>NC_083621.1:2506385-2808885 GCF_963584025.1 Labrus mixtus | reverse complement strand
TGTGAATATATACAACCAGGATTTAACTAAGCATTACTAGTCTTAAATATGAAAGATGAAATGTAAATGTGTAAAAACAGAGTTGTAAATGGACAGTATTGACATAGGGAGCTGTGCAATCAGTGATACATAAGTTAAAGTGCAGGAGTGCTGACATGTTATCAGCAGAAATTATTTAATCTAACGGCGAGTAGACAGACAAATGAAGTGAACTTGAGTGCAGGGACCATTTGTAAATAAGGATAGGATAGGATCTGTACTTTGACTCAAGTCATGACGTCATGTACTTTGTCCACCTCTGAAAAACTAAAAACTAAAACTAGCAAATTCTTTTCTCTGTTTTTTACATTACATCATATATCAGTTGTTTGTTCCTGCAGGTTTTCACATAACTCTCCACTGAGAGAAACTTTTGCATGAACTCAAAGTCTAATGGAGAATAAGTAGTGTAAGTGTTCCTGCAGGATGTCTTACCTGCAGCCGTCGCGTCCTTGAACGGCCAGGTGTTGATAACGAGAGGACGTGATGTTTGTCCAAGAGGAAACAGAAAGGTTAAAGAAGAAATCAGCAGCGATGAAAACAACATTTTGCCCTGCCAGCAGGACGGTGCATGGACATGAGAGCACACAGAGGACGGCTCTCAGTTAGTCCCTGTTCATGTGTGTGTGGTGACGCAGTCAGGAGGATAAAGGGTTAAATCTCAACACCCTGTTACTGTATCATATGTTATTAAAGAGGTTTAAACGTAGTTAAAAGATACACTTTGGTCAAACACAACGTTACGTCCTAACTTCCTTGTTGTATCACATGCTTGGTGGGCGGGGTCTCTCTTAAAGGGACAGTACAGAGCAGCGAGAGCCGTAAAACATAGTGCGGCTGTCTAAACGCTTCCATCCATACAATAGAAGAATGGTCCCCAAAGTGGGGGTCGGGACCCCCTGGGAGGTCGCGATATGGCTCCCAAAAACAAATACAAATTGCAAATGACTTAAAATTACATATTTAACCCATTATTGTAAAATTACATACAAAAACGTTGTTCGATTTAAAATGAAACCATAGTCCTTAAGTGAGATTTGTGCTGAAATTAAAGTGAAATTTTGAGTTTGCACATGACAGTAACAATGTAGGTATCTGTTTTGCTCTTTGTAAACAAGAATGCACACAGACACACTGAAATAATATCATTATTTTTAATGCTGCTGTGTTTTTTTTTTTGTTCTAATGTCAGTGTTTGATAGCCCTATTAGTGCATGCTGCTGTGTGCAACTTTATGCTTTAACCACCTCCAGGGACAGAGGGGGTCCCCGGACTCTGGCATCGTTATTTTGGGGGTCTCGGGATGAAACGTTTGGGAACCCCTGCACTAGACGACTTTTAAATAACTTTATAAAGAGTTAAATACGGTGGCCCTGAAGGTCAACTTTGCAAATATTTCAAGATTGCGAAAGAAAAACATTTCACTACATGCAAAAGTATTTCATGAAACACAAAAACGTTTTCAGGGACAGTGAAATGTATTTCAGTTGCTGCAATTTTTTTATACCAACTGCGAAATATATTTTACAAACGGGAAAGGGAAGGACTTTACTACTTGTTTGTGATTGGACAAAATCCAAGTCCTCAGCAACAGTCATACGTCATTTCTTGTTCATATAGGCATTTTGTTTACATTGTTTTCAGGGCCACCGTAGTTAAAAACAAAATCAGGCTGATGAATAAAGTAGTGGTCGTGTATATAAGAACTGCTGCTGTAACCTAGGCAACCAAAAACTCTTTTTTTCCCACTTTTTCTTACTGGAAATGTAGTTCTGACGATAGGAACCTTTACGTCTGTATTTTATTTCATTTTCATTACAGATGATTTAGCGCTGACCCTCCTTTACCTGGCTCTGTGTTTCCTGGATGGGCGGAGCTTCAGAGCAATTAAAGGGCAGTCGGCTCACCTGCTGCAAACTCTGTGGGAACAATGCAGCTGGCTGACTTCATGTGGACGCCTCATCACTGCTGATAGCTCTTGAACTAGGTTCTTAAATATGAGAGTCTCCTTTGTTAAAGTGACATTTAAATAGCTCGTGCTTTATTTACTCTACTGATTTACTCAGCTTTGGTTTCGTTAGACCTTTAATCCTGGATATGCATTTCTTTGAATGCTGAGAATGAACTTTTCTTTTGATGATGATGATGTCTGGATTTATTTTCTGTAGATACTCTTTTGCCTTTGTTGCTATGGAAACCACTTGAAACTATAGAAAACTAAACGATTGGACTGGAACGCCACATCTGTGCTCCTCTGTCTGTATCAACAAATCACTGAGTTGGAAACAATCCTTGATCTGGTGTTCTCTGATAGTTATAGTATTCCTTATTATCCAAAATCATTATTTAAGTGGCCAACAGCATATTGAAATAGAACAGCTCCATTGTCTCAGGTGTATAACAGCTAGGCCGATCTAATCTAGGAAATGTCTACATTGTCACTACCTGGATCTTGCATTTACAGAGCCTGGGTCTGTTAAAGGTGGCCATGCTGTTTTGGTTGCGACTACAGGTCTACACTGGCAAACTATGGGGTCCAGTCCGACCCAAATAAGTAAAAAAGTGACAACTAGAGCGCTTCTCCTCAAACCACCGCTGCTCATGGAAGGGAATAGGCCTACTGCAAAAATGTGGAGAATAACTTTAGACCAAAAACATCATTGGTATGAATGATCCAGGTCCATGCAAAAAAATATTTAAAAAATAAATAAAACAGTGATAGAAACATTTAATAGTGTAATCTACTTCCTGAAGAAGATGCAAGCCAATGCATTTCAAATTTTCCAGCACGGTGAATTAAATAATTCGAACCCTAAGCATCTTTTGATATTTTTCAAACCATCCCGGGTGCCATGGACCTGGATCATTTATGTCATATTCTCTTGTGTTTTCGGTTTTCCTCCTCTTTTTTCACCCAAATAAGTGTTTCCATTAGGCTGTAGCCATTAGCAACATTGTGATTGCTAACATGTGTATTTTTTATTATTGCACTATTATGCTAAATGTTAGCACCTAATAGTAGCATTATGTAACATTAATTTCCAGTAGTCACCAGTAGTAGCTCTGACCATTTGACCGGATGAGTTAAGAAAAATTAAGTCATTTCAAACAGCAGCAGCCATTCTGACATTTCACCACAGGGATCACAGCAGGTTTAATGTGGGGCAGTTACAAGGCCCTGCTATGCTAGCTCATCGGTGTTGCTTAATGGGACACTTTAAGAGTCAGGGCCGTCATTAACAAAATGAGTGTCACCTTTGCTTTTTCCCGCTGTAGAAGTCAAAAAGCTTCTCTCAGACAGAGTCATGTACTTTAATTTAATTCATGTTTACCTTTATCAGGGCATGTTTTGTGCTACAAGTGACTGACGTTTAGTTGTTTTTCTCCTGTAGGAGAGCTGAAAAGTCCCCCCTTCCTCCGCGGTGAGTTTGTATTTCCAACATTTCTTCCACCAGAGAGCTGAATGAGCACTTATCTAAGAAGAGTGGGTGACTGCAGCACATTTTCTTTATTGGTAGTAACATCCAGTCCATCATACAGGTGTGCAGGCTGGACCTTTGTAACCTGACAGTTTCCTCTGCTTGCTCTTATTATTCACACCAGAGTGCTCAGACTCGAGCACTTCAGGGCAACATGCTGATGCCTCCTCTGTGCTGTTGGCAGCGTTGGACCATGGTGACTTTTCCAGAGGGGTTCATTCACTGCGGAGATGCCGGGAAACCGCCGTGTGTATTTTGCTGTTTATGCTTTTAGGAGATGTCTTGGCTCAGGGCGTTCTGTTTGTGCTTGGCAAATGTTAGCAAGCTGACTAAGCTGCCCCTTATTGCAGGATGTCTTCAAGTCTGGTTTCAGCTTTTCTGCTCTGTGCTTGATACAGAATCAGTTAGTTAAAATGCATGAGTTTGTTGCAGAGCTGCTTCTGCAGATTTGCATGTTGTTGGTGTCATAAAGCACCTTCTGTTTTTCTCTTCTCACAAGAATCTGCATTTTATTTGGTTTCCGTTTGGCAGATGGGCCAAACAACCTTGTAGCGGATTTGACAAGATTTAATTTTGGGAATGTGATTCTGACCCTGTGGGCGCCACAACCTTAAAGCTGTTGATGTTAGTTGCATTTAAAAAAAAAAAAATCACATTTGAACATGTTTTTCAAACTGCTAACAATTAGAAAATGTGTTTTTTTTTTTAAAGCTTAACTAATTGTTAAGTACGTGTGGGTATGTTAGGTTGTGAGAGCTAGAATTGAGGGGTTTTGCTCCGGGACGCCCGAGTGAAATGTCCTGCCTTCCCGAGGTGTGGTGGGACTAATTGAATGAAACATCGGTGAAGGAAAGTTCCTACTTGACAACCCCGGTGCTGTTTTAGTTACAGAGCAGACAACAGGCCATAAGGTATAGGTGATGTAATGTATCAGTAGGATATAGGGGAATGATTGGAGCAAGTGGCTTATCCTTTCATGAGGGCACAGGTATCTTGTGTTTATATATCTTTGTGTCTACTTTTGTTGCATGTTTTTCCTTTAATGAAGATGACTGATGATTTCTTGTTGCATCGACCATCCAAGAGCGGTCGACATGCAGACTGGGCTCTCGAACGACAGAGGCCTTTTGTTGCATGGATTGTGTGAAGTTTTCACAGGGAGCCAAACTGAACTGCAATATTCAGGCAATTGCTAGACGTGTTTCGCTGAACGGACGTTGAAAAAAAGGTTACATCAAAGAGTGATGAAAGCTGAAAGTCCAAATCGTTATGTCCCAATTTAGAGGCTGGATCCTCCAAAGGATGAGCTTCACAAAGGTTGTTCTCTCAGAAGATCTGAAGCCGAGGCCTGCACCTCTGCGGAAAGAAAAAGAGATGGTCTAGCCAGAGACCAGAAGTAATTGTACATTCAGGCAGACGCCCGCGCCGACAACTCTCAAAGATACGAAATCAAATCAAGTGAATCACCAGACAGAGGGTTTCAAACAGAGCAGCGGTGTAAAAATGTGAAGTTCCTGATTATTTAACAGCACACATTATGACATCTCACAGGAAAAAATAAAGAATAAATGGTAAATACGGCAAAACTCTTTAAAAAAAAAAAAAAGTTTAACCAGGAAAACCTTGAGATTAAGAATCTCATTTTCAAGAGTATCCTGTCCAAGAGGGGCTGCAGCAAACAATATACAGAGATAAAACACAGTAATTACAAACACAGATCAACATGTCCTGAGTCACAGAGAAGTTATTCATCAAAGCATCTACAGCCAGAAGCATCGTCCTCCAACACCTTCAACATTTTAAAAAAGATTTAAAGAGACCATCTCTCCTCCACACACAGATCATCCTGCATCAGGCTGCAGGATGATCTGTGTACCTGTAACTCCTTTTCCCCGTTTCAAGAAACACTTTGGGAACAGATAACAACAACAAGCTTTGTGACTGCGTCCGGAGCAAAGACTGAAGCTACCAGCACTTTTCACATGAACACAGTTACACAGGTATGAGGGAAGCAAGTTAAGAAAAGCGTCATAAATAAGGACATGCCAATGATTTTTAGTCTATGCATAGACAATGCAGGCCAGCCGACTCGATCATACAGAGTACAATGATGAGTCAGGGCGCTCAGATTATAGCTATGGATCTGAACGCAGCATGATATACAAAGATTTAAGGCACAGAGAAGATGCATGCATCGTGTAAAACATCACCCTAATCGATCAAGGGCGTGCAAGGAGCAGCAACAAGTCGTTTTTCTGCAGCTGATGCTCTGACGCAAACAGTAAAAAATAATAGAAAAAGTTAATGACATTCAAAATGTTTTTTGGAGCACCTCAATAAATAGTTTGCTAGAATAATGTCGAAGTCCACAGCACATTTTCTCTGATTCAGTCAAAGTTTAAGACGCTGCCTCAGATGGAGAGAAAAAAAAGAGATGACCCATTTGTAATGGGATGTACTGTAACCCAAATGTTTCATGATTGATTATCCTATTTGTCTGTATGCTATAAATAAGGAGCAGAGGATCGATACAGAAGCCTAGATAAGTCTAATGGCCTCACAGATCTTTTTGTTTTTCTCTGTGTATCACATCGTGCCAGATAAGTTTGAGTCTTGTGCAAAACTGTGTAAACACTACTTATTGTCCACGCTGTTTATGAAAATTAATTGCATGACAGGAGTGTCACAGTTTTCTCTTAGCTGCTGCTTCAGGGGCGGCTGTGGTAGAGTCGGTCGTCTACCAACCTGAAGGTCGGGGGTTCGATCCCCAGCTCCTGCAGCAACATGTTCGATGTGAACCCCCAGTTGCTCCTGCTGCTTCGTCTGTATCACATGAATCGTATGAATGGGATTAGTTACTTCTGATGGACTCTTTCCACAGCAGCCTCTCCCATCAGTGTGTGAATGTGTAGGTGTGACCTGCAGAGTAAAAGTGCTTTGAGTAGTCAGAAGACTAGAAAAGAAATATACAAGCTCAAGCCCATTTATCATTTGTTCAAAGACGGCATTTCAATCTTTTCAGGAATTATGAATTAAAACATTTAGAGTACGTGGTTTGTTTTTGGATTACAAGTCAAACATCAAACTTAAATTTCCTTCAAGAATAGTTTTGGAATAAAGTGATCAGTTACATGTCACATGGGGCAGCTGGAGGGCAGTGGTTTAACATTTCACAACATTACAAAGTTGCTTCTTTTCACAGCTCAGTCTTAAACAGTGTATTTTGTCTTTTCTCCCAGCATGCTTTGCAAATAAAATCTGCTCCAAAACAAGGTTCCTCTCCTAATGCACAACTCAAGTTTTTCATAATCGTCTCACCAGAAGAAATCAACATTAATGGACGACGTTTTCTAGAAAGAACATCCCTTATGTCGTCATAGATATTAAAACAGAAGATGTGACCTGCGGGGTAAAAGCGCTAAACAAGCTGAAGTTCATTTACCATGTCATCAATCCTATGAGCATATCAATCTATTCAGTCCTTTCCTTATCTCCTTCCATTCCCCTCCTGGTAGGAAGCGGCTGATTGGGACTGAGTGAAGGAAACGGTGCTGGGGGTGAAAAGTTTTGGCTTACTCTCCAAGTCGTACCATATGGCACTGCCTTGACACGACACACCTCCTGCTGGGTCTGGAATTTGTCTTTCAAGTTCTTGGAATAACACATCCCTGCAGAGGAGGCAAAGTGTCCCTCAGAACAGACGACTTAATAGAATGGGATCCTCTCATTTCATACCAAACAAGAACAAAGCGGAGGCCGGGCACTGAAACTAACAATGTAGTCTAACCTTGAGACGTGGACGCCAGCAGCGTGCCCTCTTTTACATTATTCATATGAAAAATACAATTTTCACTTATATTTTATTCATTGGTTTTTCCTTAAACAATGGGAAGTCATATAGTGATTTTCTTTTTTTTGGCATGGGGGTCTGACGCAGAGAAAAAAATGGATGACGAGGAAATGGAGTATTATTCCTTTCAGTGATGTTATGGATGAAAATTAAAGAAGAGCAGCTAAGAGAAGAGCTTTTAAATAATGACTTCATCCATCTTTGATGTTCCTTAAATGTATAGTTAACCTTTTATGACAGTCACAGAGGGCAAACACGATGTCAGTATGTGTAGATATTCAATCCACTGCTCTGCTGTATAAAATACCTGATGGACAAATCTCTGCATACAGAGAGACGGCTGCTGGTCCAATATACAGGAGGGGAATTAAGTCATAGCCTGAGAGAAAGAAGATTGTTGATACATCAATACAACTGTGGATGCAAAATAATTACAAAAAAATACTCTAATAGCACCACATTTTCATTTTGTGCAATTTCATACACAGCAAAATCAAATCTGTTTCTAGGAGAACTCCATGCACAATATGTACAGATTCAGTGTTTTGAGGAGCGGAGAGAATCTCTCCCATGATTCCCCACCAGCCTCGACGTCATCTCTTGTTATTGTCATCTCTTGTTATTGTCATCTCTTGTAAAACACAGAGTATTATGAACATACTTAAGTAAAAATAAGACGTTAAAACACAAAATATATGAAATCTAAGCATGACAACATTTGATATGACTACCTCTAAAGTGTTAAGGGTAACACTTTATATTAAGGTGCTTGTAATAAACATTAATAACAGGTAATAAGTCACTTATAAGACCTTATTAGATTCTTATTAACACAAATAAGACTATATAACATGTATATAAGGCAAGTTTGACTTTTTGTTTAAGATTTGCTGTTCTCCACTCCAGCGGAAACACTTCTAAGTACAATCTGCAGTCCATCCTTAAAAAGGGCCATTCCAACAACTTGAAGGACAGTTAACAAATGCAGTGAGTAAAACACTCCCTTTTCTTGGGCTGACACGAGGACACCAAAAATACAAAAGGACAGACCTTGGAGTGCATCTTCAAACACAATCAGTTGAAATGTAGAACACTTCATTTTCTGCAGCATGAGAAGTTCACAGCAGGATGAAGGTGATCTACAGATTTTGATCACAAGGACTGGGAAAGATAAAACAACACTGTAAAAAACCAACTAACCCAACTAGTTACGACTTAAAAAAGTTAGGGCCAGATTTACTAAAGGTTTGCGTGTCTTACAACCTGTGCAAACTTGATACCACCAGCAAAAAAAGTGCTATCTGATCTACTAAAGTGAGGATTGCGTCTTTCAAATGAGCAAAACAACACGCACTTTCAGTACGTTTGCCTTAATGAATATGCAATATGGGGCGTTTCTGCCCTAAAGTGCAAAATACTGGGAGGAGAAAATGCAAACAAGTTAAGTTAGTACACGCATTGCGATTTACCAAGCCTGGCAAAAATTGCGGTGATTGTGACGGTGTCTGTATTTAACACCTTTTAAAGGAACGTGCCAATCCAGGAGACCAGCGTTACTCACAACATGCTGCTGTTATTGTAGTTAGGAGGAGACATAGGCACAACAAAAGAAGGCATAAAGATCGCGTTTTTCCCCACAAGTGTTTACATGTTTCAAATGACAGAAAGATAAATGGCATGCATTTATTTTTTAATTTGATTTAATATTCTAATCGTTAAGGAAGAGAAACACCATGATTAAACTACAGGATATTGTTGCCATATATCCAAACAAAACTGAACATTCACAGCCTCTGCATTCTATAGAATTTCAACATTGATATTTATTTCTAACTATTTCCCTCTTTTCGCCAACTTTATATTTTAAACTGGGGATTTCCTTTTTCTCGGGTCGCGCGACTCTCCTCCAGCTCGCCCCCTCCGGTGCGCTCCTCTCCATAGTGCGCGTCTCCTCCCTCTACAGGCCGCTGCTGCTACGCTGTAGGATGCTTGAATTGGGGGACCTCACCACTGTTTGTACCCCCGTCTTCGATACCTCTTTCCAGGGCATGCATGTCTGATCAGACACAGCGCTGGCCAGCTGTCTGGTGCGCAACAACGGACCGAGTGTAGAGCGCCCGTGCCACGGAGGACACAGCTCGCACCTCCTGCGCAATGTATGACACTTCATTCTTGAGACTAAGGGAAGAAAAGAGAGGCCCTGTTTAATGCCGAATTTAATATTTTCTTACAACCCAAATTTTCTTTGTAATATTCAGATGTATCTCCTATAACTAGAAAGTATTGTGCGTTTATTTGCCTCTCCCACTGATACCTATTTTGCGCTTGCAGTCATCCTGCTTTCTGTCCAAACTCTCCGTGATGTAAACCAGTAGAACAACCTAACTTAAATAGTTCCGCCTCCACAAGGTTTGCACCGGTTGTCATTCACGCAAATTTTCTTAGTAGATCACCCGCAAAACGACCACCAACCAAACGTGCAAACTTTTGGAGTGAACACGCAATTTAGTACTCTTTAATTGGGAGCTTAGTAAATCTGGCCCTTAGTGTCTGGGATGCCTTCAAATGTTAAGTTACCTGAACTTAAAAAAGATAAGTTGAGATAAATTTGTGATTATTCCAAAGAAATAAAATGTTCTATAGTCAAATAAACTTGACATCAAGTCAGTTGTACTTAAGTCGTTAAGTTTAAAGAACACAACTCAGTTCCTGTGGAATTATCTCGTTATCTAGTTGAGGCAAAATGCTCTTTCAATTTCTTTTGACTTGAAATCCAAAATTAAAATACTTCATCATAAGTTGAATCCATCTAAAATATTGAGTTAAATGAATTAATCAATTTAAATTGAATATATATATATTTATATTTTAGTCAACTTAACTCAGTTCAGCGTATACATTTTTAGTGATTCTCTTTGCTTTTGTGGAAACTTTCAACTTCCTTTCAAACACAAATAAAAAAAACAGGTTATTCGTTTTATCATAGAAACCAACAAACTTTAGTACTTCAACCTTTGATAGCAGATCAGATCAAATAGCACATCTAAACATTTACAAATGTTTTTACCACTTGTTTGTAAAAACATTTCCACCCAAGAATGTGCAAAAAAAAAAATCAGTTGTCCTTCTTTTGCTACATTTATTGGTCACTTTTCTCAGTATTTTCAGATGAAATAAACGTATAAAATCAGGTAATTTACACATTTAATGAGGTGATCTTACTGTGGTAACACAAACATTTCAGAAAAGATCTGTGAGACAATGTCCAAATATTTCTTGGAAGCTTTCAGAAAACTATTTTTCTCAGTCCATGGACCCTTGGAGGGGGCAGTGGTCACCACCGATATTCAATAGGTTCTTCTGTATGACTTAATGTATACTGTACTTCCTTTTGGTAGTCAATGTTAATTGCATACAGCAGACCCATGAGCATAGCTACCAATAGTCATGCTGCTTGATCTGATGCTCCAGGACGACCTCATCTTCTATCACCAGGAGGATGCTGACGTTCCTTTGTTATGCCGTCCTCAGTGTCTGTAGATTTACAAAAGACAGAAAAAATAGATATAGCTGTAAATTGTTTGTAATACTCTCTGAGAAACAACATTTTTAGCCGGCAGATCCCCCTATAATCCTTCACTCTGAGTGAACTGAGCACAGACACAAAATATGGCAGCGCCCAGTAAGACCTCAGGGTTTCTCTCTTCCTGCAACCCTAGCCCTGTGGTAACACTTAGGGGCGTTTACAGTCAGCTGAATCAGCGCACTTGACATAACACTGTGACAAAGTGGGTGAGCAGCTCTTCTCTTAATCACCACTTGTCACTTAAGTCTTTATTTATTTATAATAATAATAATAATAAATTAGATTTATATAGCACTCAAAGACGCTTTGACAGGAAACAACAACAAAAAACAAAGCAAAAACTAACAGAACAATACAAAATAGAAATAGTGTCAAGGGAAGAGGATGAGAGTCAGTGGTTGTAGGTGGTGATGAAAAGATGAGTTTTTGGGGATTTCTTGTAGGAAGTGAGTGTGGGGGAGTCTCTGGTGTTTTTAGGGAGAGAGTTCCAGAGGGTGGGAGCTGCAATGGAGAAGGCCCTGTCCCCCCAGGACCGAAGGTTGGTCCTGCAGGGGGGGGACAGGAGGTTTGCATCCGCAGACCTGAGAGTGCGGGTGGGAGTGTGTCGGTGGAGGAGCTCAGACAGGTAGGGGGGAGCCAGGTTGTGGAGGGCTTTGTAGGTGATGATGAGGTGTTTGAAGTGGATACGCTGGGGGATGGGGAGCCAGTGGAGGTCATGAAGGACAGGGGTGACGTGATCTTGGGTGCGGGAGTGTGTGAGGAGACGAGCAGCGGAGTTTTGAATGTATTGAAGTTTCTTGAGTGATTTGGATGGTGAACCATAGAGGAGACTGTTGCAATAGTCTAATCTGGAGGTGATGAATGCGTGGGTGAGGGTCTCTGCAGCTGAGAATGAGAGTGATGGGCGGAGGCAGGTGATGTTTCTGAGGTGGAAAAAGGCTGTTTTGGTGATTTGTTTAATGTGTTTGTCGTAGGAGAGGGTTTGGTCGAAGATGACACCAAGGTTATGGATGTGGGGGGAAGGGAGCACTGTGGAGCCATCGATGGTGAGGGAGAAGTTGTTGGTGGATTTGATGAGGGATTTGGGGCCGATGATAATGACTTCTGATTTGTCGCAGTTGAGTTTGAGAAAGTTGGTTTGAAGCCAGGATTTTATTTCAGTGATGCAGTCAGTGAGGATTGAGTGAGTGGCAGCAGTGATGACTTTGGTGGCGATGTGGAGCTGGATGTCGTCGGCAAAGCAGTGGAACTGGAGTCCATGGCGGCGGATGATGTGACCAAGGGGGAGCATGTACATGATGAAGAGTAGGGGACCTAGTACTGAACCTTGGGGAACACCTTCGGAGAGAGGAGCAGTGGGGGATTTGCAGTGGTTGATGCTGATGAACTGGTATCTGTCCGAGAGGTATGATTTGAGCCAGGAGAGTGCAGTGCCGGTGATGTTGAATGTGGTTTCAAGGCGGGAGAGAAGGATGGAATGGTTAATGGTGTAAAAAGCTGCGCTTAGGTCCAGTAGGATGAGGATGTTGAGGTTTCCGGCATCAGAGGAGTGGAGAAGGTCGTTGGTGATCTTGAGGAGAGCTGTTTCGGTGCTGTGGTGGGAACGGAAACCAGATTGGAATGATTCATAGAGGTCATTGGCAGAGAGGTGAATTTTGAGTTGTGAAGCAACAGCACGTTCCAGAAGTTTCGAGAGAAAGGGGAGGTTGGAGATGGGTCTGAAGTTGTTTGGGATGTCAGGATTGAGTCCAGGTTTTTTCAAAATGGGGGTGACAGCAGCAAGTTTGAGAGATGGTGGAACGGTACCTGTGGAGAAGGAGGAGTTAATTGTTGAGATAATGAGTGGGGATAGGGTAGGAAGGCAGGCCTTGACAAGACTGGTGGGGATGGGGTCCAGAAGGCAGGTGGAGGTTTTCATTCCTGTTGTGAGGTCAGAAAGCTCTGCAGAGGAGATGGGGGAGAACTGAGACAGGGGCTGGCAGGTTAAGGGGGGGCAGGTGGAAGAAGGGGGGACAGATACAGAAGGGGCTAGGTTGTTGTAGATGGTGTCTATTTTTGTTTGGAAGAATGACAGGAAGGAGGTGCATTTGTCTGCTGTGAAGGATTGGGAACCGTTGTCCAGAGGGTTGAGGAGTTTTTTGATGGTGGAGAATAGTGATTTAGGGCTCCTGGAGCCAGACTGTATGAGATGGGAGTAGTAGGTGGATCGGACGTGGGAGAGGGCATCTTTGTATTGTTGGAGGTGATCTTTGTAGGCTTGAGCGTGTACAGTGAGTCCGGTTTTGTTGCGTAGTCTTTCCAGTTGACGGGCATGGGTTTTCATGTGACGGAGGTCAGGAGTGAACTAGGGAGCAGAGTGGGTGAAGGAGATTGTTTTGGTTTTTATTGGTGCGAGCTGGTCGAGGCAGGAGGAGAGAGTGTGATTGTAGTAGTCGGTGAGGTCAGAGGGAGCGGTGAGGTCACGGGGAGGGAAGGCAGACATTTTGTCCATGAGGGCAGATGATAGAGCGGAAGGAGAGACATTGTTGAGTCAGCGGAAGTGGATTGAGCGGTTTTTGTTTTGGCAGGGGGGTGGGAATGTCAATGTTTATGTTAATATCTAGGTGGTCGGAGATGGTAAGATCCATGCCTGAGAGGTGATTTATGGAGAGACCAGTGGAACAGACTAGATCCAGGATGTGACCGCGGTTGTGGGTGGGGAAGTTGACATGTTGAGTTAAGTTGAAGCAGTTCAGTATTTTGATGAATTCAGTGGATATTGTTGAGTTTGTGGAGTCCAAGTGTATGTTAAAATCACCGAGGAGGAGGATGGAGGGAGAGAGAGCACAAAGCTGGGTCAGGAAATGAGAGAAGTCGGAGAGGAATGATGGGTTAGGCTTGGGAGGGCGGTAGACAACAACCATGACCAGCTGTGTGGTGCCAGAGTGTTTAAAAGCAAGTGAATCAAATGAGGGAGCAGGAGGAAGGGAGATGAGGCTAGTTTTTATGTCCTGTCTGTGTATGACTGCAATGCCGCCACCTCGGCCCTCAGTGCGTGATCTGTCTATGTAAGTGTATCCATTTGGTGTGGTCAGGTTGAGTGAGAGATAATCCAGGGGCTGTTGCCAAGTTTCAGTGAGACAGAGGAAGTCCAGTTTATTGTCCAGTATGAATTCATTGAGAATGTCACTTTTGCTGTTAAGAGACCGAGTGTTAAACAGAGTGAATTTCATGTGGGTTTGCATGGTGTTTGTGTCCAGGGGAACTCGAGGCAGGGCTCGTAGACAGGGAGAGCGCGTCTGCTTGTTGTTGTGATGATGACGTAGTGGGGGTGTGTCGGTCCGCTCAGCTGACCAGAGTGATGGGATGGAGTGGCCATGCTGGCTAGACCGGGAGTAAACAAACTTGCGTCGGGAGCTTCTGTGGATGTATCTTGGTCGTCGTAGTAGTCTAAAGGTTTTAATGGTGGAGATACATGCAGGAGTGGAGTTATTGTTGAGTTTGAGCAGTTGTGAGACGGAGTACTTCACTGCCATGCCAGCAGGGGATGTTGGTTCGCTAATCCTGGAGTTGTTAGCCGGTAGCCGCAGGCTTGTCAACCAGAGTAACAGGCAAGTCAGGGTGGTCCACAGCATAGCAGTCAGTGGGGCTGAAGTGGTGCCGAATGAAGGATGTCCAGACGAACTGTAGAGGATGACTGGGTGGAGGCGGAAAGTAGAAGACGGGAGGCAGCCGAGTCAGTTGCCAACAATAGCTGCATTAGCCTCAGTGACCGGAGCGAAGGCTAGCTAGGCTAGCCGCGGGAGCGGACTAGCAGCCGAAGGTCAGGGGCCGAAGGTTTGAAGCTGGCGTTGACAGGTGCCGACGACAGGTAGGCTATGTGAATGCTCAAAAGAAACTATAAAGTGAGATTTAACCTTTAGGATTAAACTGAGGTTAAATCATAAGACACAAGAGACGGCGGGATAGGTCAAAGTAATACAGCAATAATCAAGAGTAGTCTACACTTAGGCTTAGCTGGAGAAGCGGCGAACAAACACGCCAGCGTCCTCTCCGACCAGCAATCGGGTTCTTAACCAATTGTACTGATTGTTACTGATTATTACTGATTGTAATATGTTGAAATTTAAAAAAATAGAAAGAAATGCAATCAGAAGTTTGATTGTTGAGGATGCAAACAGTGATCTGATCTTCATATCACAGCTGTGAGGGCATTAAACTGCAGTATCACCATGTCATCACTGCAAACATTGTAGCCAAGACTTCTGGATTTTATGCATATGGATCGGATGCATCCTTTCAGGAAATGAACTGTATTTAATATCAAATTACATCATTAATTACAGTTGTGTATTTAGCTTTAATTTATTTTTGCTTGTGTAACATTGCAGCACTTACTACTATCCCTGGTGTGTTTGTGTTAGCAATAAGTTACAGTTCACATCAAAGCATAAATTAACTTAAAGCAAACATACAGTCTTGACTTAGTTCAGTCATTTTTATTTAGTTTCTGGAACTGCAAAATATCATTGATTGTCTTAGCCATACTTACCTCTGTTTGTTCTTTTGTTCAGTTTCCCATGTGGTTCCATGCAGCTAAAAGGGGATAGGCCAGCACTTCCTGGGTATTTATCAGACTGATGATGTCATTGCTGACATCACTGGGGCAGACCATTTTGAAGGGGTTTTATTTCTGATAAATGTTTTCTTTCTAATAATTTCTTTCATGTTTGAGTTACTGGTAGAATGTAATTTAATTATTTAAAGTTAATTTATTTGAGTAAATGATCCGAGGTTAATTTAAGGGTTTATGTAGATTTCTTTGCTTTAAGAGAAAAGTGTAAACCCACTACTTGAGTTGTGCTGCACCCAGCTGCGGCCATTTTGTTAATGGGGCCATCTATAAAGCCAGGAGACATGTGCTCTTGCATGAGGAGAGGTGAGGACATGCTGCCTTTAACATGTTTCTTAGTCTGATTTAATCATGAAGTAAGTTGCCTTATTTACATTGAACTTTTGTTGTTTTGTTAAGTTAACACGTTTAATCACTGTATACTCACCTCTTGGAAAATCTTCTTCTGCTGAGTTGCCTTTCTACAACCTTCCTAGACAGTTGTGCTAACTACTTTACAAACATTGAGATTGACATTTCTTTCCATGTATCTAGCGATGTGGAAAATTCCAAGCTTCGGTCTGCAGGGAGTCAGACTTTTTCTGACAAAGTCCAATCAATCAATGTGAACACTAGTGTGCCAATTTGTAAGTGTGGAACTGCTGTTTTTTTTTTTTTCAGATACAGGCAGATCCCAGTCTCTCCTCCTCCTCCAGTGGTTCAAACTGGAGTGTTGTTGCTGATGAAATGGTTATCCTGTTTTGATCAGAGTTATCAAACCATCCTGCTGCTTCTGGTCATCTCAGTAAGTTCCTCTCGTCTCTGACTCACTGTTTGCTATCTGTCAGGGGCCTGTATCAGAAAGAAGGTTCAACAAATTCTCAGGCTGTTTTTGAAACATCTACTATACTTGAGTACGTACTGATTTCTCTGGCAAAATATTCAGTAGATCATCAGACCAGTCTTCGCTGACTGTTTCCCACAATGCAAAGCGCCAGGTCAAAGATTGAAAAGACGGACAGCTATGGTACCAGAGAAAATATATACACAAATCAGACAATTTAACCAGATATCGCAATCTCTGCTCCTCTGTATACCTATTGAAAATAATTAATTTAACTGATTCTATAGGATTCTGATGAGTCACATACTTTGCATTTCAGAAACTGAAGTGGACGCCATTGATGTTTACCTGGATGGACAGTTTCTGGTGGTCTGTGAAGAAATGGAAACCTTCATTCAGACATCAGGTCTGTTTTTTGAGTCCATACCTTAGTTGACATCTTGTTGATTTAAAGTTATATTAAGTTGACCTCTTTTATAGGCCTAGTTCTTATAATTTGTTTTGTAAACTAGAGGTACTTATATGCATATGGACGTTGATGACTCTCTTAATTATGAATGGGTAAAGTCTGCCATTCTTGCTAAAAATTACATTAATCCTGAGACTTAGAGAGCCCTAAAGAGTTGTATGTGATGCTCAAGGAGCTCTTTGGGAAATGGATCCAGCCAAAAGGTAAAAGCATCCAAGAAGTAAGTGAAATAACCATCCTACAACAATATTTGAGAATGTTGTCCCCTGAGCTTCAGGTATCGATCAAAGAGCATGACACAGATTCAGCAACGGGGGCTACCAAGCTGGCCGCTGTCTCTGTGGCTGCACGGAAGAAGGGTCAACCATGGAGCTACAATGCATGGAGGCAGACAAAGGACAGCCACAAACAAGCCCAACAGTTCCCACAGGGGGAAGCATCCAGTGTGGGTAAGTCTCCCATGTGTGGAGGGGTCAGCCAGCTAGCAGGCCAACAAAACCCTCCATCAAAAAGCTAATTTGTTATTTACGTGGACTTGAAGGCCATACTAAACTCATCTCAGTTAAGATGACACAAATGTGCTTAAAAATGATTTTTATATTAAAATGCAAAACATTGAAGTTAATGGAACCATTCTTAGGGCCTTGCTTGACTCTGGGAGTGATTAGACACTGGTACACAGGAAGTTTGTACCACCCAACATTGTCAGCAGCAGTGACACCATCCTTATCTGTTGTGTTCATGGAGACGAGAAGCCTTATCCAACAGCTGACATCTACATTAAGGTAAAAGGTCAAACTTACCATTTGAACATTGGGGTTGCTGATAATCTGCCTTTTAATGCTGTTCTAGAAAGAGACCTACCAGTTAAAAGCATAAAGTGTAACGCTGTGGAAAACAGAATGCAGGCCATGCAATCCAATGAGCTCCTTTGCAATGAGGAGTTGGAGACCACACCTGGGAAGTCTCGGAAAACCCGCAGACAGAGAAGGCACAAGAAATTCCAAAAGACAGTGATGACACCACCAACCAGCACTGAGCCAGAGTTACCACTAGGGTTTCAAGTTCCAGGTAATATAAGTGATATGCAGAAAACTAATCCGTCTTTGGTCTCTCTTTTCCAGAAAGCAAAGGAGAAGGAGCCGGAAGCTGAATTGGACATCGTAAGTGATGAGTATATCCTGCAAAATGGCATCCTCTATCGTCAACAAGAGTCAGCGTTGCAGCTAGTGGTTCCCCAGGCAGCTAGAAAAACCACACTTTCCTTGGGGCACTCAGTTCCCTGGGCTGGCCACCTGGGCCCACAAAACCACAGCTCGCATTAAAAAACATTTCCACTGGCCTGGCCTGCGCAGACATGTTGCTCAGGTTTGTGAAAGTTGCCTTCAGTGCCAAATAACATCTGCTAAAACACCCCCAGAGCTCAACTTCAACCACTACCCAGTATTGGCACCCCATTTGAGCGCCCTTGGATGGACATTTTTGGTCCCATAGAGAGAAGCAAAGCAGGGAACTGTTATATGCTGGTTATAACAGACTTTGCTACCAAGTATCCAGAAGTCTTTCCACTAAAAGCCATCCATGCTTTCTGTTTGGTACAGTTCTTTTCAAGGGCTGGCTTCCCTTGTGAAATACTAACTGATCAGGGATCTAACTTGATGTCTACTCTGCTGAAACAGGTGTACCAGTTACTGGATATCGGGAGCCTCAGGACTACACCATATGTTCCTCAAACGGATGATGCTAACAGAGCGCTTTAACCAGACCCTGAAACAGATGCTCCGGAAGTGGGTAAACAACACTGGTACAGACTGGGATCAATGGCTGCCATACCTCCTTTTTTGCATAGAGAGAAGTACCCCAATCCTCCACTGGTTTCTCTCCTTTTGAACTTTTGTATAGACATGAAGTTCGGGGGTCGTTGGCACTGTTGAGAGAGTTTTGGGAGGGGGCAAGGGGAGGGTGGGGTCTGTTAACGTTGTATCCTATGTCATCCAGATGAGAGAGCGGCTGGATAAAATGGGTGAGCTGGCCCAATCGCACGTGGTGGACGCCCAGCAGCAACAGAAGTCCTGGTACGACAAGCCAGCCAGGCAGAGATTCTTCGACCCAGGACAGAAAGTGCTGGTGCTAACAAACTGTTGGCTAAATGGCAAGGACTGTTCAAAATCCTAAAGAAACTCGGGCCAACCAGTTACCAGGTATTGACACCAAGGCACTCAAGCTCCAGTAGGGTACTTCACATAGATCTCTTACAAGAGTGGGTGCAGCGACCTGAAAGAAAAACAGAAGTGATGCTAATAAGAAGTGTGCTAGATGAAGAAGTGGATGAGCTTATACTTACCTCTCTAGTTATACTTACCTCTCTAGTGACTTGTTAGACCATGATCTCAGTAGCCAATCAGACGGCCAACGGCTTCAGGTGAGATCTATCTGTAATTCAGATGTTTTCCAGGAGAATCCTGGGAGAACAAATATTGTTGAACATGACATTGTTGTTAGAGAAGGTGCTTCTGTGAGAAGATTAAGTTACAGGATCCCTGAGTGCCTGCTGGCCTCACTGAGAAGGGAGATTAACCTGATGCCTTCCCTGGGGATCATCAAGGCTTCAAAGAGCTAGTGGTGTAATCCAATGGTGCTTGCACCAAAGAAGAATGGAGATTCTGCATTGATTTCAGGTACATTAATTTAATTTCTCTCTTTGATAACCTATTCCTGCACGTACTTAATTCGTAAATAATTCAAGTGTGGACATTAAGTCGGGGCATCTCTGACAGGATCATTAGGCCTCATAATTAGTCACAGAACAGATGAAGTTTCCCACGAAAAAAAGGGACCAACAATCAAACGTTTTTGTTCGTTGATCAAACTTTTGATTATTAATGATATAGTGAGGGAGACTGCTGACTAATGTGAGCACTCTGACAATATGAAGTCAGTGTGGGTCCCGTAAACATTGCAGATATACTCATGCGTAATGATGAATTGTGGATGTTTTGGCGTTGTAGGAGGACAGCGTGAATGCAGCAGCAATGTGGTGTCATTCTCTGATTTTTCTTAAGTTTGTGACCCCCCTGCTGCAGTAAACTATCGATATGTCCATTTTATCCTTCACTTCATTCACAAACTCCTCCGTTTCTGGGTCAGAAAGTTTTGTTTCTTCGTCTAAACTTCCGGGTTTCGCCACAATCCAGCGCTGGAAACCTTTGATCTGCCCCCTCGTTTGTATGCTTCATTCACAAGCTGCTTTGCATTGACCGTTCATGGTTGATTGTGGGCGTGTAGAGGGCGGAACATGGGACTAATCTACATGCACACAT
Organism: Labrus mixtus; assembly: GCF_963584025.1. Taxonomy (NCBI): domain Eukaryota; kingdom Metazoa; phylum Chordata; class Actinopteri; order Labriformes; family Labridae; genus Labrus; species Labrus mixtus. The sequence continues at coordinate 2,788,707 of NC_083621.1, read as the reverse complement.
TTCCAGGTGGATCGTGATTTATCAAGGGAACATTGCGTGCAGGTGTGCGTACGAACGGTTTTAGGAACTACTGCAAGCTGTCTTGGATCGCTTTCATTCTGCCGGGCTGACTGTCAACCTAACGAAGTGCATCTTTGCTGCTGCAGAACCTGGGCCACGTCATCTGCAATGGGGTTGTACGCCCTCAGGTCAACAAAATCCAGGCCATCGAGTCCTGTCCCCTGCCACAAACGAGGAAGCAGCTCCGCTCTTTTTTGGGCTCTCAGGCTTCTATCACCACTTCATACCCAATTTCTCCAACAGGGCAGCGCTTCTCACGGACCTGACTAGATCCTGGAGTCCCAATCAGATCCAGTGGACAGAGGCGGCAGCTTTCAGTGATATCCAGCAATTACTAACTAAGCAACCTCTTCTGTACAGCCCAAACTTTGATGAAGATTTTTTTCTGCAAACTGATGCTTCTGACAGGGCTTTGGGAGCTGTTACTCCAGGGACTTCAAGATGATCGGCATCCAGTCGCCTACATCATCCGGAAACTGTTCCCCAGGGAGGTTCGATATTTGACGGTGGAGAAGGAGGCACTGGCTATCAAGTGGGCCCTTGATTCCTTCCGGTACTACCTTCTTGCTCAAGAGTTCACCTTGGAGACGGATCACAAGGTCTGTTTGGTTTGTAAACTTGGTTTTCTATTTTTGGGTCAAATAAAAACCTACCTTTTCTTTAAACTTACTTCTGTGTGTCGTGCCTTACTGCTTGGTCCCTAACAGTCCCCCACAAGAGAATCCTTCTCACCAGGGTAAGAGTCTTTATAAGACACATTACAAGTGAAGGCCTGTGTCTGGCCATGAAATGTTTGTCTGATTTCACCTATGGCTTTGATGATGTCACCAGCTGTAATAATCCCAATGGATTTCATTACCTACAGAAAGATGTGCTTCCTCTTTTTTAGGCTTTGGTAGAGAATATGTGTTGTGTTTTTGTCAACATGGATATACAATGTGTTTCTACTCATGTAAAGATGGGATTTTCCACATTTCAAACTTTGCCTTATTGTTGACCAACTTAAACATTAATTTTTCTTTTTGTCATCACAGCCATAGAAAAAATGGATGTAGGATCTTTGAAAGAGGTTAGTCGAGACCCTCTTCTGTTAGGGTTATTTTTTTATTTTCTGATAAGCAGAACTTTAATCCCACCTCGCTACACACTCGGCTCCAGTCTCAAATCAAGATAGACTTCTGCTCGAGCAATGATTACCACATCAAGGGCTGCAGTACGGTGGTGATGTTCAGTCTGGGCCATGCAAACACTTGGTGAGTTATTGTTTTATTACGGTGCTTGAAAAAATTATATTCACGGGTGTATCCATGAATTAAACTGTATTGGAAGATATCCTTGCTGCCTTGTCCATCTTATACGTTTATCACTGATGTTTTTCCGACTGCATTTTAAACTGGGTTTGGCTGTAATTATATTTACTGTCAGATATTCCCTCTGGACACCTTTTGTGGAAAAAATTTACACACAAAATCTGTAATATTTGCTTTTTCTATTTTGCTGTTTTTCTGCTTTTGTTTTCTGGCATTTTTCTTTCTTTTGACGGTAGAGAATGAGCAAACTAGGGGTCTGGCAGGAGAAACTCTGGGTGCAGTCTGTGAAATTTGGCTCTTTTTCAGGAGTTTTCTGCAAGTGTGAAAGCCTTATGTATTGTTTATTGCTACATTTTTGTTTTGGGGTTTAATTGAGACCTTTTGTGTATTGTTGGGATTTGTACATTATGTAAAGCACTTTTTAGCATTGGTGTTTGATAAGTGCTTTGTAAATAAACTTTTTGATTTCTAATGGGTTAAAGAGAGACTAACTAATAGAAACACAACATGAAAGTTAAGAGGCCTGTTGGAAAAGATTGTGTGACGATTGTTTAATTTCTCTTTCTATGTTTTAAAGAAGTGAAGATGTTGGTGGTGGGAAATCTCCTGTATGTTCTTGACAGTGAGGTGAGTTCTTTGCTCTTAATTGAAGCTGTGATACACATCTGGACAAGTATTTGAGCCTCTTTTTGTCATTTTCTTTTTGTCTGGGTAAGGACACTGAGTCTTTGGGACCTTCACTTCCTGGTCATGATTCACTGTTGGCCCGATCTGGCCGTTCATGACTTTGAACTAACCAGAGTGCGACTCTGCCTCCATGTATCAGTGATGTAAAACATACTACAGCTGTGATTTATACAGAGAAATGGGACTTAAATAATGATATATGTTTCACAGCCAAGAAAAAAGCAGCATGAGGATGATTACACTGAGTACACAAGACGACTATCAGGTATTTGTACAAACGCTTTTAAAGAACTGTGATATGTGATTTTCACGAGGCTGTCCTGAACTCAACATAAAGCTTTATGATTTTTCAGATCAACTCACTGCAAATATGATTTCTGCCTCGATGACTGTTTGTTACTCTGTGGATGTGTCTTCAGTCTTCTGTCTCGTCCAGACAGAAATAAACATGGTAAGCGATCAACATTTATTACAGTGGTAAATGGATCTTGCATGCATTAAATGTAAAGATTTCTTCACATTAAGTAACATATTTTACTCCTGATTTTGCACACCAAGACGCCATCGTGCCAACATGCTCATCCTCAGTTGGCTCGAAACATCACTTAATGAATCCTTCAAATGGGAGCTTCTTGTTGTGTAGATCTTGTTTTTGCTTTCCTTGCCTGCTCAATACTTAAGAATGCAATAAAGGTTTTAACATACTAAGCGGTCTTTGTTTTTCTTTTGTTTCTCAACAATAGTCGAAGAGAGCTTATTTCTTCTGTCGTCGTCAGATGCTTCACAGAGGGTTTGCCCGAGAACAGGTACTTAACTTTATTTGGATGCAATGTTTGGATGTTTCTTCATTTTGTGTTGTGTTTGCACTATATTATAAAATGCCCATTGTTTCACAAATACTCATCTTCTCTCTCCAGATGCAGTCATAAAACATTTAAAGCCATCCCTGGGCCGTCTGGGACAATTTTTGCTCCCTGCCCTGTTTGATGTTGTTAGTTCTGTTACACTAGTTATTTGTATTTATAAGAAATAGTGTTTTTATTTTTAAAATAAAGGAATTCTGTTGGACTGGCACACACCTTTATATTTATGAATACTGTCTGCAATATAAGGGTCAACCAAAATTGTTATGGCCAGCTCTGTGTCTACAACTTAAAGGTCACATATGCAAAATTTGGTTTACATAATTTAAACTTGCAACTGACATATAACCACATAGTGTAGTCCGAACCAATCACAGTTAAATGTACACATGCTGAATGAAAGCATTGCTTGTCTGCATAAATAAAATTTTATTCTGACGACAGCAATGTGATTGTTGCAAATCCTTTCATTGGGATAACGATGTAACTGCACTTACTTGCACAGCCCTATAGCCTACCCTGACCTTTGTTTTAATTTTGTTCTTTTTAAGGAGGATAATTATGATTCCAAAGAGGTGGAGAGTCTCAAGTCCCTGGTGTCTCACCTCCGTCAGCTCCTGGACTTGCACAAGAAATACGACTGCAGACCTTCCCTTTCAGTCTATGAGAAGGTGTGTCTTTCATGAAAAACCCATTTTATGATGTACAAGTGTATGACGAAGGATTAGGGCCACGCAAAAAAAGAAAAATCTAAAATGAGATTGAACTTGTAAATTTACGAACATATTTAGTGTCATGTTTTATTTCAAGACAGAGATAATGCTTTGTGGTGTATCATGAATTAAACTGTATTGGAATATATCTTTGATGCCTCGTCCGTCTTATACGTTAATCACTGATGTTTTTCCAATGGCATTTTTTGGTTTTGGCTGTAATCATTCTAATTGAATTGACAGGGAAGTGTTTGGAGTTCTTTGTGATTCTCGCTGCCACAGTGGAAAGCAGTATCCTGCCTTGTGACAAGCTTCTTCTACAGTATATCAAGGTAAGACAACACCACTGCTAGAACCCTTGTGCCCTCCTCAAATGTATTCATATTTTTCTGCTGTGAAGTTAAACAACTTTCAACTTGCTCAAAACTACCAAACATTCAATTATTTTCAGGATTGTAACCCTTTAAATGCTAGCGTGTTAGTTAAATAGTGATTAGAGTCTTATACAGGACTAGCAACAAAGTTGATTTGCTTTGTGGCAGAAATGTACAAAATCTGCAATAAAAATCATCAATTTTTGTCTTTTGTATAATTTGCTGTTTTTCTGCTTTTGTTTTCTGGCTTTTTCATGCTTTTCACGGTAGAGAAGAGGGAAAGAGGGAAAGAGGGAAAGAGGGAAAGAGGGAAAGAGGGAAAGAGGGAAAGAGGGAAAGAGGGAAAGAGGGAAAGAGGGAAAGAGGGAAAGAGGGAAAGAGGGAAAGAGGGAAAGAGGGAAAGAGGGAAAGAGGGAAAGAGGGAGCCCCCGGTCTCAGGGGTGGGTGAGAGACAGGGCGGCTGCGGGAGAGGAATCTCGCCGAAAAAAAAGCTGAATGAATAGCATCTCTGCTGAGAACATGCGTGTTAGTTTTATTAACCTTTCTAAGTAGTTTGAAATGCATTTTGGCAACTTGCCAAAAAAAGAAATGGTTATATCTTTGCCATGCAGTGTTCAATCATATTAAAATTTCTCATACATGATACAGGGCCCACCCTGAACACATCCATGATTGACATGCACAGGGTTGGCCCTTCATCACCGCTTGCGGTTTTAATTTTTAATTGATTTGGACAGTGTAACTTATCATAGTTCTGATAGAGAGCATGAAACTCAGGATTTGTGGAGTTGAAAGCTTTTGCTCATTTTCAGCTAAGACGTCTCAAATCAGGTAGAAAACGTAGAAGGACTTGAGCTTGTATATTTATTTTCTCATCTTCTGACTACTCAAAGCATTTTTACACCGCAGGTCACACCTACACAGTCACACCCTGATGGTAGAGACTTCTGAGTAAAGAGTCCATCAGAAGTAACCACATTCATACACCATTGAATAAGCAGTGGGAGCAACTTGGGGTCAAGTGTCTTGCCAAAGGACACGTCGGACATGTGGCTGCAGGAGCTGGGGATCGAACCCCTGACCTTTAGGTTGAGAGACGACCGACTCTACCACTGAGTCACAGCCACACACAACAAAACATAAGTGCTAAATGAAAATATAGATCTTCAAACTTGCACCAAACTCCAGGCAACTGCTTGGGGCCCCTGAAGGGTGACAAACTCTAAACCAACAGTAGCTCAAAATGTGCAAAGTTTGCAATGAATGACAGTGAGAAACCTCCCTAAGGGGACCCCTTCTGGTAGCACACATTCTTGTGCTGTTAAGCATCTCATGCATTATTGCTCTGACAACCTACAGCAATGAAAGTCACAAAAGGAAAATTTATGTTTTTGGTGTTTTTATATATATATATATCTATATATTGAAAACAATACTAATGAAAATTTAGGAAATTTTAAAAAACTCACATTAAGAAAAAATAGTTGGTGTCAGATTATTTATGATATAATAGTGAAAGCTTCTTTGTATGGAAGCGACTAGTGATCAGAATTCAAATGATAACGCTAATTTGAAAATGAAAATGCATTAACAGAAATTATTTTTAAATTTTCACAATATGGGTGTATTATTTGACTCAAAAATAAAATTATGACTCATATATTTTATTTATGCATTTTAGTTTTCAACTTCAAAAATGCACATTTTTTGACTAAATTAAAATGAAGAAGAAAAAAATTTGTTTTTTCATTTTCAAAAAAATGCCCTACTAAATTTGAGGGGCCCGTGTGAATTTTTGCATGTGACCTCAACAGACTCTAGAACCGCCCGCCACTGCTCAGACTTCATCCAGAGTTTCTCCTGTCAGCCCCCCGCCTGAGTGAGCTGATGTGAGAACGCAGCAGGAAATCATCAGGAGAATTCACCTCGAGCGAGTGGGACAGTCCTGAACGGTCTACACACTAACCGCTACGACGAGGAGGCAAGACATGACGTTAAAAGAACGATGCGATCTCGTGTTATAAAGTAGATGTAATACATTTTATTTATAAGCGCTTTTCAAAAACTCAAAGACACTTTACAAATTGTTAAAAAAAAACAGAGAACAGCACAGTAAGGACAGACTAACAGACATTGCAACATTACACATAAATCATAAAGATAACAACAATAAAGGTAAAACTACAGAAAACAGAAAATACATCACAATCATACATGATAAGCTTTTTTAAAGATGTGAGTGTTGATCAGTGATTTGAAAGTAGGAGGGTCGGTGCAGTGTTGAATGTGTGTAGGGAGTGAGTTGAGATATGATTGGTGAAGTAAGAAAGGGTAAATAATTGACATTTGTGTGTGTGTGTGTGTGTGTGTGTGTGTGTGTGTGTGTGTGCGCATATGTTGCACCCATGAAAAGACCAGGACTCTGTCTTCCATTTGGCAACTTTATTCTTCCCGATGCTGTATTTTTTTTATGATTATCTTTCTTAAGAAGCATCGGGTCCTCACAAAAAAACGGCATACATGCACGTTATCTCTTGACCACGACCACGACCATTTACGTCACCTCTGCACGCAGGCCGATGACGTCATATATCAAAACCTAAAATTAAAAGAGTTAATAAGAACTTTTTAATTTCTGTGTAAAATAACATGACATTACAGTACCTGTATGTTTTTTTAATTAACAAATTAAACAAATGTGAAATAATATTATATACAGTACTTATTTTTTTAAAGATTTATTTTTGGGCTTTTCATGCCTTTAATGGAGAGATATGATAGTGGATAGAGTCAGAAATCAGGGAGAGAGAGTGGAGAACGACATGCAGGGAGGAAGCCACAGGTGGGATGTGAGCCCGGGCCGCCCGCTTGAGACGACAGCCTCCATACATGGAGCGTGCGCACTAACCACTGCGTCACCAGCGCCCCAATATATACAGTACTTTCTAACTTATAGTGTAGTGTGCTTTCTTCTGTCAAATTGAATTACATACAAATATTTCTAGGTCGCAACACATATAACACTTCAGACCACCCCTGCAAAAGTCGGCACCCCCAGTTTGGGCACCCAAGTTAAAAAAAATAAAAAAAAGTCTGCACACGCCTCTGGTCCTTCGCATGGAAAAGTTTGGCAACCCCTTCACTACAACATGCACCTTTGTTTTTCCCAGTTAGACAGCTCACTAATGTTGCACAGAGGGTTAAGCTCTAACAATCCTCTGCAGCGTTTCGGACGTCCTGCAAAGATGGAGCACACTCTGCGATTTCCATTCGAGGGGGAGGATCGATGAGCAAGGTCGCATCGAATAGGAGAGAGGACAGAGAGAGAGAGAGGAGGAGAGAGAGAGAGAGAGGAGGAGAGAGAGAGATGTACCCCTGGAGGCTGGCGGCAGCTGTCTGCAGCCGCAAACACGTGTCGGTCTTCAGCCGCTCCTTCAACATGGCAGAGGAGGCGAAGAAACTGGCTGCTTACGCCGCTGTGGACAACCACGTCCAGGTACAGAGAGGTCACTCACACCTGCTGCTCAAAGCTAACATCTTAATATATCTTTATAGACTGTTAAATTGTTTTATTTCTGCAGCGTCGCGAAGTTAAAACATCTTAGCTTTGCACGTCCAGATGCTGCGTGCTAGCACAGTTAGCTCAGATGCTAGCTCGCTCTTTACGTTATTACCTAACTTGCACACTTAATGGAGGGATTTAACCCGGGTCTTATGCATGCTTGTCCCAGAATAGTTGGCTAACTTTGTTCGGCTTTAAGAGCTAAACATGTTAAATGTGTGTTGCAGAGTGTGTTAGCTTTAGCCGAGCTGTCAGTGGAGTTTGAACTGAGACAAACAAAACAGGAAATGTTGCCTCAGCTAACATATGTTAGACATGTTTAAAGCTAGCTTTCTGCAAGGATGCATGCTGGTTTAATGCTTTTTATGATTCACATAACTGCAGAAGTTTGTCCCTTTTAAAGATGCAGAGGTTTTATTTCCTTGTTCCTGATGCATGTTGGGAGAATTTCAACCTTTATTCCACTTTGTTGGAAACACTGCAGCCCATGTGTCCTCTGTTTGGATGATCATTTAAATTAAAACATAAAGTCTTCACCTTCTGCTTTTGTTTAAACACTTTAAATAAAATCTACTACATCCGCCCTGTTCATCACTTCTTCTCTCTGTCAGCAAACCCTGAAAAAAGTCAAATATCTTTGCATTTATTGATAGTTTTTTGATCCAATCTGTTTTTGAAATCAAACTTTATTTTGCATCACTTTCTCCTCCTCTCTCAGAATAACCAGGTGGTCGGCGTGGGCAGCGGATCGACCATCGTCTATGCCGTGGACAGATTAGGTGAAGTCGGATGATTACTCTGCAGAAGCGTCAACATAAAACAAAACCCTCTAGCAAAAAGCTAATTTGTTATTTACGTGGACTTGAAGGCCATACTAAACCCATCTCGGCTAAGATGACACACATGTGCTTAAACATGACTTTTGTATTAAAATGCAAAACATTGAAGTTAATGGAACCATTCTTAGGGCCTTGCTTGACTCTCACAGTGATTAGACACTGGTACACAGGAAGTTTGTACCACCCAACATTGTCAGCAGCAGTGACACCATCCTTATCTGTTGTGTTCATGGAGATGAGAAGCATGAATTTTTGGTCGTGTAGAGAGAACCAAAGCAGGGAACCGTTATATGCTGGTTATAGCAGACTATGCTACCAAGTATCCAGAAGTCTTTCCACTAAAATCCATAACGGCAAAACAGTTGATCTCTGTTTGGTACAATACTTTTCAAGGGTGGGTTGACCTGATGCTTTCCCTGGGGATCATCGAGTGGCGTAACCCAGTGATGCTCATACCAAAGAAGGATGGAAGAATAAGGTAAACAACACTGGTACAGACTGGGATCAATGGCTGCCATACCTCCTTTTTTGCATACAGGGAAGTACCCAATCCTCCACTGCTTTCTCTCCTTTTGAACTTCTGTATAGACATGAAGTTTGGGGGTCGTTGGCACTGTTGAGAGAGATCTGGGAGGGTGGGATCTGTTAACGTTGTATCCTATGTCATCCAGATGAGAGAGTGGCTGGAGAAAATGGGTGAGCTGGCCCAATCGCACATGGAAGACGCCCAGCAGCAACAGAAGTCCTGGTACGACAAGTCAACCAGGCAGAGATCCTTCCACCCAGGACAGAAAGTTCTGGTGCTCCTACCTAGTGATGCCAACAAACTGTTGGCTAAATGGCAAGGGCCGCTCCAAATCCTAAAGGAACTTCGGCCAACTACATACCAGGTATCAACACCAGGGCACTCACGCTCCAGTAGGGTACTATAAATAAATCTCTTAAAAGAGTGGGTGCAGCAACTTGAAAGAAAAACAGAAGTGATGATAATAAGTGTGCTGGCTGAAGAAGTGGTGAGATCTATCCGTAATTCAGAAGTTTTCCAGGAGAATCCTGGGAGAACAAATATTGTTGAACATGACATTGTTGTTAGAAAAGGTTCTTCTGTGAGAACTAAAAAGTTACAGGACCTCGAGGGCCTGTTGGCCTCACTGAGGAGGGAGGTTGACCTGATGCTGTCCATGGGGATCATTGAGTGGTGTAACACAGTGATGCTCGTACCAAAGAAGGATGGAAGAATAAGGTTCTGATTTCAGGTACCTGAATTTAATTTCTTTATTTGATTCCTATTCAACACAAAGAATTGATGAACTGCTTGAAAGCCTTCAGGACACCATGGGGCCCTTTCCAGTTCACAGTAATATCTGGATGACATTATCATTTACAGTAACAGGTGGCAGGAACACCTTGAACACCTGCAAGCTGTCTTGGAGCACCTTCATTCTGCCGGGCTGACTGTCAACCCGTCGAAGTGCGTCTTTGTTGCTGCAGAGTCAGAGTACCTGGGTCACGTCATCTGCAATGGGGTTGTACGCCCTCGGGTCAACAAAACCCAAGTTTTGGTTAAGGAAGAATGTGCAACATTTTACACAAATAAAGCAGAAATCAAGTATATCCTATGTAAATCTCTGAGTCATGACTGTCTACAATGAGTGAGAAGCTCGAGTCCCGCTGTGTTGTTGTCTGAGCCGTGTTTACACAGACGGGATGGCCTTGCGTATGAAGTTGTTTTAGTCAAGAACTAGAGAAAAGAAGAATATCATATTCACTGCTTATTTGGATGTCATGTTAGATCACAGTCATTCTGTGTCAATTTATGTTCAATGTGAAGCTATGAGTTAACCGAGTGTGCTAACGTTAGGTGATTGCAGCTCCAGCAAAGGACAATTTTGTCCGCCACTTGCTCTTAATGGTGCTTAATTATGTTGCGTTCTAATTGATTACTCCTTTGTGTGAACGTGAGTGGAGAGGGGTTGGAGGTGTCCCCAAACAGCAGTTTGTTTTGGTTTAATGCTGGTGCTGAAGGGGGCGACATCTACTGGATCAAAAAAGTCACACATTCTTCCTTAAATTATGATGAATGAATTTAAATGTACGCTTTCAAGTAAAATCTTTCCTGGAAATGTTGGCGAGATTGAAAACCATCCCGTATGTCTTTGTGTAGATTTTTATAACTCTAATGTCTTCACAGGGTGACAAAGAAAATGCTCTGACTCACTGGATGATGGACCCTCATCAGGCCAAGATCTGCTCACTCACTGTCAGCGATGGCTTAATTCCAGTTACGCTCTTGTGTACAAGTACAGTATATACACATAGCTAAACACTTTAAATACCTTTTCAACTCCTGAACATTTATTATCATCTTATTAACATTTAGAAACAAGAAGTGACAAGTGTGAAAGCCTTATGTCTTGTTTATTGCTACATTGCTGTTTTTCTTTTGGGGCTTTATTGAGACTTTATTTTTGTGTATTGTTGGGATTTTTACGTTGTGTAAAGCACTTTTTAGCGTTGGTGTTTGATAAGTGCTTTGTAAACAAACTATGATTTCTAATGGGTAAAAGAGAGAATGAGGAATAGAAACACAACGTGAAACAGTTGCACAAAGTTCAAAGGCCTGTTGGAAAAGATTGTGTGATGATTGTTGTTGTCTTTTCTTCTGCGTAAGGATACCCTGAGTCTTTGGGACCTTCACTTCCTGGACTTCACTTCCTTCCATGACTTTGAACTCACCACAGAGTGTTGCTCTGCCTCCACGGTGGCGTATGTGTCAGGGTTTTTTAAACATACTACAGCTGTGATTTATACAGAGAAATGGGACTCAAATAATGATGAAATATCTGTTTCACAGCCAAAAGGTGCATGAAGATGATTACACTGACCAAACAAGACTTCTGTCAGGTATTTGTACAAACGCTTTTAAAGAACTGTGATATGTGATTTTCACGAGGCTGTCCTGAACTCAACATCAAGCTTCATGATTTTTCAGATCAACTCACTGCAAATATGATTTCTGCCCTCGGATGACTGTTTGTTACTCTCTGGCTGTGTCTTCAGTCTCCTGTCTCTTCCAGACAAAAATAAACATGGTAAACAATCAACATTTATTACAGTGGTAAGTGAATCTTGCATGCATTAAATGTAAAGATTTCTGCACATTTAAGTAACATATTTTACTCCTTCAGATTTCGCACACCAAGACGCCACAGTGCCAACATGCTCGTCCTCAGTTGACTCGAAATGTCACTAAAAAATCCTTCAAGCGGGAGCTTCTTGTTGTGCAGATCTTGTTTTTACTTTCCATGCCTGCTCAATAACTACTCGAGAATGTGATTCATGTTTTAACATACTAAGCAGTCTTTTTTTATCTTTTTTTTTTCTTTCTTTCTCAACAAAAGTCAAAGAGCCTATTTCTTCTGTCGTCGTCGGATGCTTCACAGAGGCTTTGCCCGAGAACAGGTACTTAACTTTATTTGGATGCATTTCTTTGTTTCTTCCATTTTGTAAAATATTTCTATTAATATTTTGTGTTCAAACTATATTATAAAATGCCCATTGTTTCACAAATGCTCATCTTCTCTCTCCAGATGCAATCATAAAACATTTAACCGGTTTCCACCGGTGGCGCTGCTCTGTAGCGACCCCGGCTGCCTCGTGCTAAGAACCCGAAGTATTTATATACTATGTTATCGTTTGATGTTTGATGTGAAGGATGATGTTGATGGTTTTTTTTTTTATGGCTGCAGCACAGGTGATGAGCCGAAGACAAATTTCTCACTTTGTGAGACAATAAAGTTAATTTTGATCTTAATCTTGATCTTAAAACATCCCCTGCAATCACTTCTGCTGATATTGTTTGTTCTGCTAAACTAGTTATTTCTTTTAGCTTTTAGTTTTCAGCAATTTATTCATGTTTGTTTAGAAGTATTTTTTTATTTTTAAAATAAAGTTCTGTTATACAAATTTATGCTAGTTTTCATTAAGTCTATGATTATTGTCTTTGGTGGTTAAACTGTATAAGGGGCAACTGTTGAATTCTGCATTAAAAAAAAAATTGCGATAAATTCTGACTATAGCGATGTGATTGTTGCAAATCCTTTCATTGTGATAACAATGTAACTGCACTTACTTGCACAGCCCTATAGCCTACCCTGACCTATGTTTTAATTTTGTTCTTTTTAAGGAGGATTATTATGATTCCAAAGAGGTGGAGAATCTCAGGAAGAAATACGACTGCAGACTTTCACTTTAAGTCTTTGAGAAGGTGTGTCTTTCATGAAAAACCCATTTTACGATCTACAAGTGTACGACGAGGATCATGTTAAGTTATTATTATTTTTTTTTAATTTCGAGATTAAACTCGTAAATTTCGTATAATAGAGTTGTAAATTTACAAGAATAAAACAAAAAAAAATGTTTTAACGTGGCCGTAAGTGTTTAAGATTCAAACAAATCTGAAAATTCACAGCCAGAAAACAAGGGCTGAAATATTGACAAAATCAAAACATATTTTGGTACCACTTAGTTTACAAGTTTCATTTTAAGACAGAGATAATGCTTTGTGGTGTATCCATGAATGAAACGATATTGGAATATATCTTTGCTGCCTCGTATACATTTATCATTGATGTTTTTCCTTTTAGGCTGTAATCATTCTAATTGAACTGACTTTGACAGGGAAGTGTACGGAGTGTGGAGTTCTTCATGCTGATCGCCCTCCACAGTGGAGAGCAGTGTCCTGACTTGTGATGAGCTTCTTCTTCAGTATATCAAGGTAAGACAACACCACCAACCCTTGTGCCCTCCTCAAATGTATTTATATTTTTCTGCTGCGTTAGTTAAAGAACTTTTGACTTGCTCAAAACATTCAATTATTTTCAGGATTGTAAACCTTTAAAATGCAAGGTTATTAGTTGAATGGTGATTAGAGTCTTTGATATGTCAAAGACTAGCAACAAAATATATTTGATTGAATTAGTGTTTTTTTTATGGACACCTTCATGGCCAAAATGTACACACAAAATCTGCAATAAAATTATAAATATTTGCTTTTGTATTTTGTGGCTTTCTGCACTTTTTATGGCTTTTGACGGTGGAAAAGAGGAAAAGATCTCTTGCGACAGTTCTCACCTGGCCCCTGGTCTCGGGTGTGTGAGAGAGAGACAGGGCGGCTGTGGGCGATTTTTTTTTTTTTGTAAAAGTGCTCAGGCCAAGTGTAAAATGTCATATGCCAATGCTAATCAGTTAGCTTTTTGTGATCTGTAATAGTTTGACACCATGAAGGGTGAAAGTAGCTTAGCTTAGCTTTTTTGTTAATTTCACTCTCTTTTGTGGAGTCTCTCACACAGAACTTCAGTGTTTCATACGGTTATTACAGTAAAGTGTCCTATGTTGTCTAATAAATAAAAAGCTCAACAGTAAATTGATAAAGAAAATCTTTATTTACCAACTTTAACCTAAACCTGAAGTACTTCTAGTTATCCAAACTTTCCATTATCAACGGACATTTAAAATATATACATAATTATTCGTCTTTTCTTGGTGCTTTCACTGAATCAAGATTCATAAGTTTAAGCTTCAAGAGAAATACAGTCAAATATCAGACGCTCAACACCATTGGACCATTTTAAGTCCGTTAGAGAGATGGACTTTTGAGTTTCTCAAATCACGAAGCTGTTTGAAGTTTTTGTTTTCCACGGATGAATGAGGCGCTGTGATATCCTTCAAACTGAAGATTTTCTTCTTTTAGTTTCATTGGGGAACAAAGGTACACTGTGTCAGCAAACAAAACCAGCATGATGCGAGTTCAAACACAGAAACATTCTGTCATTTATTATTCATCCTGATATTGAACCTAAACTTCTCCATGGGCCTGTTGCAGACATTTTGAAAAAGAACAGCTCATGACTGCGTTTACTTTGGGGACGACCTTCTCAGTGAAACTTTTTATCCATTCACATTTTTGTATTTTTTTTTATTTTTTACAGAGTCAGCATTTTTGAGTTCATCCTCTGAACACAGAAATAAACGCTTTGTTCCTTGTTATCTTGAATGCCAGCAATGTCAATTAGCTCCTTTTTTTTTGTACAGATGGTTCGAAGGTCCGTCCAACGACTCGACTTTGTAACTCAGTTGCAAACAAAGAAGTTCAGACGGTCGGATCGACAGGTCTGCCGAAAGACGGATTGAAGGCCGTAAAGAGGGTGAACTGGCAGCTAGGTGAGCTGCGATACCAGCTGTCAGCCACAAGAACAAGAAGAAGGGACTCGGCTAACGGCTGGCACAGAAAGAAAAACTCGACTGAACAGATCCGTCTTCAGAGGAAAAAAAAAACTAACCTATCAAACCGCGTGAGTTGATGAAGTACTCCCAGCAGAAAAGTTTAGTCACAAAGAACTGGGAGAGTTATCCATGTTTTTTTTTCCTTTAAAGCGTAGTCAAGGAATCCCTCTTACTTAGCTAATTGCTCATTTATTTACACACCTTCTGTGCTGTTCATGTCTCGTGCATTACACAGCTGTTCGGAGGAGCTTTGAACTTCCTGTCATTGAGAGAATCTCGATTATGTAAATGAACATTTCATTAAGTTATTTACAGTTTAGCAGTTTGAATTAGAGGTCGCTAAAGAAAACATTTTTACACACACAGAGGAGATTCTTGTAAAAGTCTATGAAGCACTAAAACCTGTATTTCTATTTTAGCACATTAACAGAACTTTGATGCTTCCCACTCTGGCGGTACTGCAGGTAGTTGTCAAGAATTAAAGCGCCCCCTGGCTGGCTCGCCGGCAGAGCAGCGGACGCTGGATTTTCATTATGCTCATGATTTCAGGAGGCTATGAAGTTTTGGTAGAGAAATGTCAAAGTTGGAGGAATTTACAGATTCTGTGATATGTTCATAACTCTATACACAAACTGTCCTCAGAGGAACATTTGGTCCCTGTAACTGTTTGAAGATAAAATAATACCCGAGATGTTATGGTGGGGGGTAGATGGTAGATTTTTATTTATAACGCTTTATGAAGTTTTTTTTGCACTGACCTAATTTTGTTGTACATGTACAAAGACAAATAAATATATTCTATTCTATCCTACAAAAGTCCACACTGCAATATTTTCTCAAAGAGTGCGTTTACCTGGACTTCAGTAGCTATCCCGGGTCATGAGCCTCATCCACGGTTTTGATCATATTCAGGATGTGGTGTTTACATGCACACAGAGAAAACTTGTTATTTTCTGTATTATCCCTGTATACATGATAAATACTGCTTTCCTGGTTTCTAAGTACTACATCATTTTTTTTTTTGCAGGCGTCTGTGTTTTACACAACTTGGGGTTAAGTGTCTTGCCCAAGGACACATCAGCGATGTGGCTACAGGAACTGAGGATTCCTGGACCCCCGACCTTCTGCTTGAGAGACGAGCAACTCTACCACTGATCCACAGCAGCCCACTTCCTTTCCGGTAAAAAGGTAGCAAAATCGGGATACTTTAAAAAAAGCTGGATACCCAAGTCCCTGTAAATGCAATCAATGTGAGATCACTTTTGTCAATTTATTGTCCTATACAGAGTTTATCTACTATGCACATATGTAAAAAAAAGTTGTAATTCAATAACAAGACCTCATTAAAGCCGTTCCATTGTTAAAACCATTCTCTTTTTGTAACATCCCGTCATGTCAGCTCTTGAGATCCTGTTAGCAAATCTGCATAGTCAGTCATCCGTCTCCACGGCGGCTCCAGGAGCTTAGATACAGCTGCATTATTTGTGATTGAATGTTCGAGGCTCCTGCAAAACTGGGATTTGAGGCCATTCAGTGTTGGCTTTTTCATTTAGCTGAACAGACTGTCAGACATGCCGGATTAAAAGCAAATCCATGCATGCACTTTGGAACTAACAGTCAGACTTCTAACAAGCAAGGAGGCAGTGCCCAGTTAGATGTCATGTGCACTGTGCTGCTGCAGCTCCGGGGGGGAAATCAGAAAGGCTTCATAGCAAAGAATAGTGTGGAACATCTCCCGGTTTGTTGTCCTGATCCCGGCCTGTCTGTGGGAGGATGAATGCTCGGGAGAAACTAAGAACCTGCTGTGCATTCCGTCTTCTTTTAGAAAAATTCAATACTGAAGGAATAAAAGAGGCGTTTTATGTGTGTGCAGCAGGCAAAGTGTACTCCGCTTTCAAGTCTGATTCAAGGTAAAGCTAACATGGGGATTTTCAAACTTTACTTTCTGTTATACCTGTGTTTCCTGAGCTGCAACAACCATGATCTCTTACTTTTATGAAGTCTAGGGTTGTGATGATACCGGCTCTTTAAACATTAATAATATTTGATTTGAACTAGAAGTATATCAAACATGACAACAACAGTGAAGGGTCTTGGGTATCCAATATTTCTTTTTTTAATTACAAGAAAGAGCATGCACACTTCTCTCAGGTCTGCTGACACAAACCTCCCCCTCCTGCAGGACTAACCATCGGTCCTGGGAGGACAGGGCCTTCTCCAGTACTGCTCCCACCCTCTGACTAGTGTTGTAGCACTCAAGTTTGGTCTCATGACCGGTCTCCAGACCACCTGTTGAAGTTCTCGGTCTTGTCTTTGAACTGAAAACATTTTGACTCGGTCATGCCTAGATCTCAGACTGGGAGGACTCCAGGTTTTAAAACAGGACCGGTGAAGACCACTACTGATTTGGTATTGCTACTTTTCCAAGACATGACTGTGATTAGCAGGAAATCTTGAACAAACAATATCTTCAATTATTTTATAGTTTGATTTTTTTCCCCCACGGTTATGACCGCAACCTTCCCGGTGTGACAGTCTAAGTGAGCGATACGCCTGACTTGGTCTCGACCCCTAAATGTCTTGGTCTTGGAGCTCTCTGGTCTCGGGTATGTCTCGGTCTCTCTCTCGGTTAGTGTGGTCTTGACTACCACACTATCTGAAACTAACTCCCAAAAACCATCACAGACCTCCCCACTCACTCTCCACCTTAAAGAAATCCCTAAAAGCTCACCTCTTCAACCACTAACAAACTTAGATCTATGAATAGTCAGAAAGGCGTTCTATCAGTCTAATGTATTTTTTTATTTAGCAAACTGTCTAAATTGCACAAATACATTCGCAACACTTTGGTACTGAAGCATTCCCAATGTGTTTTTACAATTTCGACGGTGCTTTCTCTTTCACTCTCAGCAGCTTTGATTTGAAATACGTCAGAAGCCCTTTACATTTAGTACTTTATGATACCAGCAATCATTAAATAACTGAGATTGCATCATCTAGAAACACGAGGTATCGAAATGATCAAAGTATTGATCTTTGAATCCCTTTTGCAAGACCTTTTTTTTTCTGTCTTTATTGGGGTTATTATTGAATTAAAGGAAGATTAACATGATTGACTCAAATGTTTTCTCAGTGTTGTCAAATTCTATTATTTTCTAAGCTGTGAGCCTTTGTGTTACTTTTTTAAAGATACTTTTTGGGCCTTTATTGGATTGGACAGCGTTTCCTCCAGTATTGATTATCTTTTTTTTACCCTCCTCTTGACTGATTGACAATCCCCATCACCTTACCCATCATCTCCTAAAATATTACAACACTACTGAACAGTAAATAAAGATATTGTTTGGCTATTTTTGCCTTTATTGGATCGGACAGCTGAAGAGAGACAGGAAATGTTGGGAGGAGAGAGGAGGGGGATGACATGCAGCAAAGGGCCGAAGTTGAATTTGAACCCCTATAACTGCCATACATGGGGTGCAGGATATAACCACTAGGCTACTGGCACCTCGCTTTGACTTTCAACTTTGTGCAAAGAACCTTTTACTCGATCTGTTCCTGGTAAAATTATTGACACGGTTTCAGTGTTTCTGCATCAACAACATGCAGTCTACATGCTTTCCCCTGACGTGTTTGTGTCTGCTGACACTTTGTTTTCCATAATGAAAGCAACGTCTGTCACAGGATGATGCATAATGTCCCCCTATAGGCAGTGCCCTTTCACTCCATACTCTTATATAACGTATAATGTATGCTCTTTTACACGCTGCAGTCTTGTGAAAAATAAATGCGGGCATGTTGGAGCTTCTTTGCCGAGCGCATGAAAAACAGCAAAGGGAAAATTACTCTTATTTATTCTTCTTCCACTTACTATAAAGCAGATTCATCTCTCTGGAATCAATTTGGGTACAGTTGAACAAAGAGAGCCCTCGAGCACATCAATGGAACAAAAAAATGGACTTGAGGGGATTAAGTGAGAATAAAAAACATTAAAAGTCAGACGTGGGACAAGGCTCCTTAATTCTATTACCTACCTTTCTCCATTTATTCCGATCACTCGTCACCACCCTCCCTATTGTCACATCCGATACACTTAAACATCTCGGTAAAGGATTTCAGATGCACTCCACATCCTGCGGGTCTATTAAAGTCACTCTGCTGGGAGGGGGAAACTGCTGTTTAGACAAAGAGCGCTGCTCATCAGTAGCTTTAGTGATCCAGCTAAGTCAATCACAATGTAATTGTGCCTGTGCTCCAGAGGATGGGGCTGAAGCATTAACCACACAGAGCTGCTCTGCTGTTTATGACTCTGTGTGTGTCTAATGGTGGAGCTGTAGGGATGTCCAGGGATTTGCAGCTTTTCAGGACCACTAGACACCTTAACCCAGAATTTATGTGACCAAGGAGTTCAGTAGCTGCCGGCCTTCTGATGTGTCCAAAGCCATGATAAAAGAAAGCATAAAACAAAACTTAAATAAGGCAGATGTTTCTGCTATTCTCCTTAAAAATTCAGTGTTACTGTACCAAAAAGAAAAACTCCAGAATTCTTCCACTACACTGGATCCAAATCCTGCAAATCCTGATCCCTAAACATCCTCAAAAAGATGTTCTAAGGGGTGTTTGAGGTGTCTTTTAAAAGGGAAAATGTCTTGGTAAATGTATCACAAAAACCACAGGTATTACCTTGGAGATTTAAATTCCTCTTCACGCTTAAGAGAGCAAGAAGAGGCACTTTTTCCCAGCATTGGCAGGGGCACGGCTTGTCTTTTTTTCTCTCTCCTCTTTTCTCACTCTATTCCCGGCTGCCTGAGAAGTCCTGATAAGACAAACAAGTATCTGGTGAGGAGCAACCCCAGTGTGCCGAGGTGGGATTCAAATTGTTTGATGGAGTGGCTGATTAGCGGTTTATTTTTTTTATTTATTTTTGACTCCCTGGTGTTTGCTTTGCTGGGACATTTGTCTTTGAAGCTGCCATTCCAGTTTTTTTTCTGCTAAGAACCAGTGGATGACGGTAGGGATTAAATGATTTCTACCTTTTATATTACTGACAGACTGGTAATTTGCTCTCAAATAGATCGCTACGGCTGGAGTGGCAGAGGTACATTGAGGAATAATTTCTGTTGCAGAAAATCTGGTATTTTTTTTTTAATGAAATAGGCAATCGAGAATTCTTTGCTGCAAAAATGTAAACAGTGTTAATCATGACTTGACTAAATGTCCTCTGCTGACTATTTGCTAGATTCAACATTTCCCAACATGAATTACAAATGTAACTTTGGGTCAGGGTTAAAAAACAAAGTAAGTAATGATACTACTGAGCAGTTTGTTTTGGTTTTTAAAGTCAGACCAGAGACTTCGAGCCATAAAAATCCAGCCAGACACATCCTCTTACTTCAGTGGTAGAAAAGGTACACCATGACAAAAACAAACATCCCTTCAAAGGAAGAATGTGTGACTCTTTGATCCAGTAGATGTCGCCCTTGAGCTCCAACATGAAACCAAAACAAACTTCCTGTTAGGCCACACCTCCTCTTTTCTGAAGCCTCCGCTCTCCTCCAGAGACACACCTCCAACCCCCCTCCACTCGCGTTTACACCAAGTTATGAATTAGAACGCACCATAATTAAGCGAAAGTGGCAGACAAACATGTCCTTTGCTCGAGCTGCAATCACCTGTTTCCTGCGTAGTTGTGTTAGCATGCTAATGTTAGCGCTCTTTAGTTAGCTCATAGCTTCACATTACACATAAATTGACACAGAGTGAGCGAAAAACTCTTACATGACATCTAAATAATCAGTGAGTATGTTCTTCTTCTTCTCTCTAGTTCTTGCCTAAAACAGCTTTTATACACAAGGGGAGGAGCCGGCCGTCCCATCCATGTAAACACGGCTCTGACAACAACACAGCCAGCGGGACTCGAGCTTCTCCCTCCTTTTAGACAGTCATGACTCAGAGACACATGGACACACATGGATAACCCTTACACAGGATAGACTGGATTCCTGCTGTATTAAGGTGTTAAATGTTGCTCATTCAGAGTATATAATGTGTTTTTGGTTGATATAAAAGCTGCATTCTTTCACAATACACAAGACATGCAGGTAATTTCACACTTAAAGGTACAGTAACAGCTAACTTTCAAAGGTAAGGGTTTTTACAAAAAGAGACAGTTTCCATCTGAATGAACAGGAAAAGCTGCTGATATATAAAAAACGTCTTATTGTCGCACCTGAAAAGACCAAAATCAACAACACTCTGGTCCCTTTCCTAATACTTTCTGACTTCTTCCTGTCAGACGCACTCAGCCTGAAGCCCATCGCCTCCTCCTGAAGATGTGAGTCTGCGAGTCGTCTCACATCTTATATCTCCGAGCTCCTGCGCCTTTTATCATCTGAGACATGTATCTAAAGTTAGATTCTTCCTGTCACAGTCACACTCTGAAAAAAAAAAGCCGCTTCTGGTGGCATTCATTTCCACCAGACTAGATTACTGTAATGCACTTTTTATTTTGGACGGACTGACAACGACTGTTGAATTATAAAAAAATAATAAAACAGGTTATTCAGAAGACTGCAGCGTGTAAAAAAATGAATTTTAACTTCTTCTCGCTGGCTGCCTGTAAAAGAGAGAATCAATTTAAAAACCCATTTGGCTCAAATCGATGACGAGCGAAGCTGTGTTGTTGACATGCTCACTGAAAGTACATCTAACACATCTCTTAGATTATTAAGTAGAGGAGTCCTCACTTTACCCAGACGTAATTCTGAATCCTGCTGCCTTCAGTCTTCATCCTCTCTGTCAGAAACACATCAACTTCTTCTGATTTAACAAAGTCTTTAAAGGGTATCGTGAAAGTGTCTGAATTCATAAGCTTATTTATAAATGTGTGGTTCATCGCTGACAATATTATTTTATACTCTGTATCATCATTTTTATTGAGCAAAATCTATAAGACATTTATCTTACTTCTTTATTTCTTATAATACCTCCTCTAATTTATTATTCTATTTCTAAAATGGACTATTTTAGACCCGATTCCAGGAAGGATTTGCCCCCCAACGATCAGGAAGGCGTGGCTCGATTCAAGGTTTATCTCAGCTGATTATTTGTCCAAATAATCCTCAAGTGTGTGGAGTGTAATTACGACTATTTTACTGCCCCGATCGAGCTGGAGACCCCCCCGGATTCAAATCCTAAATATAAAACAAGAATCATTTTTTGGGGGCCTTTTTGTCTCTTTTGAGAGAGACAGGAGAGAGGGGAGGAGGACATGCAGCAAAGGGCCGAGGCCGGACCCAAACCCACAACCACTTTAACGAGATCCACAGCCGTAGCTCACGGGGCGCGCAACATAAACGCTAGTCTATCCTGCACCCCAACATGCTTTATATTTACGATTCCAGATCAAGCTGCCTATGACAGCTCACCTGCAAAACCAATGAGAGCGAGCAGAGCGGCACAGAGTGTCACCAACCAGATGTTGCGTCCTTAATAGCTCACAAACATGGCAGCGAACATAAAACACAAAAGACCATTTTATGGATCTATGACAACAACACGACTGCCTTTCATAAGGTCTCATTGTGCATGTGACCGCGTTGATTGTCCTTCATATTTGTTTTATACTCGTTTGATCATGGGGAAATCTCTTGTGAGGTCTCGTGTCTGTGGGATTGTTACTATAAACGGCAGGTGTGTGGATTGTCTCACTGTCAATCTGTTTAAAGGTTAATTGTTGTTGTTTTTTTCCCTTTTTTTTTAGAGACAGGACGGTGGATAGGAGAGAGGGAGAGCGAGGGGATGACATGCAGGAAAGCAGCCACAGGTTGGATCTAAAACTGGGCTGCTTGCTTTGAGGACTTTAGCCTCTGAACATGGGGTGCACACTAACTCCTAGGCTACACAGAAAATACACACTGACAACACCAAAAATATCATGAGCGGACACAGCCACTTTTAGAACTACCTCACAGTCTGCCCAGTGCAGCGTATAAATTATTCTTTCTTTCTATCTTTTGGTTAAAAGCCCAGGAAAATAAACTTTATGGCATTTTACTGCACAGATACTTCTACCTTTTAATCAATAAGTTATTGGTTTTGGTCTTTAAAGTGGACTGGCTTATACAGCTCTTCACAATACCAGATCTTACTCTCCATGAATGCTTGTATTTGCCTTTCTGATGGCAGCTCAGACTCTGATTTGGAGGGCTGTTGTGGGTGGCAGGTGGTTGTTTAATTTGAAGTATTGAGCTCTGCACCGCTCCGCACTTTGCTGTTCATATTCTCTCAATAAAAGATGATTTTGTATGTGGAGCTTTTATCACTGACTTCACCTGAGAGCTCTTAATAAGCTGCAGACTCAAAACGTTGAAGAGGAAAAGTTGTCCCTGTCCCCGTCGTGATTCTGATATCAAACTTTGATTGTTCTCTCGCCTTCCTTTGTAATCTCTTTGAAGCAGTGAGCAGAGCGTGCAGCGTTCATTATCGGCATTTAAAGACACCGCACCTTCATGAGTTTGGGGGTCAAGGGCCTTCGTCAAAGACTTTTGGATCTGTGTTTTTCTCCGAGGTAACACCGAGAAGCCCTCAGAGGGAATACAGGCTCCCATTAGGGACCGGGACAGCCACCTTATTAATTAGCCTTTGCAGCTTTAGGCCAACCTGCTAACCCATTTAATGAGTAAATAATTGCTTCCCAGGTCTTATGTCACCATGTCTTTTATTAATTTGGGAAGTTATCTCAAAATTACTCTTGAACCCTCCGAGTGCCAAAATGAATTTGGAGCAGGGGAGAATTTGGCCCAAAGATCCGTCTCCGGGGCGATGAATCTTTGAGGATTGGTTAAAAATAAGATAAATGGCGGTTTGATTCCTGGAGGATTTTTTAGGAGCTGTCGGAAGACTTTCTGACGAGGGATTGTTATCAAATAATTGCAAAAGTACATCCAATTTAAATATCTTTGTACAAACAGATAAATGTGATGTTTTTCCTGGCTTTTAGTGGTTCAATGTTTTTCCTTTTTACGTTGTTTTGACTTTAAAAGTTGCACACCAGCAGGACTCATTATTTGTCATTTTTTCCTTGAATAACAATGACCTTACACGGTGCACTACGGGGGAGAAGTAGATGTGTTATCAGTCCCCTGGGTCGAACTATCACGAGCAGCAGAGAGAGGAGCAGGTAATCCAAGCGGCTGGTATCGTTTTACACGCGGACTTTACTTCAGATCATTCTCTGAAGCCTAAGTGGCTCTCTGCTATGTGACTAAAAGCCACATCAATACCTCGTCTTCCCCGATCTATCGGGGACATGTGATTGATGGATTACAAATCAATGGCGGTGATATATTTGTAACGCCGCACTGATGTGTTTGTCACCGTCCAGCTGTGTCATGAAAGTGAGGTCATGTGTTTGTCTTTACAGCCCTAAAAACGATCTTATACAACTTCATGTATCCTATAACTTCTGTTGGATAAATAACATTTGGACAGCGGCTCTTTGAGTGTAGAAAGAAAGCTGCAGTCTGCAAGCTGTACTTTCTTTATGTAGGAAAACTCAAGTATGTTCGTCGTACTCGCCTTGTTTAAAGTAACCTTGGTGTAAAGCAATATGTAACTCTGATACCTAGTGTTTAAAATGAGTACTGCAGTCCAAATTCTAAACATCATAGAGAGCTGTCTCCCCCCCCGCCCCCTCCTCTCTAGAGTCCATGCTCACACAGGTCACCATGTGGTGGACTCTGAAGCTTCAGTGTTTATCCAGCTCTGCATGGGTCTGTAAACCTTTCTGTGTTCTAACCTCTCTCCATTTTTCAAAAGCATCTCCAATATTGATCCTAGTTTGAGCACGTTTCTGCTCGTGGAGCTTATTAGAAACATGCAGAGGCTTTTTAGGTCGGGTACAATCACTTCTATCTGAACCACTTCTCTTGCCCGCTTCCATCGCTGCAACACCTGTTGACCTGATAACTGCTCTCATATCTGACAAACTGAGGGGCGTCCAAAACGGAGATGCGGGGGGGGTGCCTTAAAACTGCCTACCTTCTCTGGTCCAAACAAATCCAGAGCATTCAGGAGCAGAATCTAAAGTTAGAAGGAGGACATACTGACTGCTGCATTGTTGTCAGAGAAGCCAGCACTTCAACATGTTTCCTTAATGTCTGATCATATAGTAAGATACCTTTATCATTTCACTCACTACACATCTCACTGATTGGACCTTTCATAAATACACCAGCCTTATTGTTGAGTTTATTTTTTGTTCTCTCTTCTGTGTTTTTGCTGTTGATCCTTCATGCTTTTTAAACGCCCATATATGGACGTGCATTGCAAAAGAGCTTATAGGCTGTCAATGCTGCAGTGTGTGGCAAATGTTCGCCTGATTCATATGTATCCATATGCAAATAAACAGTAAATAAAAATAATTAATTACAACTAAGTTCCCTCTTCAGCAGTCAGATTACAGCAGCCTCTTTTCTTTGAGTAGAAAATGTGTAAAAGACCCTAAAAGTGGTCGTATACTGCATCTGTTTCAATCCCCGTCTTGCCTTATAAAGCCTGCACTTCATTTAGCTGGTAAAGTAATGACCGTCAATAGGTTGGTAAATAACCTACTTAGAGGAAATTACGCAAGAAAATGTGCTAATTAGTAAGAACAATGCAGCGCAAAGCCATCTAATCCCTGTCCTTTTAAAGCTTAATGCTCGTCTTCAGCGTACGAGGTCCATTCTGCGACACTGCGAGGGTTAGAGAGTCATTTCCCTGGCTTAGTTTGTGCCTGACTACTGATGCCTCAAAATTGCAACGCCTATGTTGAAGCTGCACACCCCTCAAAAGTGTCCAAATATTAAATACTGAAGGGAAAAAAAGCAAACAAAAACCTGATTGTAGTTCACGGCACGCATCAGCAGAAAGTGAGCAAGTGCATCTGCTCACCTTTGTTCGCGCTGAATGTAATGTTTAAATTATGAGAGAAAGGGAAAAAACATGCCGCCGAGCAGAGGGAGAATCTTTTGAAATGTATAAAACATTCATTTGAATATTTTTGGGGTGGCTGAAAATAAAAAAGTCTCAGGAAAAGTGAGAAGAAAAGATTACCACTTTTGTATTTTTTGGGGGAATTTTTTTTTTTCACATGATTTGCATTTCTGACAGGTCATTTCCAGCTGACGGGTGATGGAGCTTATTGTTCTGACAGTCCTTGGTGATATATTGAACTGTGACCATGCAGTACACATTCTTTGCCGTGATTTAAAATCAGGAAGAATAACAAGTGTAGAGTGTGTATGAGCGCTGACGGAGGTCGTCTGCAGGAGTAGTGTAGCGTGAACCCTGTCAACACATAGACAGTGAACATGCAGTGATCATAATGCAACAGGAAGGCTGAGGGAGAGCTGTGGTGTTTTATAGTTGGACAGTTCTGAACTGAAGAAAATGCTCTTTGCTGCTATTCACGCTGATGCCTACCAGCCATGACAACAGCTGCTTTTTTGACTGGCTGCTTATGAAGCAATTTGTCAGGACTCCTGACAACTTAGACTGGAAAATCCTGCAGCAGAGGGATGTAAGTGTCAGTCCGAGCTCGAGAGTCGACGGGCAGCGATGAGTCAAGATGTGCTGCTAAAGACCGGATGGGTTTTTTGACCTGTCCTGAAGGACTGCGCCTGTAGATGTAGAAAGTTGTTTTTTTAGTTTGTGCTTAAAAGCGTGAACGATAGAGATTCCAGATTTATTGTTTATGACGGATGCAATTCTGAAGGTTTTTGAGACGGTAACCAAACGGACTGATGCCTCCACATGACCAAGAAAAGCAAACCAGACCAGCAAGGTGACTGACCATATCCTTAGTTATTCTAAATACCGTTAACCGCTGCCATGGAGTCAGACGAGGCGTTTAAAAGCATGCTGTGTTGAACAGCCTTTGTTTAAATAGTCTGTGGCATTTGGAGATGACAGGAGGAGGATTTGTTTGTCAGGAATAAAAACTACTAAAACAGGATCAGACGGGATCAGAAGAGAGATAGGACTTACAATGCTGAAACTCAAATCTCAGCGTGTAAGTGTACATGGCTAATTACTTGTCTAAAATATCTCATTACACTGTTAATAAGCCATATTCACCTGGCAAGTACAGGAGAACATATTATTAAAGGCCTTAGAAACATAAAATAAGGCCTGAATTGCTTGTTTTCAGTATAAATATCTGCCAATGCAGCAGGCAAATGTGTCTACAAACATTAGGTAGTACATCTCATTTCAGTCTATCTGGACCTGTCAGGTGAAGGGGGCGGCTGTGGCTCAGTTAGTACAGTCGGTCGTCTCCCAACCGGAAGGTCGGAGGGTTCTTTCCCAGGTTCCTGCAGCAACATGTCAGTTGTGTCCTTGGGCAAGACACTTAACCCTTAATTGCTCAAGCTGCCTGTCAGCTGTGTATGAATGTGTGTGAATGTGTGTGAATGTGTGTGAATGGATTAGTTTCTTCTGATGGACTCTCTCCACAGCAGCTTCTACCATCAGTGTGTGAATGTGTAGGTGTGACCTGCGGTGTAAAAGCACTTTGAGTAGTCAGAAGACTAGAAAAGAAATATACAAGCTCAAGTCCATTTACCATTTATAATAACAGAACATGCGAATAAGGCTGAGATTTGAGTTTTGCAATTTCCCGTTTGTCCACAGGGGTCGCCAAAACTGACGCGAAATCAAAATTCCTCCAGAAAATGTTAAAGTTTTTATTTCAGTGCTAAAACAGTCTTTTCAATGATTATTTGATTTATAAACTCAATTTATAAATTTCTTAATGCTCAATTAATCAGTCTTTACTCTTTTTTTGTATAAAACAATTCAAAGTGTCGTTGCCTCTCAACCGGAAGGTAGAGGGTTGGATACCCAGCTGGGCAACATGTCCGATGTGTCCATGGGCAAGACACTTAACCCCGCGTTGCTCCTGCTGCTTCGGTGGCGGTGTATGAATGGGATTAGTTAATTCTGATGGATGACACTACAGACGAGCTAATGTATCCAACTATAATCTACATGACGTTTTTTAGCTTTCAGCATCAACTCCTGCTTCCTGAAACACCAGTAACATCCGCTGTTTCCATGGCAACGATAAACATCAGGGCGTTACGACTAAATATTACGGATTTCTCTGGCTTTGATAACTTTTGGAAATATTTGAGGTAATGTAAGTACTCAACAAAGAAATATATATAACATAGGTTTAGTCCATTTTTTATTAATTTAAATATGTTTGTGTGAAAAGTGAGGCCAAGTTTTTACTGTACGTCATTCTTCTCTGTTGCTCTGAATTTCCATCACACAGTTTCCTTTGGAGACTAACAGTAAGAAAGCTGACGCCGTTATGAAAGCCAGAGACGTGTTTATTGTGTGCATCAATGGGAAGCTGTTTGACCATGACACCTCTTTGAGATAGAGAAGAAGGAAAAATGTCATCTGTTGTATCGAGTAGGAACCTTTGTGGGAAATCTTCATCCTGTCTTATCTTCTATATCGTCTTTTTTTTTTTAGTCCTCTGGGTGTTTTTAAAAACACTCGGGGTGGAGAATTAAATTGGAATTCATGTCGAAGTTATCAAATCAGC
Organism: Labrus mixtus; assembly: GCF_963584025.1. Classification (NCBI taxonomy): domain Eukaryota; kingdom Metazoa; phylum Chordata; class Actinopteri; order Labriformes; family Labridae; genus Labrus; species Labrus mixtus. Next base: position 2,760,417 of record NC_083621.1, on the reverse strand, counting down.
GTCGATATCCTCTGAGCACTGACCGCTGTTTCCCCCCTTTTCCCACTGCTTCCTGCAACACAACCAGTTCAATTGAAGTTAATGAGCGTGAATGAAGGAGGAATTATTTGGAAGATTGAGACAAACAACCAATCTGTGTGCTGATATTGAATTGTTTTGCTGGCAGTAGAGGTCGGACACCTCTCCTCTCCCTGTTGACTTCAGATGCCAAAACACAACGTCCGCCCATTTGCTCGCTAAAGATTTTTTTGTTTTTCAAGCCGATTTCCAAATTAAATTTCGGAGGCTGATTTCTTTTGGAGGCTAAAAGAAAAAAAAGGTCCTCTGGAGTGCTGAGCGTCCCTTGTTTGGATCGTTGTTTTTCTTTTCAGGTCGGGGGCGAGAGATCATCGATCGGGATTCAAATGAAGCGGTGGTCGAAATCGAGAGGTCCATTTGTCGAAACTCGCCGGCGTGCGATCACTCCCAATAATGAGGAAGCATAATGAAGCGTGTTAACTCCTCGTTCCGTCACTATCAAAGGCGTCTGCCAGGCAGCACTTTGATTGGCACCTGTCGCCCAAATCAATGGAGTTGACTCACACCCCGTGCCTCGCCATCTGTCTCATTGTGGTTGCGGTGTGAGTGAGTGGGAAGCGTTTATGATAATTCCCCTTCCTCTGTTTTTTTTTCTTTCTCTGACAGTTTCTAGAAGACTAAATGAGCATACTTTGCATCGGAGGGCGGGCGTCATTTCCAGTTCTCCACACAGATGAAATGATCCGCCTTGCAGAGAGGATACCTCCTTTGGTTTCTGTGTGTGTGTGCGTGTGCTTTCTTCTTCTTCTCTCACACACAGTCGGAGTGGATCTATCTGCGGTCAAATCACAATGAACTCACTTCCACAAAATGAGCTTTAAGTACGGAGGTAAAAGAGGGAGGTGTGCCATTGTTGCCGGAGCCAGGACGCCGTGGCGTTCAGATGAAACAGGCGAGTTAGTCCTCCCAGGAGGCACTATCCCTCAGATCTTTAATTAGGGCAAGAGAAGACAGGAAAATGTAATCAATGCTCTCACCGCTGGGGTTTCTGGAGTGGGAATATGCAATAATGTATATCCCCGCGGGACACAGTTTTTTGTCAATATTCTCTTTAACAAAGACTTTTTTTTTTTCTAATCATCCCTCCGAACATTTTTATAGATCTCTAAAAGTGAAATCTTGTCGGTGAAAAGTCTCTCCACAGCGAACTCAAATTACAAACCCTCGCTGAGGAAACAGAAATATTGAATATTTAAAAAAAAAAATACCTTGGAGGATTTTCTATCAAATGGTGGATTAAAATGCTAATTAAATTAATAAATTCTCTCTGAACAAAAAGAGTCTTCTGTCCATAAATCTAATTAGATGATCAGTTCTGGTCATATCTTAAGTACAGCAAGTACTCCTGCTTCCTTCTGTTACTTTAATACAAAAATCTACAAACACTGATATGAAGATTGGACCAGGATGAGATTTTTTGGATCTGGAAGTGTTCTGATGTCTCTCTGTTGTTGTAGATTTGTCCGCTGTTTCAGCCGGCTGTCATTGGACTAATGGGAGGAAACCATCAGCTGTTATGGAAACTCAGAACCCAATGTCAGAGACGTGCAAAGATACAGCCTTTGCAGATCCTGCTGGGGATAAACAACAGGAGAAAATCACAAAACTATATTTCAGATATCGATGATTGAAACACACAGTAGAGATGCCCTCCACAGATCTGTCTGCAACATCCATTTTTAAGTTAGTTTTTAACCAAAAGTCTGACTCCCTCCTGAGCCTTTCAGAGCACGTATGTTGTCTTCCTGTTGTTTCCAGACCAGGAATAGCCAGGTAACCAAACAACACCTTCTCCCAAAAAATCGTATTTACCGCTCTAAGCAAACATCTTTATAAGAGTGCAGCTAACAAGGCGTCACAACTCCAACTCCATTCTCTCTCCTCAAGTCTCTCGTCGGATGAAAAATAGTCTTTGCATGAAGAAGTCTGTTATCACTAACCGCTGACTGCACTGGCTGTCCTGAGTCTCTATCATCATTCAATGAGAGCAGATGGGTTCTTTTTCATTAGCTCATCAATGTAAAGATAATAAACATGTTAATCGGTCTGAATATGAGACGAATGCAGCATAAGTCATGAGCAGCGCGCTCGCTTTACAGTCAAATGGCTCAGTCTTTAGTTGTGAACGTAAACTGGCATTTCAAGATCATCCTGCTTTTGTCCGATGTGTTAAAAACCTTGGTCTGTTTTTCAGACCAATAGGGTAACTTACTCTCTTGTTAAATATGAAATTAGAAATGAGAACAGACTCATGTGCCATTGACTTGTGAAAGCAGTTAGCCTTGCACAGTCCAAAGGAAGGTTGAAGCTAATTTATTTACACCTTTGTGAGCTGTGTGGCAGTAGCTCAGTCTGTAGGGACTTGGGTTGGTAACCAGAGGGTCCCTGGTTCAAGTCTTGGAACAGACCAAACAATGCAAATTGCTTTGGTTTAGTGGAGAGGTCCCGATGTGTCCTTGAGCAAGATATTGAAACCCCAACAGCTCGGGGGCGCCCCCTGTCACTCTGACATCCCTCCATCAATACATGACCACGGGGCCTGCATGTGAGCATGTTACTAGGTCCGGCCTGTGTGTGTGAGTAGCAGAGTATAAACTTGAATTTCCCCCTGATCTATTAATGAAGCATGTACAATAAAATGAAACATTTAAAGGCTTTATATGCAATTTTTTGATCCAGCAGATGTCGCCCTTGAGCACCAGCATGAAACCAAAACAACTTGCGCTGCATTGTTGTGTTAGCATGCTAATGCTAGCGATCTTTATTATGCTCGTATCTTCACACTGCATGTAAATTTACCTGAAATGAGCGTGATCTAGAAACACAGTTAAGCAGTGAGTACAGTATGTTATTCTTCTTTTCTCTAGTCCCTCAATTAAACAACTTTTACACGTGAGGGGAGGAGTCAGCCGGCCGTCCCGGCGATGTAAACAAACTGAAGATAGGACTCTGAAAACTCTGAAAGCATCACAGACAGTGGGACTCGGGTGTTACACCCATTGTAGACAGTCAGGACTCACATTATTATTATTATTATTTTCAGAGGATATACTTGATTTATATTATATTTAAGTGTGAAAAATCACAGAAAGACTTTAACTGACAGAAATGTAAAAAATACTGTGCTAAACGTTTTTTGAAATATGACCTTCTTGGCGACACACGTTTCTACCAAAACGCTTTTACATGTTTTCTTTTGTACTTTAGGATAAAAGAATTAAAATAAACTTTATATACTAGCTTAAAAAAATCGTCCCATAACTAGTAGACTGTCTTTTATTCCACACTTTGTAATTTAGATCAACTAAGGTCATCACGCTCTTTTGTTGGTTAAGGACATTGCAGTTTTTACAAAATCCCCCTCGCTGTTTCGGAGTACACAGCAAGCTTGTGTTACAGTCCTAATTAATGAGTGTGGAGGATTGAGGCTTCCATTTATGCCACAAGACATTTGGGATAACTTTAATTTATGGAGTACAGAGAGAGCTGGTGCTCTGACACGAGCAGCAGGGGGTCTTTGAAAGCGGGCGGCAGTTTTTTTTTGGCGTGGAAGAGCTTTGAACATCTCTCCCTAAAGCGGGACAGGAATCAAAAGCAGAGGCTAATGCGCCGTATGCACCGCAGTGTTCCATATCCAAAATGTGTCTCCCGACGGTTCATTATTCACAACATGTCCTCCTTAGTAAAGGTGCATGTCTGACACGGGGCAACAGGCAGCTCCTGGTGGCGTTCCTAACCAGGAGAAACCTGCTCATCTCTAGATTCTTACAAACATTATGTCACACTACAACCGGAGTCCTCCAGATTAGCATGAGTTTGCGTTACGCTAATCTAGAATGTGTTTGTGTTGTGCTGCTTCTAGCTCAACGCTGTCCGACCCCCGGCTCCCCCCCCCCCCGCTGAGCAACAAAGATGTTGTTGTTCTAGTCAGACGCTCTGAGCTGCTAATTAGAGAGGGACCAAGATTCAAGAGAACCAATACCATCGCCAAAGGTAGTTTGAATAAAAACGGGGGAGGGGAAAAAAACATGTCCGCTTTGAGTTTGACTTGTAAACACAATGTGTACATCAAAGACTTTCCACAGGTATAAAAGTGAAAGAAAATGCATGCGAGTCAAAGCGTGTCGAGGCAGAACTCCTCATAAAGGTAAAAGTAAATTGACAGAGATCAAGCATATGATGCCGAGCTACTTCTACAGATGTCAACGCTAATGAGACATGCCAACGTCTCCGAAGATGAAACGTTTGCTTAACACGTGTAAACACTCGGCTCGCTGAAGCGATCACGGACGAGATCTCCAGTAATTGTGTGGGCGCGAGTGATCATGTGGCCTTCACTGCCCGAGTGTCAAATGTTTCATTTTGACACCATGGGGAGTTCAACAACAGTTTATGAGACGCTGGTGAGCACCATTAATTCAGATGGTTATCGCGTGGATTTGAGAGCAGAGTTGTGTGATATATATGTAACAGGGTCAAATATGTTGGTGCATATTTCACTGTTGGTTTTTATAATTACATAAAAATTACCTGGCAATCGTCTGTTATGTCTTGTTTTGTAGTCCGCAGCCCCTTCTTACTTTGTTTTCTTCTTCTTTGGTTATTATTACATATTCGTTTTGCCGCCTCCCCTCTGCCCTTTTGTACAATTCCCCATGGGAGAGGCGGGTGTCCATTGTTTTCCTTTTTATTCCCTTCCATCCTTTAATTATTGTATTATCTTGTGTATAGTTATGTTCTTCAGAGTGTTTTATCATCTTTTGTTCGCTGTTGGTATATCGATTTGACTGGAATGTCCTGAATGTATTGTTATTGTTATTTTCCATGGAGCCTAGTGCACAGCAATTTAAGCTAGTTTAAGCTAACATACTTTACGTACTTTTATTTAGTCTGTGTAGGATCTGGAGCGGACTGGGAAGTTGAAACAGAGTTTTGTCTGTGTTTCCCTTTTTGAGTAAGAATCCCGGTGTCACAGCATCAATTTTACCGCAACACAACGCAGAAATCCACCGGTTACATATAAACGGGGGCTCTATCCTCTCAATGGGGCCTGCAGACTCCTGATAGGATCAGCCACAGTGATATCCATGCTTTTAGCAAAGGAGAGAAACAAATTGAATAGCTGTATTAAATGTAACTGCGAGCAAAGCTTATGATCTGTGAAATTCCAAATGTAGCCTCGCGGGGAGCAGCTGCTTACTGTTTTTATCTCCAACGAGCCCGAGGAGTTAAGTAAACTTCATTAAGCCCCCTTTTTCTTTTTCTTTTTTTACCCCTACAAGAGCAGAAAGTTGCTCCTTGCACACTTTTTTCCCTCTGCCATAAAACCAGCGCCTCAGTTGAAATAAAAAAACAGAATCAGTATTAAAAATGTGAATTCCCTTTGGCCCCTTACCGTTCTGTTTGGACAGCCTGAGAATATGTGTGGATTAAACCTCAGGTTTTCCTGGGGTTGGCGTTGAGCCTGGCAGCCACAGTCTGCGGTGGTTTGGTCCTTTTGTTTGGATTTGTATTGTTTAAGGCGAACTGGAACACGCAGTGTAATGGATGTCAACGAGGTCACAAGTCGCCGTTTACAACATTTTCCAATTAAGTGAGGAATTCTGAGGACTTTGTTACACCACTGCTACTAATACTGCTATTTTTTATGTAAAATAACGTCCTGAAAACTTAATTTATATGGATAAATGTATGTATTTGCTTAATGCAGGGTATTTAAACTTATCACAGGATCATGCAGGAGCCATCATTAATTTAGAGACGTCCATACTTCAAATGGGACCTCACAGAAAGACTTTGGCGCTTTGACTCTATGGGGGGTGTTGATGTGTTTGGAGAATGTCAATTCTGAGCTTCAACAGAATGAATCCCCTCATGGAGTCCAGACCCTGGTGGTGAGGAAGCTGAGGACTTGTTGAGACTTGACGGGTGAAGAATTGATGGATGATGATTCTAAGAAGACGGGGAGGTGGAGGGGCGTGTGAAACGTCGGTGTGAAGGAACTAAAGGCAGAGAAAGAATCATATTTATAAAGGGGAGCAGATCGATGATGGGGTGACAATGAGGGAGGAACGCCATGCCATTGGTTAGACGAGTACCGCTGATGATGACAGCTCCAGAAAATGACAGCAGAACCGTGAGTGAGCAATCGTGAGAAGGATGAATGAGAGGGCAAATATAGAGTCTTCCTGACTGAACTTACACTAGAGCTTCAGTGAGAATGAAGAAAAGTGTGAATACCAGTATTTAAAACAACCACTCAACCTCTCCGTTCCCAACACAGCTTGTAGCCCCCCTTTGACACCGACCGGACTTAGGTTAATGTGCAGACTCCAACCCTTAACCTTTCCATCAAACAGCAGGCTATGGACTTAATTTACATGTAAGAATGATTACATCTTGACATCGCTGACCTGAGTCATGATCTGCTTCTTTAATACTCACACACACACACACACACACACACACACACACACACACACACACACACACACACACACACACACACACACACACACACAGGGTGTTTATAAGGTCCATCGGTCAAAGAGAGTGAAATGTATCCTACAATGTCTGCATGTAGGAAGGTTGGAGGCAAAGCCGAAACATATATTGAATATTGTTGAACCGTCGCTGTTTTCAGAGGATGCAGCAAAAGAGTTCTGTGCTTGTGTGAGAGCAGACAGACACAACTTTCAGCCCACTTTCATTTTTTTCCCCTGGCAGACCCTCTAATTAATAAAATATCGGCAGCTGATGTGTGAACGCAGCAGGAAATACTCTGGAAAATTCCCTGTAAGTACGGGGTAATGACGTTTATAAAATGCAACTGGTGCACCACCTGTGTGATATTCATGCAGGTAATGAAGCTGCTTGGTTCTCTTTTCTAGTGTTGTTGTACTCAGAATTGATCTTGGTCTCGAGACAGGTCTCAAAACCACTTTTTGAAGGTCTCGTCTTGGAATCAAAAGCATTTTGGATTCGGATTTTAAATCAAGACCACCACTGATTGGCTACTTTTCCACATCGTTACTGTGATTGAAAGGAAATCACCCCTTTCTAAAAGAACAATTCACATGAATTCATTTGTAGTTTGATTTTCATCCCCTGGTTACAAACGCAACCTTCCCGGTGTGTTACGGTCTAAGTGAGTGACTCGCCCCCTGCACACAAGACGATGGGTTTTCAGTGATATTTATGGTCTTGGTCTTGGTCTTGTCTCGGAGCACTCTGGTCTCGGGTATGTCTTGGTCTTGGTTTAATGTGGTCTTGACTACAACACTACTGATGGCAGAAGTTGCTCTGTAAAGAGACCATCAGAATTAACTAATCCTATTCCTTCACATTCATATATCACTATCAGTAATAGAGTTATGCTTCTGTCAAGGAAACATCGGACATGTGGCTGCAGGAGCTGGGGATTGAACCCTCCGGTTGAGAGACGACCAACTTAGCCACAGCCACCCGTTAGTTCGTTTATACTGTGAATAAATCCAATCACACACAGCATTGAAATATCGGCAAAAAACTGTCATTATAGTCTCTGACTCTTGCTATCCGTCCTCCATCTTGGATTCTCCTCAGTGTCTTCTTTACATCATGTCTTACCTCTTATTGTGCAGACTTTTTCAGGAGTACACACATGTATGAAAAAGTTTAGTGGAGTGTCAAAGTGTCATTGTTGTAATAGAATTAAAAAATGTCAACTTCCCAACACATTATGAGTGCACTAATTTGAATCTGCTTTCAGGTGTCTTAATTAAACACTGACGACTGGCTGTTATGAATAGTTGTTCTGATAGCCGGTTATAGCTGTCACACGGGCTGGATGGAGAGAAAGCAATGTACACGTCACTCAGTGGGGTTCAAACTGTCATCAGTAAAGTGTAGATTAAATGAAGCAGAAGCTGAATTTCCTGAAGGGAATACTTTGCTCACATGTAAAGGGCAGGTCAACTTTGGTCAGAAACATATCCAGACTTCCTCTTCCTCCTAAACAGGTGTGTAATATGTATTTATTTTGTTTGCATTTTCACTGTCGTATTTACATTTTTTTTACATGTTTAGAAATAAAGACAGAATCGATCAGTTTATCACATACTTTGCCAGAAGCTGCGGTATAAATCCAGTGAAGGTCAAGGTGGATTTTTTTTGTGCCTTTAATGGAGAGATAGGACAGTGGATAGAGTAGGAAATCAGGGAGAATGAGAGTAGGGAATGAAATCCAGGAAAGGTGCCACAGGTGGGATTTGAACCTGGGCCGGCTGCATGGAGAACCACAGCTTCCATATATGGGGCGTGGGCACTAACCACTGCTCCACCAGCGCCCCGAGCTGGGTATTTCTCACTACCAGGCTTTATCTTGCAGTTGACTTATCATGAATACATCATGGAGGGAGCAGCCAGTTCCCTATAAGAGACTTTGATATGAGTCTCAGTGGGCACTGGGTATTGTCAGGATGTATCTGGGTTGAGAGCTGTGTACTGTATGTTATATGAGTTTATGTGTCTCTGCACATGTAAACCAATATGTTACCTCCTATTAACTTTATACGACTTCATACCCTGACATCACCAAGCTTCATAACCACCACCCCCCCCCCCCCCCCCCCCCCGCCGCCCCGCCCCAAAGTGCATGAATGATGCTAAAAGTTCAAATTTGTTATTAATTTCGTAGCTACAAACGGCATAACTCTGCATCCTCAAAACAGCTGTTTAAGTGCGTCAGATGTACAGAAGGTTGTGGTCCTCGTCGCAGCTGGTGTGGGTTCAAAACTGACCCTGGCCAAGTAATCAGCTAAAATGCAATTTAAAACTTGCAGTAACTTAACACATACACATTTAAAAAGGATACACATTCAAAAAGGATATTTCTCATATGTCTGATTTATTTATTCCCTGCTTTCATTTTTTAATTGGTTTCATGTTGCGGTCTTTTTTCCAAGTGTAGCAGAAACTGCGACCAGCTGATTGAACCCAGGAAGGCATCACTTCTCAAACTGTTTATTCCTCCTCTACCTGCAGTGGCACAACTCGTCTGAGTTATCCTGGAGAAAGAAAAAAAAACCTTGAAAATTACATAAAGTGATGGTGTCTACCTTTGGGCTAAATCATTTCATGTTGACAGAAATAACTTCAGCTTTTTTCCTCGCTGTGTAGCATTAATGTGTATTCTTAAATCAAGCACTTTTCCCCCTCTTTTTAGGAAAAAACAACTTTTTTATGCAGTTATCCAAGTTTCACATGGAAACATATTGCACATACACCACAAGCCCTTCGGCATGGAGGAGTGGTTTGAGTATTTTTGTCTGAATGCAGTTCTCGAGGGGAGTGAGACTGCCGAACGCCCACACAGCCTCGCTGACAGCCTTCAAACTAAGCACTGAAGCCAAGATGCACTTCCTCAGTTTGTGTCATTGCAACGCACCTACTTTGACAGTCTTATAAAAAGTGCGCCACATCCCTCCCGTTACACACATGCAAACACAAACGCACACACACACACACACACACAAGTCAATGACATCAAGTGCTGATAGTGCGCCTGCAACCAAAATTTGCTGAAAAGTGACCCTGGCTGTGCCCTTGTCACTGTCTGGGGGTAACAAGTGAATGGAAATTGGTTTTACCTGAGTCAGGTAATCATTACTAAATGAATTTGCAGCTGAGCCAAGGGTATAAGTGGGATAAATATATATCTCTGAGATGAATACAAATTTCACTTATGTAATGAAAGGCGGGCTGGTTATTGATTTTGGAGGATACACTCCTGCTACGCCTTTCATCACCCGCCTGTTCTACATTAGAATGATGAGTTTTCAATGTGGCAGGTGTTTACATGAAACTGTCAACAATTACAGCAAACCATAATTTTAATGTTCCGTTGTTATTGTGTTTTTTTTTCCTCGGGTCCCTGCAGGTCCCGGCGTCCGGCGCAGATATGCAAATCATTTTTGTTTCATGCATGCATAATGAGCATAAATGTGAAATTTGTCACTGTGTTGATTTTTCCAAGCCTGCATGGTGTTTTTTTTTTTTTTGTGCACCGTCATCATCATCTTTCATAGCAGACACACATCACCTTCATTACCATCCTCATCATCTCGGCTGCCATCATCTGCATCCTAATCATCATTATAATCAGAGATATCATAATTATTACCACTGCGACTGTACGCGTGGCACAATCATTGCTATTGTAGCGCGTTAATAAAGTGGCAGTGATTCATTCCCTGCCGCCGCTCTGACTGTGTTCATTACGCCTCAATAACAGATGGACCCTGTTAACTGCACACGTCTGACGACTGCTGAAGTGTCGGCTTCAGCACACGGAGCAGCTGGGAGGACACGGCCCGTGTTTCAGAGCCGGTCCGTGCTCTTCAATAATTCAACCCTTCCAGCTGTCTCGTATCAGGCCCAGAGCTGCATGGCCTCCGAGCTCACATCAGAGACACACTCCAGGCAGAGCGCTGGACCAACTATAAGTGAACCCTTGCAGCAGTGTTGTACATAAAAATCAATGTCTTAAACCGCTATATGAAGCCTCGGTATAACCTCGAATTTTATTGAAAAAGATAATCCTCATCCAGAGCGATTCTCAAACGATTTAACTCATTTTCTCCACGACTTGAAGATATTAGTCCGTTTTCCTTTTTTTTCAATCTCAGGGCAGACTTTTTCTGTAATGCAAGATATCTTTAATTATTGACTATGTGCCCTGGAGGAGAGTGGTTAAAGAGCCTTGAATTTATTTGTTCTCCTATAGGCTTCCTGGAAGAAGAGAATGGATCTATGGATGTGGCATCCTGGTGAGATGAAAGTCTAATTATCTCGGAAGAAAACGAGTGGAAGGGCTTTTTAATTAGGACCCGACCGAATCCGCGCTCGGAGAATTTGTACATTGTGATGGATGGTGTGTGCATCTCCTTAGTGACTGCAGACAGAATAATAATCTGACAAAGGGGGAGTGGACTGTGGAAGAGCAGGGTGGCCAGTGAACGAGGAACCAAAGGGGGGGGGGGGGGGCGTGAAGCGGGCCAAATTGGTGGGGTTGTACTCGGGGAGTTAAAAAAGGTTATGGTACGACTCGGGGAGGTATTCTGGGCCCGATCACATGAGGCAGGCTGCGGCGAAAAAGAAGGGTGACGGTCGGAGATAGAGTGCGATTAGGATGAGAGAAGTAAATAAGACGGAGATGTGAGGAAAAAAAAAACACAGATTTACAGAGAAAGCGGGAGCAACAGAGCCCCCCCGAGCTGTAGCCATGATTGGTCCCGTTCCCAGCGTACAGCCGATTGGTTAGCCTTCTCCACACTCCCCCTCTCCTTGGCTCTTACCTCCCCTCTCATCTCAGCAGGGGGTCCCACAGTCGCCAAAGCCCCTTAATGCTTCCCCCTCCACTCCTCTGCTGCGTGGCTGGCATGCAGAATGCATAATCACTACATAATCATAATCGATGTCTGTGCATGCATAGGAGGAATATAATAGCGGCAGGATTGAAGCCGTTCTCTCCTTTTGACGCCGTCCAATAGCAAACAAGAATGTCCTACTGTATATGCTACATATGCAACAAAAGCCCGGCGTGTTCATATACGAGGAAAAGGAGAACACGTGCTAACGTGATTACGTCTAACTCGATTATAAACTTGAAAGAGTGGATGTGAGCTGTTGGTACATTAGGTGTGCCGCTGCATTTGAATACAGGCGTCCTTTTATAAGTTCAAAAGCAGCTCAGGATTAAAAAAGAAAAAAAAGGTGATTTTTATTGATTCAGAAATAAACGTGCTGTTTTGTTGCAGGTGTCTCACTACAACCAGCTGCTCACTGATCCCATTTCTAATTGTCCTCGTCCCTTCTACCTTCTCGTTATTAAAAGCTCGTCACAACCTCTCACCTGAACAACAGCAGCATCTCGCTTGATTGATAATTGATGACTTGAAAGAGGAAACAGCAGCTGCCTTTCACGCCTTCCCTCCATGTGTTTTTGTTTTTTATATATATATATCTCACAGTTGCTTGTTCTTTATCGTGTTTTTTCACATTTTTACATCATTGTTGCAGGTGTTAAAACAAGCACGCAGGAGCCGACAGAGCGGAGATAATGAACGAGAGCAAAGGATTTCTAAAATGAATGTGAGGATTTGGATTAACAAGCCTTAAAAACCTGAACCTAAAAATATGCCGTTTGGATGGAAGCTGTGAGTGGGAGGGGAGTGTTTTCCTCTCTATGCAACAAATGGTACAGGTGGTTCATCTGTGACAATGACGCACTGCGAGCAGTCTGGGCAGCGTTTAAGCCACGAGCTGACATTTAGGGTTGGGACCCTTGAGGGGATTGAAGGGGGGAATTGGTCGGGGGAGGCGTTAATCGAACATTTATTTTTAATCTGGAGATATTTCATCATGTCTAGTTGTTCTTATTTCTTTTTTTATTTGAAAGTAATGAGCATTGCTCAGCCTCTGGGCTTTCTTTGATGGGTACTTAAATAAGACAAAAGGAAAGATCTCATGATACCGACATCCACCTCTATAATACATTATATATATATATATAGATAGACAGGACTGCTTTATTGTCAGGCAACCGCAGGTTTCACAGCTCTGACTCCGGGGAGGGCCCTTACCTCCACATTTTCCTTTACATCCTAATCACCGCGCACTCACTCTGCTCTGTAATTCCCCAGCGAGGACACAGTGCCCTGCGTATGGCAGCACAACTCTCTGAACCCTTGTGAAGATGGATTAGTAGGATTCAATCTGTCACGACTTCTTTTGATGAGGAGTAACAAGACGGTCTCGTGTCTCAGAGAGACTCGGCCTGCATTGTTCCGACTCGAGTCATTATCAGTGAAACAACAGCAAGAAATGACGCGGGTTACTCTGTGTGCATTTCATCAAGAATAAAGTGTAACTTTTATGCCTTTTTAAGCCTTTTGTTAATTCTCATGTCCCGAGCATCAGTGTGTCCCTGAACAGGGCGTTTGACCCCTCAGCTCAGTGTGAGTGTGCAGTAATTAGAAAGTGCCACCAATGCTGAAGTTCACTTTGATGCTGGTTTTCATCTTGTGAACCTCCAAGTCCCAAACATGACTTTATTAACCCTACAGGGTTTGTCTTTCATGATTTGCCTCGATTATGTCGACCCACCATGGTAGGCCCCTCGGCACACGCACAACATTTTGTTTCAGTGTAATCTGTCTTTGTGAAGAACTGCTCTTATAGAGCTTCAGAATAAAGTTCCCCACTATTCAGCCGACTGTCCAAACATTCAGCCAGGGCTTTGATGGCAGATCAATGACACAACCTCATGTATAAAATGGGTTGAAGGGACATTATTTCCAACATTTAACATCACGTATACCAGTATCTGATTAAAAAATGTAAAATGTACACATTTTGTTGGCATTGTTTTTCTTTCCTGGCATGCTTTTCACATTTCTATCCTTCCATCATGACTATAAACCTTGCCATCAATCGCAAAAGGGGTGGCATGGGCCCCCATAGAAATCTGATTGGCCAACCCATGGTGCCATCGCAAAAAAACCTGAACTCTCATTGGCTATTTGCCATGTCAAAGGCGGGACTTAAGTTAAAACCCATTTATGAGTCATTTTTGCAAAGGCTGCTTGTATTTTTCTTTACATATCAAAGTAGCACATTTTCTTGTGTTTATACTTTAAACTGTGAATCAAAACTTTGCAAATCTGTTTCTTAAGAAAGGTGTACAGGAAAATAATGCAGTTTATCTTACTTGCAAACTGGCGATGTGTCAAGACCAAAATGTTGTTATTTAATGTATTTTTGAATAGATTGCATTTTGTTAGACTGTCCATGAGCTTGCACATTTTGACGTACTTCAAACTCTGACTGTGAATATACAGTAACAGAGAGGATCACTCCCATGATTCCCCGCCAGCCTCGTCATCATCTTTTGTTATTGTTTGGATTAAGAGCCCCCTGGTGGTAGAATTTACATACCGTTCGTTTTAAAATGAGAAATTACTAAATCCCTTGTGCCTAGACCTTCTATTTGTGTTTCTTTTGTATCAAAACTGGTCATATCGTTTGAGTTTATTTACTCTCATATCAAAGTTTAAAATTCTGCTATCGTGACAACCCCACAGGTTACACTATTAACGTAACCCGACATCAGTCCAACTTTCAATTTGGCTCTGAGCTTCCAACTCTTTCTCACCTCAAGATGTCTGCTTGGGACGCCTTGTGCTTAAGTGCAATGTTGCAATACTGGCTATTTCTACCGAGGGCAACATGCTTTAATTCCTCAACCCGCTTGAGGAAAATATTGTACCTCTTAATACATTTATCAATTTCAAAGTTGCAGAGCATGCACAACATACTCTTTGATAAGCTCATGCGGTATGATTGGGAGTTCTTTCCGTAATTGATTGTGATTGCGATCAATAGTGAAGTGAACTGCACACATACAGTCCATTGGCTGACCAATCACATGGTTGACTGACGCTGAAAAATCAAATTCTGTTAAGGTCAGGAGGTTTTCTATTCATTTGCCCTTCGAGGCTTGGAGACCAGTGTTTGTTATCTGTCCAACACATTCCTCTAGGGAAGCCATTCTGCATTTGGACAGCAGTTTGGATTAAAACCTTTGTCCGAGGAGTGCTGTGCTCTTGGGTGGAAGTGGAGATACGCTGGTCCGGTGTGGTTGAGTGGGGCAACACCTGACATATGGCGGCAGGATTGGGGCAGTGGTAGGTAGGCAGCTTGTACAAGACGGTAGCAACCTGACGTGTGGTGATATGGCTGTGGATGGCTAATTGAGAACAAGCAGGAGATCTGGTCCACTCCAATATTTCTCAATGCCTTCTAGTGGCCGAGATGAGCGGGTTGAGCACTCATCCATCACAGTGAAACATACTCCATGACACAACGGCCCTGTGCTTTATGGATTGTGACTCGGCTCTTGATGTCCAATTTAGAAGGCGCTCTCCTCGAAGCTCCATCTCTCTGACCCGGCCTAATGGAGTTGAAAGCCAGCAGTAACTGGAAAAAAAAAGGACATCAGCTACAGAAATGCTAAGTTGAAGCTAACGCTGTGATCACACAGGACTCAGGCTTTCTCCTTGCTTGAATGCAAGACGCACAAGAGAGGATCACCGGTAATAGAGACAGCTCATCGGGCATACAAGGAGCATAATGTAGAATACGCTTCAAGATCCTGGTTGCCAAGCAACTAAATGGGGGGAAAATAGTGTTCAAAATAAAAATAGGCAAGAGAAAGTATAGTTCTTTGCATGTATTGGGAGCAGAGAATAAGGAGCTGATGACACACACAGTTAATATCAGGCAGCGGGTGATGTCACTCAGCGGGGAGTTTTCTCCCTCCAGCTCATTTTATCACCACCCAGGTGAGGACAAGTACATTGACTGAAATAGCCACTAATTAAAATTTAAATTAATAGGCCTAATTAATGACATCATTGACATAACAGGTCATGTTCAGCCTCATCAGCATAACTGCTCATGGTTAATGTATCATGGCGACGGTGGCACGACTCAATAAAGACTCAAGTGCCTTTTTCTGCATCCCGGGAAATGTCTCACAGAAAGTTCAATGACCAGTGTGGGTTACAACAAAGCGACAATTGTTTGTCTAAGGGGTTTTATGGAGATTGAAAAATGTCATTTCAAAAGGTTAAGTGTCCGTCGTTATGGAAAGACGAGGGATGCTGAAGACGGAGCAGCTGTGCAAACCCTGAAGGTTCTGCATCTTTGTTCCCAGAATTGGACTCTGGCTGTGAATGTGTTGAATTTCTTTTTGTCCATTTGACCAAAAAACTTGAAGATGGCAACCATTTTTCAGAGGGTTAAGCAGAAATACACCCAGTTATTGTCCATTCAAAAATGTCTTTCTGTCTTTTTAAACAAGACCTGAGGTTCAAGATGCATTGATGCTCGTTTTAAAGGGATTCTTTGATCATCTTAAAATCGACCCAGAGCTTACTGTGAATGTATAAGATATCTAAGTTCAAAGGTTAAGTGGGAGAATCATTATGTAGGAGTACTCAAAGAAATGTCACGTACTCATGTAAAAATCCTGAAGCAAGCGTAGAGAAGAGTTAATTTGCCAACAGTTATGACCTCCTTTACAGAGATCATTTAACTACGACACTAATTGACACTTCAATAACTGTATATATTTCTGCAAACATACTTTCTCAAATGTCAAAAATTACAACGCAGACAAAGTCAGCTAACACAAAATACAAATATGGACATGAAGACCAAAAAGGGAGAAGAAGCAAACTAAGAAACAAATGCTAAACAAATTAATATATTTTTTATTTATCAGTGCCAAATCCCACCAGGTGTTATCAAGGTAACACTTTTCATGTAGAGCAGGTCTCGACTGTACTCTTGAGCCGCGTTTCCACCAAGCCGTCCGGTTCAGTTTGGTTCGGCATGGTGCACATTTATTGGCATTTCCGCTGTCAAAAGTTGGGAATGGTACCAAAATAACCCATCCTGCTTTTTTTGGCACCCTTCAGTTGCGGTGCCAAGTGTACCAAGTGTGAGCTAGACACACTGCAGTCCGTTGATTGGTCGAAAGAATGGTCACTTCCTGTGCAACAGCGCTACTAAAGGACAAACACAAAATGCACCATGATTAAATCTCCAGTGGATTTAAGTGATTTCAAGGCTGTTTTGTGTTTATGCGGCTAATGTCAGCGTGTAGCTGACATTGACGACCTAGAAGATGCTGACCTCCTTAGGAATCATTGATCTTAGTTTACTGTCTCACTTGGTTCCTCTTTGTTGAATTTGTTGGCTGTCTATACTATGTTGCCCCGCTGTGATTTAGTGATGTGTAAGGGTACGGTTGGCTGTGAAAACGCAAGCTAGATCAGGGTTTACCAAACTGTACTGAACCAAACCGGAACGCTTGGTGGAAACGGGGCTAGAGTATGCAGAGAACCAACATAGTCCACCAATGAGGAAGCACTTGGCAACAGTAACATGGAAAAATTATATTTTAAAAGGCAATAAACTTGGGAAGAATCAGATTGGTGAGTTATCTGTTTGGACTGACCGGACCCAGAAAGTGAGATAGAGAGAGAGGGGGAGAGGGATATTAAGAAAGAAGTGCAGACAGACGGACATATCAAAGAGAGAGAGTGGATTACATTTAAGAGTCCAGCTAACTGAGAAATGCAAAGTTACTCCTACAGCTGGAAGTCATGACACACTTTAAGCTTGATCATTTCCAGCTATAATCACACATCCTTTTCCCAGGCCAGATCTAGAAGTCCCTGTTTCCCCCTGTCATAATTAGTGGCTCCCAGGTATTCTGCAATAATCGTACATCATGATAAAAAAAAATCTGAAGACCTGGCCACATACAGGGAGTACTTTATTTCTCTCCGAGAAGTAGAGAAGTCAAGATATAACCTTGCACACACAAAAACACAAATAGTGCCTCAGAATGTACTGGAGTATACTCGTGTGCATGAGCACTTCAGCAATGTCTTCAGGCTGTACATTTTTATATTTTATGTCCTCGAGAAAGAACATCTACTTTCCCGCTCAAACACACACCAAACACACAAAACTGAAATGTTGGGTCACAGCTCAGCAGACGACTACAACGAGCAGAGTTGGAAAATGAATTGAGATGAACCCAAACGTCGACTGTTTAAGACATGGCTTGGTGAACATGGCATATCTCTGGTATCATGAATGCCGGGCTAAAAGAAGTCAGCCATTTCACGGCCTATTTCTCTCTCTCTCTCTCTTACACAATGAAATGGTGATATTCTGCTCTGTCATTGTGCCACCGCTCATAGCACAGGCGGCCTCCTGACAAATTAACCCACGCCCCGGGAGTCACTCAGCCTTGTCACCGGCATGAATTTATCATGAGACGTGTCACTCAGTAGAGCCACAGACTCAGCAGCATATCTGCCACTATTTTATCAGGATGTTTTACCTTTTCCTTGGCGCTTAGAAAAAACACGATTACATCGAACAACACCCAAAAAAAAAATCCAGGATTATGAAACACTTATATTTCTCTGCTGCACAAGTTTCAGGTCGAGAATAAAATTCTTACCATGGCAGTTTGAGGGTTTCAATGTACGCTTTTGGCACAAGAAAAGAAGTTTGGGTTGTCCTGATTTGGATTTTTTTGAAAACACAAATAGAGACCCGCAGAATGGGTACAAAATATGACCCTTAAGACTGCATATAAAACATGGACATAGTCTAAGTGGCCAATTGGTTTCTGAAGGATTTTTTTAAGCAGTTGCCATGGTAGAAATGATGAACCCAGCTGACTATTTGTCAAACTAGTAACAGACAAAGAGGAGGACTTGAGCCCGGCCTTCAACCTGATGGATACAGGTATGCACCCAACCATTTATGTGAATCTCTTTGGTATAATCAAAACAGATAAGTAAAAAAAATCATGCCAGTGTCTTAAGCGATAGAAAACAAGATATTAAACCTACTCCCTTTTTTACGCAAGGCTGCAAATATGTTTTTTTTTCTGCTGTAAAATTAAGCGTTTCAATTCCCAGACTATTTTTGCAGCCAGCCTCAAGTGGACATTTGATGAACTGCATTTTTTTGCACTTCCACAATGGCTTCATTTTGCAGCACCAGAGGCTGTCGCTTGGTCTTATCTAGTGACCACTATTGCAACATCTTGTAAAGCAACCTTTCTAATCTTAAAACCTCATTAAAGGTGATCTATTATACTCACTTCCACCTTTAATGATGTCAGTCTGGGACACCTATAGAGCAGCGTTGTGAGATGTGTAGCTCAAACACCTCCTTATTTATGATATACTGGCATCAGTAAAATCCCTAATTTCTGCCTCTCCTTGTAATGGTTAATTCCAGCTGCTGTCTCTTTAAGGACCCCCCTTCCCATGTGCCCACTTTCATCTGATTGGCCAGCTCTATTTGCAGTCGCAAGAAAATTTGAGTGAGCTTCTAAATGGGCGTGTCCTTCAAAGAGCTGTCGTGGTGGGCGTGTCCTACAACTTTGCTCCATGCTTTCCTCTTATACACTATATGTGTGACGTCAGGCCAAGTCTCGCAAAGTTCTCATAACGTCTCAGTCAGAGCAGGAGGAAACCACGTCCAGAGATTACACCAACAACAGTAGACCTTTTGTTTAAAAAAAGGTTTAGTATGGACATCCGACATTGTAACATTAAATATGTATTTAAATATGAATCAGGAGAATAGATCTCCTTAAAACTTAAACCAAAAGAGAATCCAACCTCTGACTAGTTATCACGCTCAAATTATCTTCATAAGAAAAAGGAAAGGGAAGTAACTCATACTGTACAATGACAACGAAGGAGGTCATAAAGATAAAGATAAACTTTATTGATCCCCATGGGGGAAATTTTTGACATGGATGAAGCGCAGATAAACATGACACTGTGTAACATGTGTGGTTTCTTTGCAGAATCAGGCTGCTGGAATAAGAGAGTGTTTCCAGCACAAGGGTTACACCCCAGCATATATATCTCCAGGGCCTGTCAGAGGGCACTACAGACAAGGAATCTCTGTTAGTTAAGAAAACAACAGCTAACCCCCTCTGAGAGTTCTCTAGCAGACAGATCCTTAAAGATTTGAGTGCCATCAAAAGTGATCCGTCTCTAAATAATATCAGCTCACTGCGTCCTCTGATTGGGTTCAAATAATCTCCCAATCAGACAGACACAAAGGGTCATAAAACCTTTAAACGCCGTCTCCTAGCTGTACATTAGACCTTTAGGGTTTTCCCCTCTGTGGCCATGGCGCGCAATGTTCTCATTCATCAGACACTAAATACAAAACAGCCATAAAATCTTCTCTGAACTGCAGCAGCAGACATGTTGTCCACATGCTGATCTGTCCCTGTGGTCCGGTTTATGTTGGCCCAACTAAAGAGCTCTAAAGATTTGCATATCTGAACACACAACTGCTAAATGCAACACAACGCCAGGATTATGCTGCAGCTCATTATGCAGGGGCTAACCAAATCTCTGCAGTGTAACACCCAGGGGAGTCAAACAATCCACCAGATTCTATGGATTTGAAGCCCCCTTTTTCGAAAACACATACAGATAATAACATAAATAATAATAATAATCCTGACTGCATTGCATTTTCTGTTGACACAATGAAAAAGTTGCTGATTAACATACCTTAAAAGTAGAGAAAAAAATGTAATCTGCAATGCATCAAAATATTGAATGGTGTTGTATTTGACTTCATTTGACAAATGTCATTCCTCTTTTTGCAGGTGTGGGGACATTTTCAACTCAGCAGAGAAATGTACAGGTTTCACGATCCTAACACGCCTATATTTTGTTAAATAGACTTCAACTCAACATGCACCCTGCACACTTGAGCTTGTAAAGTGCTTTTCTAGTCTTCTGACTTTCACACCGCAGGTCACACCAGCACATTCACACACTGATGGTAGAGGCTGCAATGTAAAGTAACTAATCCCATTCAAACACATTCATACGCTGCAAACAAAGCAGCGGGAGCAACTTTGGGGTTAAGTGTCTTGCCCGAGGACACATCGGACATGTAGCTGCAGGAGCTGGGGATCAAACTCCTGACTTTCCATTGAGAGACGACCGACTCTATTAACTGATCCACAGCCGCCCATTATTAGTCCTGATTCATGCGGTTTTGTACTTTTATATTTGTTGCCATGTACCGAATTTCCCCTGGAATGACTAAATTATTTCTGATTCAGATAACAGTTCAGTTCAGATCTTTATTGTCCCTGGAAGGGAAATTTGATTTGCAGCAGTGGACACAAAAACACAACAGATAGACAGACATAAGACAGTGCAACACAACCTGATGAGATACAATCAAGAGATATAAAATATAAAACTCACTGAAGTTTCACTCAAATGGTATAAATAAATAAATATAATAAATATAAAGTGCAATAGCTCTGCTTGAAAGTGCATAAATCTGCGTTTGTTTCAGATGTGGTATTGCCGCTTTCCAGAGTTGGGGAACTCGAGTCACATGACTTGACTCGAGTCAGACTCGAGTCGCAAATTTGAGGACTTGAGACTTGCTTGACTGACAGTGATAAAAGACTTGATTTAGACTTTGCCTTTATGACTTGAGACAGATGACTTGAAAGGACTTTACTTTCAGGACTTTTATTTTCCATTTTTCCAGAAGTGAGGAGTAAATGTATTGAGCGCCGCTTACATTATCTGTGTTACCACCTACTTCCTACCCTTGTGTCCATCTCTCAAAAGATCTGAATGATGCTCATGTTCACGTTGTGTGTTTTGCATGTTCATTCTAGTAAAAATCCCAGCTGAGCAGAAATGTAAAAATCAGACTGCAAATCAATCAATCCAGTGTTGTTTTTTTAACTAAGCTGCACACCCTGCGGTACCTACAGTGGATTACTTAACAGATTAACTCACAGCATGCTCTAGTCATAATGGACACATGGAAATAATGTGACACATTCTAATGGGGGGGGGGGTGGGTGTGGAGGGGGTTAATAATCCTTTAAATCCAGATTATAAAATATATTGACGTGATTATGGTGCTACTTACTGCTGCACATGTTTTTTATTTAACTCCACTACAGTGGCTGGAAATAGTTCATGGCCTTGGAATTAAGGTAATGCTTTTATTTCTGTCAATACAGTTCTGACAATCTTTCCACTGAAATAAATAAATATAATATAATATGATGAATTAATCCAGTTGACAGGCGTGTCTCACTTATATATATGTTTGCCAAAACCTCCACAATAAGGTGAATACAAATAAAACAGAAAGAGATGAAGATATCTCCTTTATTTATTTTTTGTTGTTGACGGCTCATCTTCTCTATCTTTTAAATGCCTCTGTTTCTTTGGAGACACAACCGAGGAGCTGCGCTTTCTCATCTCCCACGTGTTCATATTGATCCCAAAGAGATGCACGAGGAATTGATTCTTCTCCTCGAACACTGGTTCAGGTCAGAAAATAAAAAAAACACGTTTGATTTTTCTGCTTCACATAAGAACATGTTGCTTTGCTGCAGTGAAACACACAGTGCAGATTCCCTTCCAGTACATGTGTGCATATTAATAACATGAATGAATGAAGCTGGGTTAGTTAAAATAAAGGTTTGACTGTCAGATAATATTTAAAGCATCAGGGTCTGCCCTGTGTCTCGACCAGCAACGTCTAGTTTTCCCTTAAGGCAGGAATGATGCCTTGTATCAAAGATGTGATGGTAGGCAGCCTAATAGACGGGCCTCTTTTTCAAGAGAAGGGAAAGAGAGAGCCGACTGGCCAATCACGGCAGAGCATTAGATTGAACAAAGTATCATTGCCATGGGAGACCAATTTCAGCTCAATTATATCCACTCCCCGCTGCTCGTGCCCTCTGTAGTGCTCGACCAAGCTGCTGCGAAACTCCTTCTCATCTTTGAAAGATGTTGAGATAATTATTTTTCCTTAATGGTAAACTTAAGTTCCTGGTGCACGACTATTTTTTTTAATGGGAATGTTGACTCATCTGAAATCGCTCCTGCACTGTCCACAGTATCCCGAAAGTTGTCCATCACCACCAGGTCGGATTCCTGACGAGCTCGTACTGAGACGTTCGCATTGACAGTTTGCCTTTGGAGTCCAAGAGTCGAGTCAATATCATGTCAATCAAGTGTTCAAGGGAGCTCAAGGGAAGGTGTGGCGCACAAACACACACACACACACACACACACACACACACACACACACACACTTGCATACCAAGCCAATGAAAATGACATGATTACATAGTCAAAAGGCTTCTGCAGGAGTGAGGAATAATTGATACCTGCGTGACATGTCATGGTGTTTTTTTAAACTTTTTAGTTTGTTTTCACATCTCTGCAGTGTAAAGTCATGTGATACAGGAGACGGGGCTGATGGAAGAAATTGAATTAATTAAAGCATGCAGGAGAAAATGGTGGTGGAGGGAAAGGTAGTGGAAGGAAAATAGCTGCTAGGCGAACAATCTGCAATATAAATTTAGTAAATGGTGAATGGTAAAAGGGCTTGAGCTTCTTTTCTCGTCTTCTGACAACTCAAAGCGTTTTTACACTGCAGGTCACACCTACACATTCACACAGTGATGGTAGAGGCTGCTGAGTAAAGTAACTAATTCCATTCATACACATTCATACGCCGCCGAGCGGAGAAACTGCCTTAATGACCGACTTTTGGTTAGAAAAGTAAAAAAAAATAAAAAATTCCTCATCGTTTATTGACAAAGATAAAAGGTATTTTATGGAGCTGTCATGAAAGGTGGATTCTTTTGTCTAAACATTTGTGGAAAAAAAAAATTTGAGACAGCGGAGCAACTTGGGGTTAAGTGTCTTGCACGAGGACACATTGGACACGTTGCTGCAGGAGCTGGGGATCGAACCCCCCAGTCTTCTGGTTGAGAGGCGACCGACTCGACCAACTGAGCCATGGCCGTCCAAGTATAAGGGCACTAACTCGTGTTTTGTATATTCAAGTTGTAACACAGTCCAAGTAGTTGGTTTTGAACACAGTTGAGGATTTTGAGGTGGCAAATCAAAATTCAAGGGGGGGGGGGGGGGGGGGGCTGATGGCACCTTGCCCGCCCCCCTGAACACGGCCCTGGCAATTAACTGATTTGTCTAAAACAGAAACTTCATTATCCATATTTGGTTGTAAGTGTTAATTTAACCATCATGAGCAGTAACATCTGACAAACCTTTTTTTCATCCTGCAGTAATAACCTGCATTCAAATGTTGGTTAGCTCTGTTGTTCATCAGATATATCCATTTCCCACATGTCAAGGGGAGAAAAAGTCAAATGAGCACGATGTTGACTTCCCACAGTGACTCTATTAATCTCAGATTAAGTCAGGCATTTCAATTAGATTTCTCTGAATGCCAGTATTAACGTAACCAGATTACAATTTAATGACTTTATTATGTCAGCCTCGATTATTCCAACATGGCCGTCGTGTATGCACACTTAATAAATTCCAAACAGCGTCGGTGTTGAGGTTGACGCCTGGCTGTCTTGGAAATGCATTTAAATGACGGCGCTGCCTCACTGCTAGTGGCAGACCAACACTCAGGCGTGAAGCGCTGCTGCACTGTCACTTAAAAGAAGATGTCGAACATCGATGTCGTACGTCGACTTTTTCATAAATGAGACACTCGGCTCACAAAAGAGTGAACGCTGTAGAGTGTGGGAACCGTTTTGAAAAATCGTCAGCACCTTGGATGCCACCTCTGTGATTGAAGTTGTTATTTTTCGTCAAGGTGCCGCGGTATGCAACATGCAGGGGGAAGAGAAATTAATCTTGAATGGCTGCGTCTGTAATTGAATCACGGCCGCTGCTATCGTCGTGTGCCAATAATGACGAATAATTGTCAAAGAGAAACAATGTCATTAATGAGCAGAGGGGACGGGAGACGGTGGTAATGATGGAGCTCGATGTGTTCCAGAGGAGCCGGGCGAGCAGGGAGGCACAGATCCCTCCTCTTCCCCTCTGGTTTGGAAAGCGGTGCCAGCGCTGAACCGTAATGGCCTCCTGTTTGCCTGTCACCCGAGGAGAGAGAGAGAGAGCGAGAGAGAGAGAGAGAGAGAGAGAGACAGAGAGGAAGTTGAATGAGTGGAATTAGATTGCGTTTCCCATCCCCTTCATTGTTATTTTTGGTCAAATAACACATTGCTCTTCCACTCAGGAGCAGGAGCAAAAAAACAGTTGGTGTGTAATCAATCCTTTTGGATGGGGAGCGAGGAGGAGGTGGGGTGGAGGAGGGGGGGATAGCGCTCGCTCTGCGCCTGCCGCTGTGCACAAAATGGAATAAATGTGACATTAGGGACGCGGGTATCATTACCTTGATGAATTACGGAAGGTATAACGATTATGGAAATTGTCATCGACTGATCATTCGTCTCAATTTATTGCAGCTCAGTGCCACAGAGGCCCGGCAGACTGAGATGTTATAATGTCAATAGTTCTACGAGCTCTTATCAATGCTTTGCTTTGCTCTCACAATGGCCGAGCGCTGTAAGGCCCGCTGTGCATCATCCATCGGGGGGGGGGGGGTGGGGGGGGGGCAGACTTCAACGGCAAACCCCCTCGATGGTTCAAAAGGTGACGGGGGGAGGCTAATTGAAAAGATTGACCGGCCACTGTCGTAGTTCTGGAAGGAAGATGTGAAGCTATCAATGAAGGGAAACCATGTTGATCATTTCAACATGTTCAGTCTTAAAAACTGCTCTCTCAATCTCCCTGCTGTCAATCCTGAATAAAAAAAACAACATTAATAACCCAGACAGAGAGAGCGCAAACCATGCGAAAAGAACATTGTAAAATGAAGAAACTCTCACAACAAAAATGGGATTTCTGATTACGCCTCCCTGTTTAGCACTTAATAAAGCGTAAATCCTACCTACAGCGTGCAAGAAAATTACAAATCAATCATCTAATTACTGTGTCGATACTAACCTACAAATTAGGCGCATAACATGAACAATGCTGGTATGTTAATTGTGTCTTCATAGGCTGGCCAATCGTTACATACCAGCATGCCACAGCACACTGAAGTGTGTCCCAGAGAGATCCCTGCAAAGATATTGCTCTGCGCTCGCCGTCAACAATATCAAGGCCACCTCAGGGAGCTTGTTAGCACTCTGCATGTTAGCAAGTGTTATCATAACACACCTACAATAAAAAAGAGAGAGGGGGAGGCATTTAGGCCCTTGTACTCACGTGACACATCCTATTCCCCTCGTTGAGAGCGCGTGTGAATATGATTAAACCCTTGGCATTCATAATTTGCGGTGCGGTGCTGGAATTGGTAACCCTGCGAGACGATAAATCACAGTTATGTCAACTGCGCTCATTAGACTTCAATTTATGAAAATTGTGCAGGATATGAAGATTTGCAAAGGTCTGGACTCAATGAAAGCCCGTGATAGAGCCCCTCTGGAGACGTTTCTAATCGCTGCAACAGGAATATGGCCCCGTAATGGAGGACATATCTCTTCATTAGCCCTGTGTTGGAGTACAGTATGCGTGCATCCCGGCTCTGATAAACGCTCTGCTGTTTTCTTACCCTGGCACTTTTAGCACACAAAAGTTGCCCACGTTTAAACAAGTCCTCTCCGAGTGGATGTTATTGCTTATTGCTCTAAGTGCAACAAGCAGCGAGGGAGGGCATTATGGTGTGCTTAGCTAACATTAGATCAGAAGCACTTTTACTACAGCACAAGGAATTCAGCGGCGCAGCTGCTGTTTAGGTAAAGCAGGCTTTTTATAGGGTCTGTTTGGACTGGAATCTGTCTAGTCTGAATCCCACTTTCTTTTTTTCCCCCCGCAACACAAGAAGCTATATTTAGTATTTTGCACGTGTATGGTTGTATGTAGTGGTTAATTTAAACCTGACACTAAGGGTTATTTTATATACAGAGCAGATGTCTCCTCCAAAACCCAATCAAGTTGTCATGTAAAGTCGCCACATCCACACTCAGCACAAACAGCCAATAAAAACTACTTAAAGGGGACATGTTATGAAAACTCCTCTTCTTCAGTGTTGTTGAACATGTATTTGGGTAACCTGAGAGTCTACTGACCCACAAAATGTGAAATAAATCCATCCAGTCCTTTGTTTGTGGTCTGCATAAGTCTTACAGCACAGAGAAAAATGCTCTGTTTCAAATGTGCTCTCCTTGTGATGTCACAGTGGGATTCTGGTAAAAAAAGAAAAAACCCTCCCCTCCTTTGATATCTCCACACATGGACTCCATCCCCAGCCTAGAGCAAAACTTTTCTCCATGGTCTGCCATTTTTATTTTCGCTAGTGAAGGAGTGATGTCTACTGGGAAAAGAGAGACACACACACCAAAACGGAGCGTTCTGAGAGAGCTGGTTTATACAGGGTCACAAACCTCCTCTGGTGCTTGATTCATGTTATATTTTGACCAAAGCACAGCACAGATGTTTCATTTAGACCACAGGGGGACTGTTTGAAAAGGTGGAGAAGGGCTATAATATGTCATAATATATTAAAAATAATTTGGTATGGAAGCCCAAAGTGGATCCATGCATTTTATTTTACTCTGTCTTCCGGTGATAATGATTCAATTTTGGTTTCTGTCTCGAGATATTAACATCTTTATTTTGTTACCTTTATTAGGCTACCTTCCAGATAGCCTACCCCCCCCCCCCCACCCCCCCACCACACACACACACACACACACACACACACACACACACACACACACACACACACACTCTCTCTCCTCCCAACATTTCCTGTCTCTCTTCAGCTGTCCTATCTAAGAATAACAAAGGCAGAAATAGGCAAACAACATCTTTAAAAACATTTTTTTGACTGTTCAGTAGTGTTGTATTATTTTAGGAGATGATGGGTAAGATGATGGAGATTGTCATTCAGTCAAGAGGAGGACAAAACAGATGATCAATACCGGAAGAAAAGCTTGTTTTTTTGTCTGTAAAATAAAAAGTGAATCATAATGTTACCAAGCCTTTCTCTTTTTGTGCACAGCCCTTGTTTGTTATAATCAGGAACATTTGGTCAGGTTTGATACTGTAAATTACTTTCACTGCCGTAAACACACCGCAGCATTGAATCCCTTTACATCACTGTAACAAAGCTAACAAAGGAGAAGTTGCTTTCTCGGATAGAAAACAAACCACAGGTGTTCTTTCTGGAGGAGTTTGTTTTTCTGACTTAAAGAGCCAATTAACAAAAAAAAAAAAAAAAAAACAGCTTCTGCTTCCAAAAGGCTTTGTTAGCCAGCATTGTCTGAGAGGAGTCTGTGCAAATCTCTGCGAGTGTGAGACAGAGGTGTGGCAACGTGTAACTACTTGGAGAGCGCCTTGTTTCCTCAAAGTGAGATATTTGTTGAAATCAGAGGATGTGTGTGTGTGTGTGTGTGTGTGTGTGTGTGTGTGTGTGTGTGTGTGTGTGTGTGTGTGTGTGCAACCAGTGAGGAGATGTGAGTGTGCAACCTTTTGGTGAATCAGTTGTTGGGGGAGTCAAAGGGAGAAGTCGATCACGGCATTACAGCAAGAATTAAAAAAAAAAAAAACGTCCAACTGTTAATGAAGGAGATGTCAAAAGATTCTTCTTCTTCATTCATACCAAGCCGTTACTAACTTAATGTATTCTAAATTTGATGAGAGGGAGCGAGGAGAAGACAGAGGCTGTAAGTGTAAAACTCATCAGTGGTATGCCAAGCCATGGATCAATTTGATTTCATTAAGGATTCACAATGGAAGAATTTGCGTTTCCATACATTTTTCGTCGTCTGTAAATTAAAATTATGAAAATGAAATAAATTTTCAAATTGTGATGGTTTTATGTGCTGCGCTCTTCATGAGATAGTTGGATGTGTGAACACCTCCTTTAAGACATCAATCAGAAATCAGTGAAAGAAAAAAATAATGTGACTTTATCTGACCACCTCTCTTAAAATACAAACAATTAAGCCCCAAGAAGGAGGACATCAAGAGAAGGAAGTCCTCTAAGCGGGCGGCCCGGGTTCTAATCCGATCTGCGGCTCCGGTCTCTACAATAAAGGCACAAAAAGAAATCTAAAAAGAAAATACAGAAACAACAACATACCAATCTGCCTCTGATAAGACTGCTCCACTTTAACTCTGCTCCCTGTTGTGGGATGGAGTTTGTAGTTTTAGAGAAATTTATATCTTTTTGATGTTAAAGACTTGAAATCATGCTTGTTTAAAAAAAAAAAAAAAAAAAAAAACTTCAATAGCTTTATTCTTTGAAGGCCAAGATGTAATTTCATCAATTTCTTTGCAAGCACGATGTTGCAATCGAACGGACATTTGCACAAAGTATTCCAGCACAGAGCAGGACTCGAGTATCGCTCTTTAGCTTTCAGATTGACTTGGATTCCTCCTAGGTGATGTTCAAAAAGAGGAGACGAGTGGAAATGTACTGACCACACACACACACACACACACACACACACACACACACACACACACACACACACAGCAGCAGCACACCGTGTCACACCTTTTCTCTCTCCTTCTCCAAAGGTTAAGCGAGAGTGTGACTCCTGTTGTGTAGGAAGTGAGAACGTGCATGCATGTGGGATGTATAAATCCTGCCACAGTCTCATATACAGCTGTACTAGTTTCATATCTAAAGAAAGATTTCCTCTGCAGGTAACCGGTCAGGAGCTCAGGGACAACAGAAGGAAAGCTTTGTGGGACATGCTGAGGGTTCAGAGCATCAGACTGGTTTCTGGTGAAATATCTGGAGTCCAGCAGAGTCCAGCAGAGTCCAGCGTTCATAGATCTGACTACATGTTGGGTGTCATAGCAACAGTAACCTCGAGGAAGTGTGAGTACAACTTTATGACTCTTTAAAACATGTATTTTATTTGATGTAATGCACATTAAATCCAGACTGTTACTGGATATTTGAGGGTGATATACTGATATTAATAAATGCATTTTAATATTCTAATGAACATATTGGCTGGTAGTGCATTTTTAAAATCACCAACACAAGATCAATATACAGTATACTTTTTACTTTATACTTTATTTCAGACCCATAGGTCCATATTGTTATAAAAAAAAGCACAAGATATATAAATACAGGACATTAACAAAGGGATACCATCACTGCATTTCACAGTTTGTCAGTGATTAAATAAGTGAGTCAGTGAGTATAAATGTTTTTCAAGCATCATTTTAGGGCTTTTAAACCTTTAATTACGAGATGATCTTGATCTTTTATTGTGTATGTGTGTGTGTGTGTGTGTGTGTGTGTGTGTGTGTGTGTGTGTGTGTGTGTGTGTGTGTGTGTGTGTGTGTGTGTAGATGACTGGTTGATCTTTACTTTTGCCATCATCTTCCCGGGGACGACAGATAGAAATTTACTAGTTC
This sequence comes from Labrus mixtus, assembly GCF_963584025.1. NCBI lineage: Eukaryota > Metazoa > Chordata > Actinopteri > Labriformes > Labridae > Labrus > Labrus mixtus. The sequence goes on along the minus strand of NC_083621.1, from coordinate 2,730,403 downwards.
GCTAAATCTGGTACAAAGCTTTTTTTTTTTTATCTTCTGAGACTAATGTTATTTTGTACATTGTCTCTGATTCAATTCTACAATTAATTCAGCAGAGGCTTGATTCCAAAGGGACGTACATCAGAGAGTACAACACAAGCGGAGAGGAGGAAACAACGTCAGGAAGTGCAAACAAACAGCTTTAAAGAGGACATAGTATAGTCCTTCTCCTCCTTTTCAAACAGTCCCCCTGTGGTCTAAATGAAGCATCTGTGCTGTGCTTTGATCAAAATATAACATGAATCAAGCACCAGAGGAGGTTTGTGACCCTGTATAAACCAGCTCTCTCAGAACGCTCCGTTTTGGTGTGTGTGTCTCTTTAAATGTAATGACCCCCCCCCCCTCCTGAGTTTTCCCCGTAGACATCACTCCTCTGTAGCGAGAATAAAAATGGCGGACTGCGCAAAAGTTTTGCTCCAGGCTGGGGGTGGAGTCCATGTGTGGAGATACCAGGGGAGGGGAGGGGATTTTTTTTTCACCAGAATCCCACTGTGACATCACAAGGAGAGCACATTTGAAACAGAGCATTTTTCTCTGTGTTGTAAGACTTATGCAGACCACAAACAAAGGACTGGATGGGTTTATTTCACATGTTGTGGGTCAGTAGACTCTCAGGTTACCCAAATAAATGTTCAGAAACACTGAAGAAGTGGATTTTTCAGAATATGTCCCCTTTAAGTCTGCTCGTACACACAGGTGCTGACAGGAAGTGACCAGAGCAAGGCACGACATCGACAGCTGTTTTAGAGAGTTCTAATCAGCGTCAAAACCATCCCAAATATCATCAATAATAACATTAAGAGCTCAGGTATTCATGATTCAAAATAAACTAAACTAAACTGAGCCTGGTTGAGATAAAAAGAGAGAAACCGGGTATCGAGTTCAGGTTGTGATGAAGCCTCTCTGACTGAACAGGCCGAGGAGAGACGATAACCTACAGAAAGTCAAACTTCATCGGGATGTTGGTGATCGTGGAGAGGTGATGGGTGAAATAAAAAACATGGTTGACCGACACCAGCAGCTGTTCAGTGTCTCCCCCTCTCCCTTTAACATGTCTGTTGTTGTTTACACGCTGACAGGAGCGGATGTGCGTCCGTGGCAGTTGACCACATAAACACTTCAGAGTGCAAACTTTATCCAACTCGGGCTGTAAACACAAACCGGCCAGCTCCAGACGTGGATGAATTCTTGAGCAGATGTTGCACATTCATCTCAGGCCAATGTTTCCGTTCCCTTTTCCTTTTATAATAATAATAACTTCTAATGGTGTTCTGTCATTTTATAAAGAACAGTCCTTTCTTTTAACACTTTCCCCCGATGTTTTTCTTCTCAGTCTGTGCTCCGTGCACAGTTTGCTGCACCATAACTCTGCCTCTGACACACGTTTAATTGCACAGCTCCGGAGACAGAGAGAAAAAAAATGACATTTTAAAACTATTATATTTTAAACCTCCTTATTCCGAGCAAAGCAATGAGCCATTCTGCATCAACAAATGTAATTTCCGAGGAGTGTAATGCTCAAGCCGCGTAATTAAGCACACACAGAAATCAGATATTGTTCCCTTTTTCTCGTCAGTATGTTTCTCTGTAGAGGGAAACAGACTGCAAGTAAAGAGGACTTGTTCATGCACTTTTCTCATTTAATGACTTCATATTTTAGATATTTTAAAGCAGAGGTAGTTTGTGATTTTATAAACTCAGAACGTCTAATTTCACCTGAAGAGTCTTCTCAAACATCTGCTCAAATAGAGAATGCAATGACACAAATTTCAGAGTTAATAAAGTGGCTTTCTGGGGCGCTGGTGGCGCAGTGTGCGTGTCCCATGTGTGGAGGCTGTAGTCCTCCAGGCGGACATCACAGGTTCAAATCCAGCCTGTGGCTCCTTTCCTGCATGTCATTCCTCTCTCTCTCTCTCTCCCTTATTTTCATCTCTATCCACTGTCCTATCTCTCCATTAAAGGCACAAAAGCCCAAAAATAAACCTTTCAAAAATTTTAAAAATAAAGTGGATTTCAGTGAGGCGGGATCCTGCCCTTTCAAACATGACTCCCCGTACTACGGTAGCTGGGAAGTGCAAAACATGAAACAAATGTGAAACACTTTTACATTTTGAAAAAACATTTTTACATTTTTTTTTTTTTTTTAAATTACAAAACCCCAAACACTTTTACCAAGGACAAAACAAATTTACGATCGACAGGATCTTAACGGAAAGGGAATGTACCAAATGCAGGAAGTGACCCGGAAGTGAATATCTGGTCCTTATGTCTCATTTAAAAGTTGGAGAGACCGTCCACATGAAAAGTAAAACTGACTAATCTGGTTCAAATGAGTTCAACAAAAACATCTTTCTGTCACCACAAACTCTGCATCACTGCTCGCCAAGTCTTTCCACAAAAACAAACAAATAACCCCTCACTCTGTCACTTCGGGGTCACTTCCTGCATTTGGTACTCTCCTTTTCTGTCAAGATTCTGTCGATTTGTAAATTCGTCTCAGCGCTTTTTAAAGTGTTTCACATCTTGCAAATATTTTTTTTTCCTTCATAAAAGTGTTTTTGGTTTTGTGATTTTGTTTTAAAAATATTTTCTAAAATGTAAATTTATCTCACATTTTGTAAAAGTGTTTCTCACTTTGTAATTTTGTTTTGCACTTCCCAGCCACCGTACCATACAGACAGGATGTAAGTGTATTGCATTAACCATTTCTTTGCTGTAACAGGTATAAATCAGCCTCTCTGTACTCCTCCCGCTCTGTAAACATGTTTTTTTTTAATCTTTGGACGCTGCTCTCTTTGCTCACACGTTAATCTGTTCAAATGAAGTGCGTGTAGTTGAAGAGGTCTCCCACCGCTGGCTTTGATTTACCACACGGCTCTCTCCTTTGATTCTGTCCGTCCATGTGAAAAATGCACAGTGACACTGAGCCCGTTTGATATTTCAAAAGGTGTCTCATTTTACAGTCAGCTCCATTTGAAATATCCAAACCTCATTTCTTTCAGTGAGGAAGCTGGATTTTTTTTTTAATGACGCCAAACTCTTCAAAAGATGGTGAACACTTTTTTTTTTGAATCTGGAAAACAAAACTGTAAAAGCCAAAAACTGTGTTTTGTGTGAGTCCAAGGTTGTGATCAACAACAAAAGGAGCTTGGCCTTTGAGAGGGAGCGTAAAGGAAATGTATTTATGTTCAAGGTAACCCTTCCCCCGATGTTGAAGATTATGCAAGAGGACATTTTTGATCTTGCCTGGTGGGAGTTTTTTTAAATCACCTTCCACCGGTCTGAAAATTGTGTTCTTGCTGTCAGGTTCCTCAGCTTTCCCTCGCTCCCCCTCTCAGGAGCTACAATCAATAGACATGTTCAGAGGATGGCCTCAGAAGAAAAAAAAAAACAAAGGCCCTCCCACCTCGTTTCAAAGTGTCCTCTGAGATTTCCAGGCTTGGCAGAGAGGCATCCATCTCCTCGTCCTCCCTTTACTGTAGGCGACTGTTGAAGATCTAACACCTCCTTTTTGTCTAGAAATATTCCTTTTTTATTAGAAATCGTTAAGTTGGCCGGACCTTAACTTTCTTTTGGACTTGTTTTCCCTCTTTCCTTTTTCCCGCTTAGAAAAAAGGGTGTTCCTGGAAAAAAAAATCCTGACTGTGTAACCCGGGGTGAAAGCTGTTTTGTCCCCTTTTGGAAGAGCTTCATTTCCACATGAAAAGGGAAGCACTGTCCAATCCCTTTATACATGTCCGTTTAGTTTGCCTTACACAATGTGAGAATAACAAAAGGCAATAGCCTTTACAGCGTGAGAATAATGCACTGCACATATACATCGCGCAGCCATTGTTACTCTTTTTAACATACATCAAACAAGACAAGACACAGTTTGGAACGCTCCAGACCTGCTGTCTGACCCCTCGGGGACACATTCCTGCACACACACACACACAGAGAGAGAGAGAGGAAGAGGAGCGTATGCATAATTTGTCAATGTTGCTTTTTTGTATAATGTCCACAGGTCTCTGTGTCCCCGCGGTGTGGCCCATCTGTTTTCTCTGCTGATTCTGAACATGTGTAATACACACGCGGGCCGAGCACAGATACGGACCTTTTTATTCTTTAATGTATGCGGTGCTCCTGGGCTTTGACGCTGAAGTTTCTGGTTCATGTTTTTTTTTTTGTGTTTTCCCGCGAGCCGTAGGTAGCCATGGGAAGCAAATCATAAGGTAGAATGTACCTGCATTACATTTCAGTGACTATTCCTGACTTTAATCTAAAAAAAAAAAAGGCTGTGCACTACAGGATGCAGGAATCAAGCGCTGCATGGTTCACACTGATAAAACTGTTAATCTGTAACATGACTGTGGGCACATTGTTTGATTCAAAAAGCTTATTTGTGTGTGTTTTTCAAGTCCTTACATCTCCATCATATCCAAGTTGTAGTTTTAAAAATCCCTTCATCACTCTTTTTATCAGTTGTTTACTGTGTGCACACCCCTCACACTTGTGCTCCTCTCTTTGAATTGTGGACGCTGGAAGTGACTGGCCTCCAATAGAGGGCACAGTTGACTGCATGGACAAGCGAAGGCGAGAGAGAGAGCGTCTGCGAGACTGAACTGAAGCCTCAACCGAAGGTCTCCCTGAAAGATAGAAAAAAAGAGGAAATCTGTGTTGTATCAAGGATGCAAACTAAAGAGGAAAAAGTAGTGAGGGGGACGTCGAGGCAGAATGAGCCGTTTTCTCTCTGGCTCAAGGAAGTGAAGGACTGTTAAACTATCATTAACCCTCTGGTGTGGCAAAACTTGAAAGAACCTTGGTGCGGTGGAAACGTGTGAATATGTTGCTTAGTAACTGCCATCCATGTACAGTCTGTGTAGAGAGCCCCCAAGAATATTACAGAAAAAGGGAAAAAAAAAAAAGTTTGACGAGAAGTACGGAGGGGGGGAGAGGGAGAGGCTGGGAGCAGGAGGGGGTGTTGGCTTCAGCAGAAGAAGAAGAAAAAAATCTTTTTTTTTTAATGTCCTTTCATTCTTTCCCCCTCTTTTTTTTTGCACGCCCTTGACTGAAGATTGAATGGCAGAGTTGGAGATAGATTGTTACGCAGTTGCCTTTCATGCAGATAATGCCATTTGATGGAGGCGAGTTTTTTTTGATGTGCTCCGGCTATAATGGAAGAATCAAGCAAAGAAGGCCAGGGCTGATTTTGGCTCGGAGAAAAGCTGTCCTCAGTGATAACTTCATCACCGCATGTGGTCCGACGTGGGCTAAATTCAGGAAGGGGATTTAAAAAAAAAGAAGAAAAAATGCCCAGTCAGAGCTGCAGTAGCCGGGCCCCCCTATGGAGCCTCTGGGGGCCTGCAGACCATAGCTTGAAGGTCTGTGATCTACCACTGGTATTGTTAAGTCTTTCTCTCCTCGCTCGCCCCTCAGAATCAAAAAACGTCTCGGCCTCAAAAACGCCTTTCTAGTGGGATTAAGCTTTTGTAATTAATGAAACTCTGCTTTTCCACGCTCCATCCTCTAAATGCTATCATTTGAAGCCTGGATGAGATAGGGTCTTTTTCTTCAATCACAAAGCTAATTCAAAGTTTAACACACACAAAAAGAAAAATCTCTTTTTGGACTGAAAATGGCCCGAAGGCAAGTGTACTTATCTGTGTGTTTGGAGCTCATCAAGATGAAGTTTTTCCACTCTGACAGAATGCTTAAAAAACGTCAACTCTGTCGATGAAATCCTGCAGAGAGGCTCATGAAAGCACACTTATATCCTACTGTCTGTTAATGTGACTTAAAGAAAGGTCAAATCTTAATTTCGCATGCACAAGCCGATCATTTCTGTTGTTTGTGCGAGCTAAAACAGAAGTGATCGCACGACGCTCACTTCCACTACAGCTGCTGTATAGAGCCAAACAACATGCCTCAAACCTTCCCTCCACAGCCAGTCTGGAAGCTACATTTTTAATTTGAAGTCTTTTTTAAACCATTCTTGTTTATCTAACAGTTTAATTAACAGCTCCAATAACCCTTATAGCTGCTGTGAGAAATAACACATTTATTTACATCAGTCTGCCTTTTTTTTCCCCCTCCCTGATTTGTTTTTCTTCCTTTTGTCAGAGTGAAGGTGAGAAATTTGAGCTTTTTTAGAGGTGGCCAATTATGTGGCAGCACGCCTGCTACCATATAGGTAAGCTTTAATGAGCAGCTTGTGAATACAAAAAGAGAAGAAGAGGCTGAGAGGAAGCTGTAACTCACAGAAAGAAACTTCTCAATTGGATTTTTAGAGGTATTTTTCTAGCATTTATAATGAACGTTAACTCATCATGAGCAGGCAGGTGATAGGTTACCAGATGCAGGAATTCTTCACCATTTTATTTTTGCCACTAATTGAACTAATTGTGTTGACACATGCAGCTGTTTTGCATGCTGTTGTTGGAGGTCACACTTGACCCTCTCTCTCTCTCTCTCTTTTTTTTTGTGTCCCCGGCCCCACAGCAGTTACACAGGAGCTGATAGGCAGAGCAGATGCGACGCGGAGGAAAAGCGACGGGGATGCGCAGTTTATCAGCTGACAAGTGCAAGCGGACAATAGAGCAGCTGAGCGGCTGCTGAGCCTCCGCAGCCTTCACCGACACACTTAACTGTGCGGGGTTTTAAAAAAAAACAAAAAAAAAACATCATGCACTGCTGCTGCTGCTGGGCGACGGGAAACGTAAGTGTGTTATAGGCTGCCTCTTGTAAAGGGGGGGGACAACTGCATTGTCGGAAGTATCTGCTGGAGGAGAAGGACTGTGGGACGATCTGTGAGCAGAGACGCGTTTTCGCACCGAGCAGCCCAGCTCTCACACAGGTCTACTACTCCCGAGTGCAGTCGGTGTTAACGAGCCAAGAGGGGAGGTCTGTAGAGATCTACGAGGAGATTTTTTTCAACTGTGCCAAATAGCTACGCGCTGAGATTGTGAGAAAGGCAACCACCAGGCGCGCTGCGTCGCGGTCGCAAGTTTGGACTAACAGCGCACCACCGCTGGAAGTTTATGCGCCTCTCGCCTCGGACAGGCTCCCTGGATCCACATGCAGGTCAGTTATTTATTTGAAGCATTACTCTCGCCTTTAAACGGATGTCACCCCCGTGATTTGAATAAATGGCAGAAGCGGCTGGTCCTTGTTCAATAAAGGGCTCTAATTTTGCCAGTACGCTCTGTTGCAATAACCCAAGTCCCCTGACAAGAGGGAGCCGAAACCTGCACCCCCCCCCCTTTTTTTATTCTCCATCAGTGTCTTGCTAAAATGCATTAGATCACACTTTGATTCGTACCCTGTGGAATTTTTTTTAAAAGCAGAATTAAATCTTTATTGAGTGCAAGTGTTGAGCAAGATGGATGCCATTTTTTTTTTATAAACGTTAAAGTTCAACCTTCAGAAGGACTTATTGTGTGCAAGTCAACCGATTAAGAGTTGCAAGATCTTTTGTTAAAGATGGAACATGGGGAGAATCTTTCAGCATCCATTGGTATGGTTTTCTTCCTCTCTCTCTCTCTCAGTGATGACAATAAGAGCTGCCATGTCTGCATCTACCCCCCCTCACCTCAGTGTCCCCAAGACATCTAACCAGGAGGCTGACAAGTTGGGATGGCTCTGCTCCAATAAGTGAATTTATCTGCACATAAAATGTTATATAAAAGCCCTGAAAGGCTCGCTGGGGTGTAAATCACCTGCAGAGATAAACCGCTCAATCCACTAATAACTCAAGTGTCCATGAGCTTACACACTGCCTCTCTAAAATGGACCAAATCTGAGCTTTCAGCGGCCTCAGGTAGGGGGGGGGGGACATTTCAGCGGAATGAATGAGACCGAGGCCTTTAGGAAGGTTAGTTTTTGGAGAAAAAGATCCTCTTGGGTTGGACGTGTGGACAACTTTTTGGGTTGTATTCTCAGCTTTAAGAGACGAGGGCTCATACCTCAGACCAGTTAGGTTGATTGTTAAATTTGAGTCTTTAGGAAGTGCTGTTAAATAAACACAATGGTTTGCACTTCAGCTGATGGGTTTATCTTTATTGTGTCTCAGCGCCGTAACACACTGACTTGTCTCAGAGCCGCCGTCTGAGCCACCGAGAAAAAAAATGAAGATCTGATTTCAGCGTGGCCCCACGGATCAGGCTTTTAAAAACGCAAGCTGCAAACAAGACGCATCTGTGTCCACATGATAGCCCTGAAGGACAAGTATATCTGTATACCGGCTAAACTGATTTATGGTTATTGTCTGGAGTGCTGTTGAGGAACTGCTGCGAGCTGAGGCTGTCTTTCTGTTTCATGCATATTCCTCCTCCTTCCTGACAGGGACTGGAGGAGAGAGGAGTAAAACAGATCTTCAACACTTAAAGGGCCGAGCAGTGACTGATGCACGCTGAAGGGCTTGTTGTTGTGGGTCGCATACGAACAGAAAGAGCAGCCCCCCTGAACTGGCAGAGGAGCAGTCTGCTTGTAACAGCATTACAGTGACACTTATTGGGGGGGGATATTGAACATGTGGTTTTGTAGTAGGGCACCAGAACATTAGCACAGCTTGTATAATGCTTTTTTTCCTCCCCTGCAAGACACTGGTGATCATTTAAACGGACTTCCTTGAATAGATTTCTGTCACAATCTTTGGCACCAACAGTTTAAATCCTTCCAGAAACCCAAAGTGAGAACAGTTTTCTAGGCTTTTCTTCAACACATTTCTGCACAGCCCTTCAGTGAGCCGCGCTAACCCCACAGAAGTGTACACTGTGCCATAATGTAGCAGATGATTGCACGCCGGAGCAGTGAGACATTTTTAAAGCGTGCCGCCTCGACCCCTTATCGAGGCTTTAGTCTAATGCCTCTGCTTCAAACTTCATTGCTCTCTAATCCCACTAATCAAGGCAGGTGACTGCGGGTTTCTGAGCAGAGGAAAAAATCTCGAGGTGATTTTTCTTAGCACGCTCAGAGCTTTAAAAATCCATCTAATTAATTCAGGAATATTGCAAGAAGTGTTGTACACAACACTGTCACTCCATGTTCCCATCCTTAAGTAATTTCCCCCTTTCATTATTCCTGTGGAGAATTTAATATTCTGTGTGATGAGAGCTGCCTCCTTTAGGGATAATGCCCTGGCCCTAAACTGTTTTATAGATTGTTAAGGGGCAATCAAGATGACTCCTCTCTGTCTGGAAAAAAAAAAAATGACTCCCACAAGATGTGAGAGATACAGAGGAGGGGGAGTCAAAGCCCAAAACCCTGCATTTGTAATATCTCACTTTATTACTTGTTGATGCGGACGGTGGCTTTGGAAGATGACCTTATGAATTATAACATTTGATATGGCAAACAGGACGGCAGAGAGCGGCCTGTTCCAACACATCAGAACAAACACGTGAAGGTTAATGCAGCCTGACAAACTACCCACAGTTCCCTACGGCTCGACGGACGGGCTCCATGTCATATTTACTTTACATAATTGCCGCCCTCTAATCTGTTACTATTAACACACAAGCCAGCCCGGGCCTATTGTCTCCTGCTGCACTCTCTCTCTCTCTCTCTCTCTCAACTGTTTTTTTTTTCTCTCGCAGTGCATTTTTCTCTCTTCCCCCTCCCACGAGAAAAAAGCCAGACACAATGATAAATAGTTGGCATGAAAGTAAAGCATGCCACGATGAATCCAGGAGCGTTGGAAGTTAAGAAAACCAGGCGTCCATGATGGCGACAAAAAACCTCCATCAGAGGACACATGGTCACTATATTTGCTTTTCATGACCTTAAGTCAGAGGATTATTTGGGGTCGGACGCAGAGGATGTGACTATTACAGCAGGAAAAAAAAAATGCAAGTTGCCAAATAATTGCTGAAAGTCACCCTTGGATATTTTCTTTTTTTTGGTTGGGGGGGGGGGGGGGATTACACGCTCTTGAAATGTGCTTAGAGTAGGGTTATTTAGTGACAGCACTTGATGCATTACCACTGTGGTCCTTAACTACATTGTATGCTGCACAAGAAGAAAAAAATCACGTTATATGTGTGCAGGCAGTTGGGATTGTTTGTACTTTACTCTCCGTCTCTGAAGTCCTGATTTGTGTTTTTAAAGTCCTCACACAGAACACATTTAGATTGCTTCCTCCAAGTAACAAACATCTTTTATTGAATTTGTACATTCAGATTAAATTAATATATGTGTGTGTCTTCCTTTATTGAGTAAAGGCGAGGAATATAAATAGACTTTTATATTAACTTAAAGATATATTTACATAGTGATTTCCATCCCGAGTGTGAGCTCTGTATAATGTGACACCTGCCATTGCATCTTGATTGGAAAGGAGAGCGGAGCGTCCTCAAGGGTACGAGTGCTACACACCCGCCTCACGGCTATTGTGTAGACTCCCTGCATGACCTGATGTGTAGTGCATACAAGAAAATTCATCCCCTGCAACCTATTGTGCACATATGTTTGTGCAAAGTGCAACCAGGGGTGATGCACTGTGCGTAGGTGTTCACGGACAAATCAGCCGAGGCCGGTGGTAGTCGTCTCTGACAGAATGGAAGCTTTTTTTCTTTAGCCGTGTTTGTGTTCCTCACACATAAAGAAAGATTTAAAAGCATGGCAGCTCTTGGATTTGTTTTTTGAACATTCACCGCTGGCCAAAAAGCAGACTGAGATGAAAGCCAAACCTTGCGAGCCGAGTCCACAGGACGGCGTCCTGCTGGTCCGGGGGGCTCTGGGAGCGGGCGGCCGTTTCACACTGTTTGTAACCTCCAGATTAACATTTATGGCCCAGCATGCTCTGTTGGACTTTCTGGGTCAAGACCAAGTGGCAAGATTGAGGAGTAGGGGCCTCACTTTGTAGCAGTACAACTCTCCCTCTGCGTGTGCGCCGTGCTGCTGAGCCTGGGAGGGGAGAGAGAGACTGGAACAGAAATGTGCTTAGTCCGGTCGCATGGAGAACAAAATAGAAAATGCATTGTGCTCTCTGCTTGTGGAAATTGCTCTGGGTGAATGAATACCTGTGCCGTTTCTAGGTGCAGAGAAATACTGGCATTATATTCAAAGAGAGGAAATCTTACTTATTTAAAGGATGTTACAAAGACACCGCGATGCACAAACCTCGAGTGAGTCAGCATTATGACTATGATTGTGATTTGGCTTGCATTAAAATATTTTATTTTTTAAACTTCATGGTGCCTTAAATCGTCCAAATGCTTTGGGATGAATTCTTCAGGTTTTTTTTTTTTTTTTGCACAAAGCCCGGCCTGGAGGAGGTTTTTTCTCAGAATAGCTTCAACCCGCCAAAGGGCCCCCAGGTCGCTCTTTTGTAGCCCCCCTGGACAGCCCAGCTGGAGGTTGGGCGTCAGCTTTGCTTGTCCATGGAGCCGCTTGCAACCTCAATGGCTGTGTTGACGCCATCTCTGCGATGCTGGTGGAGGAAGAAGGAGAGGGATGAAGGGGACAAGGCAGAGGCGGCTGGTTCAGCAACAAGCTTCCCCTGCGTCTTTTTGTTAACAGCAGCGTGAAGAAGAAGCAAATATTGAACACCAGACCATTGGAGAGTGTAAAACTGGCGCCTCGGAGTCACTGTAATGGCATACAGGTCAGCAATCTTTCACTTCCAGCAGAGAGCCGCGTGCTCTTTTTCGGGAAGCCGGTCTCAGCCATTCGCTACAGGGCCGACTCTCTCGGAGCTTTCACCCCTGGAAGTAGAGAAAAACCAGTGTGATGTTGGTGAATCTTGAGATTGATGTTTCTTTAATAAGGCCTGCAGTCTCTCAGTATTCTGATAGTGTACCATCATGACCTACATACTCCTTTTAAAACGCTGACAACTGGAGAATAAAACCCTCTAGTTTCTTTATGGATCATGTTTTTTTCTTCTTTTACTTTTTTTTTTTTAATGTGGCACCGTATGCCTAAAGAGAAAACACACTCGATATATTATTCTCTGTTAAGTGCAAAAATTATGTTCATTGTGTGCAAGCAATTTGTATTTCTTCTAGTTTCACATAATTAAAGCGAGTGTTTTGATTCCCTTTGTAACGATTCCATTAATGCGCGGGGTGCAGGAGCGGGCTCGGAGGGCTCGGTTTTGATACTTCCCAGCAGTCACAGCTTCACCGGCATGTTGCGTTCCCATTGCAGTATCCAAGCGTTCCCCCCCTCCTCGCTCTGCTTGTGAATCCCGTCTTCCTCTGCACGTGCTCAAAGAGGGAGGGGTTAGTTTGTTGCCCAATCACGTCAGATGCTGTTTGAATGACACCTGGAGTCAGCACTTTGACTTTTTATCCGGTTGCCAGGTTTGTATGCGCGCAGCATTTGAGATGTCGTTCATGCCACTCTCTGAGAGGCCGACACTCGTAAAACAATGGCGTCTCCAGATGTCCAGATTAGACCATCGCGGTAGGCCGATACTTGACTGGGTATTTGTAAAAAAAAAAAAAGAAGCAATTCACCGTTGTTGAGCTGAACAAAATAATTCACCTGCACCACTTTTTAAACTCCTCTATTATATTCATTTGTTTACCAGATGTGTTGTTGTGGACAGGAATGGCGGGCGTGTCTCTCGTCCAATCGGCCTCAGCGGCGTCGTTATTGCTCTGTAGCTTCATCACAATGCACGCCCTGTGTTGCCACAATTTAATCTATTCCTGTAACAATGGGTCGATCGTGGCTTCGTCTGTAATTTTGCCACAGGTCTGTGCGCACACCGTGGAGTCAATTCATTACGAGCGAGCACGAGGCGACAATCGTTTACTACTACCGTCTTGCAAGATTCTCAATTAAGCGAATGTACATGATCATCGTTACTTCCTTAGACCCCCCCGCCCGCCCGCCCCCGGTGTGAAATAACACAGCAGAGATTCCAAATTGAGAAAATAGCAAACGGCGGGCCCATTGAATTAAGTGCGTGTGGTGTAATTGGGTGTGTGATATGGAAGGCAGCGTCTGTTTTTTGATAAGAGTCTGGTTCAATACTAGTAGCCTTGGATACAGATAAACACTGTGCCTGTGTGTATGAATGCACTGAATAACCTGCTATTACCATTCCAGATGGGGGGGGAAGATACTGCAGGAGGAACCTCACAAAACCCCTGCGCTTTTTTTTCTTCTTTGCGATTGTCTGCACACCTAGCAATTACATTTTTAAAAAATGAATTTGGCTGTGCAGGCGGTTTCCCCTCTCTCTAAAGATTCAATGAATACACAACTCTTACTGTCACTGGTGAAGGGTTATTTGGGGGGGATTTGTAAACAACCTTGTGCGGCTTATTATGTTACATCCTGGCACTCGGCAGATCCCTTTTTTTCCCGCATTATTTCATTCTCTGCGACAATATAAAAAAAAAATGGTGAGGATTAGACGTTGACCGCTGTTATTTACCGATGATGACACGCGAGAGAAGTTAGAGGAGAAAAACCAAAACGAAGCTCAGAGTTCAGCTCTTGTTTTCTGTTGTGTTTTTTTCCCCCCGTCGTCTCAGTCACTTTGTTTGTCGACTAAGTGTCCTGAAACTACGAGGGATCATGAAGCTCCGAGCTCCATGTGCGTGGAATAATCTGAAGCGGCTGTATCAGAGATTTGCATCACTTTACTCCTACTTGTGAATATTCTGCCTCAGACACACTAGACGAGAGACTTCAGATGGAGCCCGGGTTTCATCATCGGCCTCGGAGAGTCTCACTTTGTGTTATTAGCTCATCCGCCACCATCATGTGCGAAAGATATCGCTGCCACTGATGTTTAATTGCTGGTAAATGCCGTCTGATTTTAGTTTTATTCCACTCCTCCCCGTCTGCGTCTGTTTGCCCTCTATTGTCACGTTCTGTGCATATTTAACCCTTTAACTCCCAGTCCCCGTCTGTGCGGTATAGTTTTTGTTTTTATGGATCTTAAACACTCTTGAGATCGTCATACACACATTTGCAGATCTTGTGCTGCAGGGGTGTCGCAAAGGTCACATGTAACACGACGGCCAATGGAGAGGCCCGCTTCAGTTGTAAGCGATGATTTGTGTGTAAAAAAAAAAGCAACTCACTTTACTGCCATTATTAAATAAGTTAACATTTCATATGTTCTGCATATTTGCAGATCAGTACACACATTTGTGGATCTTTTTACTCATTTTGCGGATCTGTGTAGGCATTTTCAAATAGTTTTGCCACAATTATAGCTCCATATGCTTTTAGTTATCGTCTAATGCTTCTAATATTTTACAACTTTAGTAAGTTATCTTTAGGTGTTATGGTTTCATTTTGTAGCGTTTTAAACAGGATTATGCAGAAAACAACTTCCTGTGCTGTGGCCACATTGCAGCTGCTCTGTGCACACACATTTTTTCAAAGTTTAACACGACATGTATCGTATTGTAACACAAAGAAGTCATCATCAAACGTACAGTTGGATGATCCCAAAGACTTAAAGTCTTCCTGTTTATGGCACAAAGAATACAAGCTATTTTATAGTTTTTGATTTATTTAAACTTTTAAAAACAACAAATCTTCTCAGTGCATTTTACAGCAGCCTAACTGTTGTTTTACTGTATTTTACTACAGATTTATTTATGTAACAATAACCTAATGTGAAGATGTGAAAGACCAAACCTGGAGCATTCTGCTGCAAAAAGAAAGAAGACTCTAGCTCTCAAAGTTTTGTTTTTAAAGAGCTTTAAATGGCAAGATTGACAAAAATGAAAACCCTCCTGCAGCCATTTTGCAGCAGCCAGGATATTTCCATTTTTTCTACCAAATGTACAGTGATGTTATGGCATCATCAACAACCGTGCATCATCATGACACGAGCAGTGGAAGCCTGAGCCTTTAGCTGCAGAAGGAATGAAGAGTCAAGCTTATACGGTTTTTATTTGAGATCAATCTAAATAGGATCATAGAGAGCCGCCGAGCAGCTGCCTGTACGAGTGTCTAATGTGTAGACGGGTTAGACATAAAGAAATCTGAAATGATTGAAAGAGATGGATAAAAACATGCTTTTATACATGTTCCAGGGCCATAAAACTCCAATAAGAAACACTTTGTCTAAAACATTGAAATAGTCGGCTCAGTTGATCAACAATCGATCGTCTTGTCTTCGATTTTTTTTGTGTATTTTTAGGTAATAGTTCCACTCGTGGTGTTGCAGTGAGCAGATTAAGGCTTTAAGCCTCAATAAAGAACCAACACAATCTGGTTCAGATGGGCATCCAGGATTCACAGGGTCTGGGCAGCGTGCGGCAGACAAACACTTGTGTGTCTCCAAAAAAAAATCAGTGGTGTCAGGGGGAAACAGGCAGCATCTGATGGAACACTGCCCCGCTTCTCCTTCTCCCCTCTCTCTCTCTCCCCGAGCGCCGGGAGGAAAAAGAAAAAAAAGAGGAGAACTGAAAGAGGAGAGAGAGAGAGAGAGAGAGAGGAGCGTCAAGGAGGAAAAAGGGAGAGAGACTCGACATTATGAATTATGCAAAGCTGTCAGAGGCGGCTATTGTTGGAGGTGCTGCCTGTGTTAAAGGAAGGCAGCCGTGATCTTCAGCAGCTCCATCAACCACTCTCACCGCTCCCCGTGGCTGAGAGGCGTCTGATCTATGCTCCGGAAAATGGCCAACAACAAGATGAGGAAGAGGAGGGGAGGGAGGGGGGAGAGGCAGGCCACTTGGTGACAGGTGGATTGTCTTGGAGGGACACACCGGCCCCACGACAAGTGTGCTCTTTATTACCGTTATTTACAGAGGTCACCGACAGGGAGATCTGAGCCGGCTCGTTCGGCCGCCCCCCGCGGAAATATAATTACCGAACAAAGGCTTAAGTGAGGGAGATGTCATTTCAGCATTCCGGTCAGCGGTGGCAAACTGCCTGTGAGCTGAAGTCCGAGGCAGGGGCCGCCTCACTGTGTTTGTTTGTTCACTTAGTGTTGTGAAGGAACTCCCCTCAGACGAAACGTCTCTGAGTTATTGTCTCTTATATAAATAACACCTCATAAGGTTGTTAACACTTTCAATACTTAGATAGCTTAGCGGTAATGTCGGGCGCCCCATGTACAGAGGCTATAGTCCTCGTTGCAGTGGCCGCGGGTCTGAATCCGACCTCTGCCCTTCGCTGCATGACTCACTCCTCCCAACATTTCCTGTCTCTCTTGACACATAAGAGCAACATGGCCTAAAAGGATACAATCTCCATTTTTCAATAATCAATAGTGTCAAAAAGCACCAAAGCTTTTTAAAAATCTTCAAATCTTTGGTCATATTTGAAGCCAGAGAGAGAGAGAGAGAGAGTTCTGTCTAAATGTCACAAAAATGTTGGCAACGTGTCTGAACTCAAATGTTGCAGAAGTGTTTGTGCAGTTTAAACATTGTGCAGGAGTTTGCCTCCAATTTTAAGTAATTACAAAAAAGAAATGACCCAAAATTAGAAATATGGAGAGACTTTATCTGGCATGGAAATCACAGATACATTGGACACACCAGATGCATTGTTCAAGTGTTTTAGCATTCATGCTAGTTCTCAACACCTGTCCACAAGAAGCTTTGGAAAGGAAGCAATGAAAGACAGGAAGAAAAACAATAAAGAGAGAATGATTAAATGATAAAGAAGTGATAGAAGAGCAGAAATATATTCATTAGGTGTTGGGATTATTCATTCTTTTGACACGGTATCAAAACAGGTAGCGGTTTTGTTTGATTCTTTCTGGTATCATATCTGAGATTCATCTTCTGTACTGGAGCACACAAATCACTGAAGGCACATTTTGTTAGTTGCATCTAAGTAAATTTGCCTGAAGTGAGTCGTGTGCTCCGGTACTTTCTGGAGTCCACTGAGTTATATTCTGGACGTCTAAGCTCCTTCTCTGAGAGCGCCGACCTCCATATGTGGAGCGGCTGAAGGGCAAGAGATTCTGGTATCATGACAACCCTCAAAGTTTAGCTGACAATCAAAAAATGTGACATACCCGAAAACAATTTCCTGCAGTCAAAGGTGATGTCATCAATTTACCTGTTTTTACCAAAAGCAATCAAAAAAATAGGTTTCTGAATTTATTATGATGTATAAAAGGTTTTGTTTTTTTACAGATAAGAAGCTAAAACTTGGAAATGTTGCCTCTTAAATGACTTTAATGACCCGTTAAGAGCAGATTTGAAATCCCCTTCATACTCTAATACTCTCTATGAGTAATGTTGTCACCGTTTATACTTTCATTAGAGCAGTGTTTGTGGGATTCATGAGAAATGTCCCTCCTATTTTTTTGCTCCTGTGTTTTGTTTAAAGTGGGCGGGACTTAGTGGTATGTGGTGCGGGTCATTTATGTCTCTGCACCAATCAGGACTCAGCAACATTTGGGTCTGAATCCATGAACGATTGGTCCGTTCTTTAGTGACTGTCGGTACGCTTTAATCAAACCACACCCTCGATGTTGACGAGTTGTTGTTGACGAGTTTTCAGGCCCTTTAAACAATAGCCATCAATAATTCAAACGACGCTTCTGTTGTCTGCTGCACGATTGTGACGCATCAGTGGAGGATTTATGTACATTATTCTGTCAGGCAGCTTTCAATGACCTCAGGAAACAGTTCCTCAACCTGTGTGAGGTCAATAAAACATGTGACACACCTAAATATCAAAGAGGTTTGTTCTGTATGAGGATGTAAAGCTCAAATAATTAAATCATTTTAAACAAAAAGGTGAGTTTTTGTAAATTGACAATAGATGATTTACTTATTTATTGCAGCACTAATCAGCTGATTCTGCTCTGACTCGAAAGTGACTCGTCTTCACATGCAGCCATCTTTTTTTTGAAGCATCAGAATCGTTCCTTCTTTCTGAGCTTTGATGACAAACACGCTGCGTCTCATTTTACTTAATTCATTCATTTGAACTTGTTGGTTCCAGGAAATCTGAGAAATGTTCCTCTCTCTCTCTTTTGGTCGTCCGTTCCAAATCCCCCCGATGGAAAAGCATAAAAACCTGAGCGCCTCTCACCTTTTTGATGAATAACTAGTATGTCAGACATGAAACAAGAAACTCTCACTTCGATCCTTGAAAACCTCTCCAGCCGGCCCCTGAAGAGCCAATTGACTCGGACGCACTTCTTCATGGCGTATTATACAGATGGTTTATCGTCCGTGCTTCAGAGGAGTGCAGAGGTGTAGGACAGTACCAAGTGTCAGGGGGACCGTTCTCCAACCGGCATGGGAGTCGTTGGGACGTGTGCGGAGCAGCTCGGCGTAGATCATGAACTGTCTTTGTCCGTGCCTCAGTGGCTCGCCAGAGGATCTCTGTGTGACACTAATTCTGCAGAGTCGACTGTTCCACTGAGCGGTCACGGGTGAGCGCCTGTCCTTATTCCACGGCCTGATCAAAGGTAAAACGGGAATGTTAGAAGAGAGGGATACGGGAGAAGCTGAACCAGAAGTCGGACTAAGACACATCACCGCTTTACCTACAAGGAATTATTTTTAAAACTCTATCAGACAAAACCTTCACTTGACTTTTTTACAGTTTGCTTTACATTCAGCTCATAGAAGTTACCTGCAGAGACGGGATGTTAAAAAAAGGACAAAGTCTTTGTTAGTGCACTTAAAATCTCTGGTACCAGGTTACCAATATGTTCCTTTTAATACCACATGTTTTAAAACTATACAACCTGTGTTATTTTGTGACCAGCAGTATTAATAAGTACCGACTGACGCCTTAATAAAAACTACTTCCAGTCACATTTTTAGCCCAAAGCTGAAGCATCGAGGATCCATTTTAATTCACAGGGCAGCTAAACAAGATTACAAGTGATACTTCAGATGGAATATTTTTTAATTAGTCTATGTTTGGGGACAATTGAAGACACTCTCTAAATTAGGGCCAGGCGATATGACCTCAAATCAATATCACGATTAATTGAACATTTTTCCACGATTACGATTAATGAACGATTATTTAGTTTTTGTTTTTATCCCTCATATTTCACTGACGAGGTCTCTACTGTAAATATGCTCAACTATTAAAGCTGGGATATGTTTTTTTAATGAAAGATTTCATATCTGATTTTGTGGTTATTTATTGAATATTTAGAACTGAAATCAAAGCATCGCTTGAAATGGAAACAACAAATTTTGGTTTTAAAGTAGAAATTAACTTCTCTAAAACAGTAGAAAATACTGCAGTGTTTACATTTCACAAAATGTGTCCAAACGACGGACATTGCTTCCATGTCACAGATTGGACGTTTCGTCAGGCGACTCTGTCCTGAAAATAATCAAAATAATCAACATGGGCAAGATTACTCCGGTTAGAGGTTCTGAATGTCGGTTTCCATTAATTTTCGATTAATTGCCCGGCCCTAGTCTAAATTGCACATGAACATTTTGTCTATGTAAAATGTAGTCGGTGTGAAAAGGCTTGCTTGCAATTTTTGCTAATTTGAAGTGAAATAAAGACCCTAAAATATGTTCCTGTCTTCTATTTTTGTTGCCATGGTATCAAAACAGCTAGGTATTGAAACTATTCAAAATTTTCCGGGTATCATATCAAAGAATTTGGATTGATATTCTTGTGAGTGACGACCCTAATCTGAACTTTTACTTGAGTAGCATTCTTGACAAATTTTTCATTTTGAGGCACCATATATTTTAGCAAACAGGCTAACCGCTTTAGCTTAAATGCTTTTAATGGAGCTCACTGATTATTTTATTTTGCATCTTTGTGCACTGATTTAAAGGACGAGACAATAACACAAAGAAAAGATGACTCAGTAGCACACAAATGCATCATAATGATATGCACTACATGCATGCATGCATCGTCTGTGACTGACTCTGGAGGAAAGTTCATATTTATTGCATCGTAAAAAAAAATATATTTAGGATGATTTATTCTCTGAAATATGAAGTTTAGCTTGAAAACATCCAGTAAAAATGTCCTTCAGGCGTCTACTTTTATTCCTCTCTCCAGCAAAACAGACCCGAACTTTTAACTCGAACGTCAGTAAATAAATGAATCACTTCTACTCCAACCAGAGAAGTATCTGTGCATCTACTTCAGTTAAAGGATGTGTGTACTTTCTGCTATCAAGGCAAGACAGACTGCCTTGTCTTTCTCCCCTGCTTCTACTTCATACTGTAGTTAAAACCTTTGAAATTTAAAGCCTGCAGAAACACAATAGAATCCCCTCAAGAGCCTCTGTGACCTTTTGTACAAAACTTAAACTACCATGAATGTCTCCCTTGTATCCTGATATCGTCCCCATGTGTGCAGCGCCATGTGCACGAGCCGGACACTTTGATGAGCTGTGGGAAAAAAAAAAAAAAAAAAGATGGCATCTCCAGGTCCTCAGAGTGAAGCATAAATGTTGATACGGGGACATGCCTGGTCACTCAAGGGCTTACGGCTGATTAGGACACAAATCTAATTCCTCGTATAGCGGGGGGGATCGCGGCTCAGCGGCTAAGACTCGTAGCATTAGCTGTTTCTCAGACAGCAGATCCCTTTACAAGTCCATAAAGAAGACGGGGATCGTAATCAGGGAGGCTTCTGGGCGTGTCTGCTCGCACTCGTCCTGTACATTAATCTGCCAATCTGGACAGGGTGTGCACAATTTCCTGAAAGTGATGGGATGTGAGTGAGATGTCCTGTGGCGTCGTAAAGTCAGTGTGGGTGTGTTGTCGGTGTGTGTGTGTGTGTGTGTGTGCTGGGGGTAGTGTCGAGAGCTGAGTGTCAGGGTTACAAGAGAGCGTGTCACTGATTGCATCTCAGCCCATCGGGGGGAACACAATGATATCCAGCAACTCGGGGAGAGAAGTGGGGAGGAAAAAAACAAGTTGAAGAGGCCTAGAACAGCTCACAATTTTCATTATCCCTGCATCCCGTACTGCACCGGCGACCGCTTCAGTTTTCTTTTTGGGAGGTCTCGACGGGGCCGGAGCTGCTTTTCCTGCACGCTGTCCTGGCTTCATTGGAAGGTTTTGATGCTTGATGTGAAACGAAGTGGATCTCATTTGGGGGGGAAGAAGGAGTCTGATATTCTAGTCTTACAGCTCAGCCAGGAGAGAAATGAAACTAGTGTGGGGTGAGTGAGTGTGTGTGTGTGTGTGTGTGTGTGTATGTATGTGTGTGTATGTGTATGTGTGCGTCAGGAGGCAGTGGAAAATGGCTGGTAATAAACACTCCTGACAAACCGGGGGCTTCCATCCACATTCCACTCAAGGGTTTTTTTTTTCTCGCGGATTAGTCACATTCCTCCTGTTCATATTTTAGACTCTCCACCTGCAAAAATGTTCCATGTTTCAACAACTTCCAGATTTAAACACTTCTGAGTTTACATGCAGAAGGCAGGATTGTGTTTCAGCTTTTACTCTGTGAGCGCACACACACAGACAGGAAACACACAGCTGGCTCATGCATTGTGTGTGAAATGTAATTTTTTAGCTCGGAATACACGTGTGTTAAGTTATTGATGCTTAAGGAAAAATCAATTCTCTGACTAAGCTCTGGTGATATGCAGCTATATACAGGATGTGTTTGTTTCAAATCCTCCTGAAATGCACTGCAAACAATTTCATTTAAAGATTCTACTCATGACAATCAGAATCAGAATCTTTATAAGCCAGGTATGATGACAGGCACAAGAGACTTCACTTTGAAGCAGCGTTACATGTGCAGCTCTGCAGTCCAGGACAAATTTAGTCCACGGGACATGAACATGCATCGTTTCACATCGTGTCATATTGTGACATACTGTACTGGTCACATCATATGGTATTGTGTCATGTGGTGTCATATCGTGACATGCAGGTCAGATTTGAACCTGGGCCGCCCGCTTTGAGGACTGCACCCTCTGTACATGTTGCGCACACTAACCACTGCGCCTACAGCGGCCCAGAAATATTTTTATTGTTTGAATATCTACGATTATTAATTTTTCTATTAGCAGGTGTTCCCTCGATACAGCTAACAGTAGCAACATTATTATAATATATTAGACTGTATTATTGATGATACTGATACTGGTGTGTGTTCAAACATCCAGACTGGTACTCTAAATATATTTATTATTTTCTAAACTGGTGAACGTTTAATGTTAACGGGTTATATTACATTTTTTAGTGTGATGCCAAAGAGTTCGATTAAATTCAGCTAACTCAGGGACACTGACCTCCGTCTGAATGTTGATTAATGAACACTGCTCCTCTTCAAATAAATACATAAATAAAAATAAATAAATAAATAGAAGAGTATTGCACGCTGCGATAATGCACAGATTATTATTTATTTGGGTGGGTGGGTGCATCAATCAATCATTATTTGTAAAGAGCAGGTAAAAGACCTTACTCGTTATGAAAATTGGGAGAGGGGATGATATGCAGGAAGGATTTCTCCTTTGTGTTCCTCACTGTTCCTCCACTCTTCCTCGCCGCTGAGGTGGAGGTCGGAGCAGGCCAAGCATGAATGAGGACGGCGGTGGTTGTGGGGACGACTCAGTCAGAGACATGAAAAAACAAAATTATTTGACAACTGTTACCAAGGCCAGATTTCAGCGGATACAGTTTTTATTCCACTATTTAAAAGTCCTCTCTCAACTTAAAATCTATCCAAAAGATGTTCATTTTTTTAACAGAAATCTGTCACTTCACATTCAGTCACGTCTGCTCTGTGTGTAGAACGTGACTCTGGATTGTGATGAATGTCGAGTGTCAGAATTATAATTCTTTATGAGTGTTGAAAATTAAAAATTAAAGCGTGATAAGATGGTGTCAAAAGCTGTCTCCCCGCCCTGGTGTGTGATTTAATGATTTATCCGTCATTCAACAACCATCCTTGCAGATGTTAATTTTAGAGTTCTACTGTGCGAAACATTTAAAGAGAGAAAATAAAAAAAACCAGACGAGTAGCTTCAAGGACTTTTGGATTGACTCCGCAGAGATGAACTTGATTTTCGAAGGTTTTAAGCGGGCAGAATGAGGAGGGGGATCTCCTTTTATGGAGGGGAAGTCATGTATGGCGAGAGTTCACAGGTGAGGTTTCAGGGGTGGGGGGGGGGAGGGGTGGGGCATGGGAGGGCCGGTGTGAGGGGGATAAGTGTGTGCTTTTGAAGATGAAGCAGATGGATTAGTGTTATCTGAGCTCCTTGCTTCCTTTCCTTCCTCTCTGTCTCTCCTCCTGCAGGTAGAACGAGCAGACGGCCGAGCGGACTAGAGGAGTGAGCGAGAGGAGTCTGCAGGGGGGTGAAATCTGTGGACGAGGAAGAACCACGACCAAAGGGAGGAAAGAGGAGGAGGAGGGGGGCGAGAGGAAAAAAAGAGTGCAATAATAATAATCCATTGGCGAGCGTCTCAGGAGAGCGTCGGCGGTGAAAGGAAGGGAGGGAGGGGAGTTGGGATACCCCAGCATGCAGGCAGCATGGAACGGGTGAGGGAGCAGCGGCCTTTCTGCTCGCTGTCCAAGAGCCAGAGAGACCGCGAGAGGTTCTGCGAGCGAGACCGGGAGGATCGAGAGCGACGCTACACCGCCTCCTCGGCCGAGCGGGAGGAGGGAGCCTGCCGCGTGCCCACTCAGAAGTCCTACAGCTCCAGCGAGACCCTCCAGGCCTTCGAGCATGACCCCTCGCGCATGCTGTTCGGAGGCAGAGTCAAGGAGATGGTGCACAAGGAGAGCGCGGAGTACAGCAGGCCAGGTTAGCAAAAAGACACAAACGTTTACCAGAGGCGATCCCTCTGAGGGGGGGGAAGCTTTGTAACATGAGCTCAGTGGTTGCAGTTATTCAAGCTGCCAGAAGACAATTATGTCTCTTTTTAGAGCCCCGCGTTATCAGTTTGATGACCTTGGCTACAAAAAAAGTACGAGTGGAAAGCGTGTGTGGTAGTTTGACTGCTCTTCACCTGAAAGAGGAACGATGGGTCAGACGTTCCAGTGAGTTCCATCTCTGCGTCTTTGACCTCTCTTTTTTCCGCTGGTGTGTTTTTAACAGTTATTATCAAGTGAACACAGATGCTGTGACTTTTTTTTGTTTTTGTTGTTGTTGTTGTGTTTCCTAAGTTCTGCCATTTCGTTTTTTTTTTTTTTTTTTTTTTTTTTTTTAGCTTCCTCTTAATCTCTGCAAAGTTTGACAAGAATTAGCCGAGCTGCGTGCCGGGGGGGAACGCCAGAGAGTCGGTAAACACAATTAAATCAAGTCAAACAAGAGGCACGGTTAAAGTTTCTACATTTAGAAAAACTAACATTTGTCGCGATACAGTGGGACACTCTGACCTTATAAAACGTCTCCCCCCCCCCCCCCCCCCACCCTTCCCCTTCAGGACTACTTTAAAAAATAATAAGGACGAATGATCAGTAAATAACCCTCTGCTTTAATTGGCTGTTAGAAAGTGTTGTGATTTTCTGTAATTAAAAAGTTTGAGCGGTTTATTCCCCTTTATGGAGCTCTTCAGGCCCATAAGATCGCAATTAGAAAATCTATCCATTTCTCCTTAACATTTTCGGACTGCTAATTGGCGCCATTTTGGAATTGATGGCGTTATGATGAAGTTGTGGGACGAATAGTAGTTTTCTTTATTTCCTTTTTTAAATCTGGGCATTTAATGTTAACGACCATTTCTTACATCATCACAGTAAAATGTCAAATTGAACGTTTTTAATCTGCTGCTGGAAAAGAGCAAAATGTGTGTGTGGATGAGTAGAGGCTGTATCTGCTCAGTGTGTGTGTGTGTGTGTGTGTGTGTGTGTGTGTGTGTCTGTATCTGTGTGTCTGTGTAGGTGTAGATTGTGTGTGTGTGTGTGTGTGTGTGTGTGTGTGTGTGTGTGTGTGTGTGTGTCTGTATCTGTGTGTCTGTGTAGGTGTAGATGTGTGTGTGTGTGTGTGTGTGTGTGTGTGTCTGTATCTGTGTGTCTGTGTAGGTGTAGGTGTGTGTGTGTGTGTGTAGGTGTGTGTGTGTGTGTGTGTAGGTGTGTGTGTGTGTGTGTGTGTGTGTGTCTGTATCTGTGTGTCTGTGTAGGTGTGTGTGTGTGTGTGTGTGTGTGTGTGTAGGTGTGTGTGTGTGTGTGTGTGTGTGTGTGTGTGTGTCTGTATTTCTGTGTAGGTGTGTGTGTGTGTGTGTGTGTGTAGGTGTGTGTGTGTGTGTGTGTGTGTGTGTGTGTGTGTAGGTGTGTGTGTGTAGGTGTGTGTGTGTGTGTGTGTGTGTGTAGGTGTGTGTGTGTAGGTGTGTGTGTGTGTGTGTGTCTGTATCTGTGTGTCTGTGTAGGTGTAGGTGTGTGTGTGTGTGTGTGTGTGTAGGTGTGTGTGTGTGTGTGTGTGTGTCTGTATTTCTGTGTAGGTGTAGGTGTGTGTGTGTGTGTGTGTGTGTGTGTGTGTGTGTGTGTGTGTGTGTGTGTAGGTGTGTGTGCTTGTGTGCAGGGGGTGGCATGTAAGCCAACATTCTGGGGGCGGGGCTAAGTCAGAGTGGGGTCAAAGGTGTCCTTCTCGGAAAAATGTGAAGATTGAAGCCTGCATTTTGAAACATTAATTTTCAAAATGTTTTTTTTTTTTTGGCTAATCAGTTGCTAACTGCTAAATGCTAACGCTAGCTCTTTAACTCAGTAGAATGACAAATGGAGCAGCAAGAAGTTCAGCCGGTCTCAGATGACTGGAGTAGATCCTGAAGTATTGACTCATTCAAAAATAGACTTTGAATCATGAATCCAGAATCATTTTGAATTGATTGATCGATTGATTTCTTTATTTCAAATATGTAGAAAACAAACAAAATATAAACACAACATAAGAAAGAAAATTCAACGCCCTTCATTCGCTCTTACATGCCCGAAAAGGAAGAAGTTTAAACTGATCTCATCCTTCCCCCGAATCCGAAAATATATTGTGAATCGAATCATGACCCCAAAAATCGAAATCGAAATCAAATCGAATCGTGAGACGTGCAAAGATTCCCAGTCCTGGTGTTAAGTCTCGATCACTTAGAAACATCAGTTAAATTAAACCAAATCCCTCACATCCTAATTATCAAAATGACTCTGTAGCTTTAATTTACTGGATGACCTCATTCATGTGAATTTCATAAACCGGACTAAACTGAACACAGAGCTCCGACAAATAATTAAATCGACATCTGTTATTAGTTTTAATCGTCTTCATCATCGTGTTGTTGTCATCATTAAGAGACTTTCACACCTGCCTCCCTGAGCCTCAGCACCTTGAGCTGCCTGATGATGACATCATAAACAACTCCTCTCTGATTGGTCTGAAACTGTCAAACAGAGAGAACTATACGCTTTCTAAAAGCATGAAAAAGACGTACTTTTAAAAAATATATTTACTGCAGTGCAGTTTCATTTTAAGTTTTTTTTAAATCCAAAATAAATATAAAAAAAATTTAAAATTCTGTCAGACTTATGAGGGCGCTTCAACCCCCCCCCCCCCCGTCAGTTTAAATGTGTTTGTTATGACCATAATAACAAGTAACAATCTTTTTCAAATTGTACAGATTTTTATGTTCAGCTTTTTTTCATTTTAACTTTTATCTTAATTATTTTCAAAAAAATCATTTCCAGTATCTTTATTCAAAAAAACACACACACGCTGAATTCATAGTTTTTATCTAATATTTCCCATCAAACTTTTTTAAATACGTATAAATCATCACACACATTGTTTTACACTTCATAGCATTTAATTAAAGCAAATATTTAAAATATTTAAAATATTAAAATAGATCTAACCTTAAAACAAACAGAGCTCATATGTAACGCTGTGGTACAAATTTATTTTAAGAAAGTGAAAACACATGAACAGTTTTATCTAATTTTTCAAATAAATACTTTTTCATACCTTTAACCTCTGACCTTAAAATCCAAAAAGTATCCCTGTGGTTCACATGAATCCTTTGTGAGTGAAAGGTAGAGCTGGCTGATAAAACCTCAAATCAATATCACGATTAATTGAACATTTGACCTCGATTACGATTAATGAACGATTATTTGGTTCTGTTTTTTGTCCTCATATTTCACTGACGAGGTCTCTATTATAAATATGCTCATCTATTAAAGCTGGGATATGTTTTCTAATGAAGAGTGAATATCTGATGAACTATTTTGAGGTTATTTATTGAATATTTCAAACTGAAATCAAGCAACGCTCGAAATATAAACAACACATTTTGGTTTTAAATATTTAGGAAGACATTTTTTATAAATGTTTCCCTTCTAAACTTTTTTCAATAAATCATGAAGAACATAATTTAACATAGTACAGCTTTTTTATGGGAAGTATTTAAACGTGTGTAACCTTAAAATCCAAAAAAGTATCCCTGTAGTTCAAATGTATCTCTAGTGAGTGAAAGGTAAATATTTATTATGACACATGAACAGCTTTCATTTCATTTTTCCCATTAAAAAAAGCTTTTTAATACCTTTAACCTCTGACATTAAAATCCAAAAAGTAGCACCTTAGTTCACATGACTCTGCATGAGAGTGAAAGGTAAATATTTAGGATTACAGATGAGTAAAGCTGGAAGTCCTCTGAAAAGATTTAAAGGAAAGTGAATCAATTCTCCGCTCAGTCACCTGATCATAAATCTTAAAGTGGACTCTCGGAGTGAAGCATTAGCATGATCTCATTTCTAAATAAATATTAATCCAGATTGTTTCTCCACATCCAGGGCCTCTGACATCTTACATTTGACCTCATTAGTCTTTTGTCTTTTTAACGCCTTGCTGCAGAACCAATCGTCCTTTTGGGGACAAATAAAGTTAAAGTTCTCGGTCTGTGCTTTCCTCAGAGTATTGTTGATTTATTTGTATCTAATGGTGATATTCCTGCGTCTGTTCAGAAAATAGACAGATATGTGTGTTTCACTGAGACGTCTCTCAAGGCGTGGCGCGCTATTATTCCTCTGCAGTGATTCTCGAGTGCTTCATAACCATCAGACAACACTGAAGAGGTGATGATATAACGTGCAAGAGGAGGACGAGTCTGACACATTTCTTCAATTCAATATTGAAACAGCAGTTTCTGTGATCTCTTCCTGTGGGTGATGCACACGAGAAGCTTCAATTTAGGATGTTTGTTTTGTCCAATCAAAAGCTTCGTCATCTTACAAAATGACTCTTGATTACGGCATGTGGTTTGGTCGATGTTGTGAAGTATGTTAACGCGTGGCGAGCAGGTTGGGAGGTTGTTCTAAAAGCTTTGATTTAACCATCCCCCCCTCCTCTCCTCTCCCGTCTCCCTGCTCTTAGATTTAGTGTGTTTTTTTTAAGTCGGCCTTGCTCTCGCCCATTAACCGTGTTGTTGCTCGGTCTGTTAACTTTACAACTTCCTGTCATTCACAGGGCACACGTTCTCACTGAGGCAGCTGGGGATCTGTGAGCCGCCGCCGCCTCGCAGGGGCTTGGCGCTCTGCCCCGAGACGGGCCTCTCCCACCCGCTCAGCGGCTACTCCCGGGGACCGGTCGCCACAGAAAACCATGAACCTGTATCACCGGAACGTACCATGACTCTTTGGGGGACGGGGGCAAAGTCCGGCCAGAACTCGTGCCTCTCCAGCCGCTCCAACTCGGCGCTCACGCTCACTGACACGGAAATGGACAATAAATCGGACAACGAGATGGGTGAGTCGGGCGCACTTTGCATTCTTTTATCCCTCTGAAAAGCTTGTTTGTTTGCGGCTCACGCTTGCATCGTTTTTTTTTTTTTTTAAAAGGAAGGGGGGTGGGGGGGGGGAATCACTATGTGGAAACAGCAGCAGTAGGTCGGATTATGGTTGGGCGCTGGAGACAAGGCCCTGATTGGTGGAAGGAAGTGGGGGGCGCCATTGGCTGGGGCTGGTATCTGGAGAGGCGCTTGCAGCTGCCTTTCATTGGATCAAAGGCGTGATTCCTCGCCCATATGCGGGAAAAAAAAAGAAAAAAAAGAGAGAATTTGGCCTTCCGATTGAGCGGTTGCTAGTCACCTGGTCCTTCTCCACAGGAAGCAGAAGAGTTTGATAAAGTTTCCCCACGGGCTAGCGTGTAATCAAAGATAGCTTTGTGTGCCTCGGCCTGAGATTGTGCTTAGAAAACGCTGCAGTGGTTGACTGGGCATGCACAATGACTGATTAAATGGGCACAATGGTTTGAAGTGCAAATGTGTTCATGCTGGAAACCTGAGACGCAGTGTGGAGCTCCTCTTGTTTGAAGAGGGGTGAATCTTTGTTGCGTCAAATGGATTGCAATGCACTCGTGAGATAGCAGCACATATCTGTATATGTGTTCACTGTTACACGGCTGCAGCAGCTGTTCATCTTTCTCCTCGTGTTAACATTTATTCCTGAAAGGGCTTGGAAACTAAAATGTATTTTTGCATTTTAGTCTTGTCTGTCTTATTTCATAAATACATTCATCTTCCTCAGACTTTGCTTTAAGTGATTTTTCTTCTTTCATTGAATCTATACCGTCTCAGCTTCTTCTGTTTCAGTCTTAAAAATTCCTCTCCTGACATCCTACATCCGTCATCGTCGACATGAGCCGTCAGCGTTGCAACACGTTTCAAACTCTTCATTATTTTTTTGGAGAAACTGATGATCTCAAAGAGTGGCAGGCGGTTAAAATAATTAGACTTGATTACACTTTCCCTCGTCGAGAACATTAAAGAGAGCTGAGAAGAAGAAGAAGAAGAAAAAAAAGGCAAAAATGTCTTGTGTTCACGTACCATCAATTTAGATTCTGCAAACATTGGCTTCAGTCTGACATTTTGAGACGAGTCATTTTCTTAATGGCAGTATTCATCATAGTGAGCTTGTCTCCAGGGATGGAGGGGGGATTTAAGGGGGGGGGGGGGTGGCTGAGTAAGTCTCTTACCTTTTTAAAAAATGGCATCAGAATTCAGAAACATGTATTTGTTTCCAGTGTCTGGCCTTTTTCGCTTTGGGGCTCCGATCCGCTGTGTACATTCATGAGGCTCTAAAAGCTCAAGCTAACCACAGAGGTGCCGGTAAACATAACCTCTGCCTCCTTAGCGCTCCAATCCCGTTGTATTTGTTGCCTTACATGCCAAGCACGAAACCATATCTCCACCCAGCGCTCCATTCTGCAGAATAGGTTCTCTATTGAGCTTCGATTGCACCTGCCCTCCACCACTTCGACTGCATTAGCACACACACACACACACACACACACACACACACACACACACACACACACACACACACACACACACACACACACACACACACACACACACACACCACCCTGAAACCCCTTTAGCATGCCTCCTCTGGAGTTTCTATTAGACCCATCTTAAGGAGCTGATTCTGATTGGCTCTACAGCACAGCCTCCCGCTGAGACTTTATCTAACTCACTATTGTCTCAATTAGTTTCATTAAAGGGGAAATAAACAGACGGTGCTGGATCTTTATCCCAGGTGCCCAGCCGTTTCTTTTTTTTTTTTTTTTATTGCTACAAAGAGCGGAAAAAAACCCCACCAAAAATCTAATTTATTTAAGTGTATGTTATGTCCTCTTCTTTTGAGCTGCGCTTCATTTTAGTATGCAGAGGTCGTTCTGTCGGAATAATAATGTGAGACGTGGTGTCATTTAAAATTCTCACCCTGCTTTGTTGAACTATTTCCGGACTTAAAGTGCTTTTTTTTTTTTTTTTTTTTTTTTTAACTTTATCTAGATTGTGAGTCTGAGCAATGAAAAAAAAAAAACATCTCCTCGGCTCCACCTCTATAGATCCTCGTCTTTTTTTTTTTTGTCAGGAGGCATTGCTCTTTTGACTTTCACTATTTAATGAAGCAGCGAGGAGAAATGACCCATCCAAAGGTTTCCATCAACTGAATATGCATGCAGAAGCTCCGACAAGGGGCCGTTCAGCCCCACTTATTCATAAATGAACTCAATATTTCATTCTAATTCGCTCTGTTCTACTGAGTGTACGAACGCAGACGAGTACCGGAGCCTCGGCACGTTCGCCCAGCAGCAGCGCCGCAACTGCAAAACGTTAACCTCTGTGAGCCAAAAGAGCGAGAGAGAGAGAGAGAGAGAGAGAGAGAGAGAGAGGGAGAGGGGTTCCCTCTTTAGAAGATGAAACCAGAGTGGTCATCTCGTCCATTTAGCAGTTTTTGAATGATCCTCTGAGCGCCGCCACAGAGAGAGGAGGAAGAGTGGATGTTCTCTTAAGTGACACTTTTGCATTTTTTGCACCAATAAGTGAAGTGTAGTTTTCAATTGATCTGCTCCAGAGTGCGTCCAGTCTGAGCGGCGTTTTCACTTTCACTTAAATACTTTGATATTCAACATATGACCTCTTTGCTTTAAACTGGCCTCTGTGTTTCTATCAGAGTATTTATGGCCAAACCTGGAGGGGTTATTTTCTCCTCAATGACAAAGCTGTGGAATAAAAGTGGAGAATGATTCTGTTAAGCAACCTTCATTGATTTTGCACTTAACATAATCCCCTGCCACCGACAGAATTCTTTGAAAACAAAATCCATCGATTGTAAGCGTCCGTTTTATTGGTTTTTCCTCCCTGCAGGAAAGGCCAAGTGATCCAGATCAGTCTTTGCATATCTCAATAGATTAATCCATGCAGTTTACATATTAACTATCTGCTACATAAACAGTTTATGTGCCATTGCAAAGAAGATCCTTCATTTTATTTGACACCTTGGGAAGCTTCTTAGTTCTCTTGGATTGACAATTTCACTTCAGGGAAATCCACATTTTTTAATATAGAAAAAAAGATGTGCATGTTATTAAGATTTTGATTGGTTCATTTCTCAGCTGATACATTTTTATGATTAAACCATTTGTGTTGTGAAATATACTCATCCTAATTTCACACAGCCCAAAGAAATGTCTTCAAAATAGATTTTCCTTTTTTCCCAGACTGATCGCCCAACACCCCAACAAATCTTCTTCAGTGCAAAAAGGAAACGCATACTAACTTTTCAGAAGATAAAACCAGGAAATTCTTCACATTTCAGCTTGAAAAATCACCAACACAATCCATCAATCATCAACAAAAGTATGGCGATTAATTTGCGTCTGACAGATGATTGGATTTATTAATTAACCGTGCAGCTCGACGTCTGCATAACTCCTGTTGATCACCTCAGAGTGCACAGTGATGTACCTGCACGCTGATTAAAACATTACAAGTATTTTATATCCTGCAGCTGACAGCGATAGCTCGATATACACACAAACATGTCCCCACACTTATACAGGCACACATACATATGTTCACTTACTGCCGCATGTTACATTAGTGTTGTGACATGCAGCAGCTGTATAATGTCTCATGCAGAGAGAGAGTCATTCTGCGTTAAAGCGCCTATGAGGAACTTTGCTGATCTTGTCATGCACGTAAATAAATCTCACCAGTGTTTATTTGAAATGTGCACGCATGATGAATCTCTGGCATGGGATAATTTTTTCTAAATTGCAGTTTTTGCAGCAGGCTGTTAATTCTCTGACCCCAACCCTGCTGCAGGGGCGACATGCATGTGAAATAACGCTATAGAAATAATCAAACTCCCCTCTGAGGGTCTTGTTATATCTTTTGCAGCTCATGCAGTGGCATCAGCATTCATTTCAGTCTGTTTCTTTACCATCTAAAAAGCTGTAAAGACAGGGTTGGTAATTTCAAAAACTAGCATTATTTTGAAAGTAGCATTCCCTCAGTGCTCCGTCTGCACCCACCCCCTCCCCTCTGTGCTCCCTCTAAAGCCTCTCCCCTCACTTACATGCACGAGCGGCGTTGCTCCAGAAGCGGACCTCAGCTCATCTCTTTGAGTGTGGGGCGAGTGCACACAAGAGGTAGAGAGCGAGCAGGGAGACAGGGAGGCGTGTGATTGGTTCATCAGATTGGTACCTCGTGGCAGACATTGGTTGAAGTTAACTGCTACAGATGACGGATTTTCGTCGTTCCTTTTTCAGAGAACATGAGTTATTAATTTCTGTCAGGACCTAAAGACAATTTCAACCAAAATCTCAAAAAGTGGATCTGAAGGAAATGACCAACCCTGACTTTAATTTGCTTCCAGATAAAATAAGTGCACTTAGCATGGAAGTGAGGCTAAATGCAGCTTCTAGCACATAACGTACTTTAATGTTGTTTTTCTCAGGCAGGATTTTAGAAAGCATGTCAGCTGCATACGATTAAGGTTGTGAGAATAATGCAAACAACTCCCCCTCTTTATATAGCTAAAGCATTACATTGTTACTTGGTGTAATTGATTCAGCGCAGATGCATGATGGGAAAAGTGTTTACATTGAGTAATACAATCACAGATTCTGCTGTTAGCTTTCTAAGATTGCTTTTTAAATAGTGTGCTGCCGTTTCATAATTCACAAACTGAAAGGAGAAATGTATTTAAAATGTTCCTGAGGACGAGAGAAGCAATGCATGTGGAAATACATTCAAGCTGCAGGATTAAACATAGAGACACCTCGACGCAGAGTTAGTTTTTATGAATTGACCTCTGTCTTTTTCTGATGCAGTATTTGTGCTGAAAGTGAAAAATCATGCAAACATTGGATTTGCTTGGGTTAGAATGTGGGTCATTGGCATCCCTGGGTGGTTCATGTCGACACAGGCGGAGCCGACGCGAGTGAAATCTGTGGAAACATCTTGCAGGAATTCAATTTGGATAATGGGAGTAACCGTGCAACCTGCTCTTCTTGTAACTTGCAAACATGCAGTTTAATCAACCTATTATTTTTAAACATCTTTTAGAATTTAAGATTTGAAGTCTGAAACATCGTCTTCAGCGGAGCTTTCAGTCCTGATCATAAACATGGAAGAAATGAATTTTACATGAGGACAAAAAAAAGCCATTTAAAAAAAAAAAAAAGTGCACAAATCAATTTGTAAACAACGTCCAAGTGTGGAGTAGCATCTCTCCTCACGTTCCCGGCCACTGTACCGCTTTCCTGCCATGCATTTTTAATGTTTTAATAATACATTATTATACTTCAGGTTCAAGTGTTGTTATGATACATACATATTTGAAGCTGCGAGGTCAACGTATAGCCGCGGTGTAGAAGTGAACATGGAGCCCTCGTGTTGACTTCAGAATCAATATTATCCCCTTCATAAAACATGAATGACTGCAAAGAAACAGAAACATAGCACGGCCCAGTTGAGTTGTATTCCTGATAGAGTGTGAAAAAGAGCTGGCGCTGACTTGTTAGGTAGTGCAGTAACAGCGCCGCTGCAGCACCTTGTGACAGGCTCGGCGCGGCGGTGTAAAGCGTCACACACACACGCGGGGGGGGGGCTTTGTCGCTCGGCAGAAGGCCTTGACGTTCGCTGACCCCTGGTTAGGGAGGAAGGGGCTCTCCTGCTGCAGTGCCTGTCATCTTTTGTTAGAGAGGCATCAGCTCGCACCTTCTGTCCAAAGTCATTCTGCAGGAGGAAGAAAAAAAGAGGATGACTCCCCTTTGATGTTTCCTCGGTGGGTTGATGCAGCACTCTCTTCTGGTGTTTTTGAGGGATTTTTCCAAATTTCTATTTTTGCGAGTCACAGGCGTACACTGCAGTCAGACTTTTTTTTTTTTTTTTTTTTTTTGCAGTTGACTGTAGTTTCCCAGAATCATTGTGGTAACAGTGCCAGTAAAAGGTTAATTAAATCAGTGGAGGAGTCACAGCAAAGTGTGCTGTAGCACAGCGAGCACCAAAGGCTTTTCATGGGTGGGAGTATGAAAGCATCAGGCCCCCTCTAACATGTTCCTCTGTGTGCCTGTGTTCATGTTCTCTCCTCTCTCTGCACACACACACACACACACACTCTCATATCGCACTCTGTTTCTCACTTTATCTCTCAAGTTTAGAAAAAAAAAAAAAATCAAGCGGAAGTGCACAAATCCACACG
This sequence comes from Labrus mixtus, assembly GCF_963584025.1. Classification (NCBI taxonomy): domain Eukaryota; kingdom Metazoa; phylum Chordata; class Actinopteri; order Labriformes; family Labridae; genus Labrus; species Labrus mixtus. The sequence goes on along the minus strand of NC_083621.1, from coordinate 2,695,555 downwards.
CATGCACAAACGGCGCCGGGGACGTCACGCTGACGAAGGTGACACTCCATCTGTCAAAACTCGGCGTCTTGTATTGTGACAGAGGAATCAGCCTATTGATCGTCGCAGGCAGGGACCCCCTCCCCCGCCCACTTTCATAATTCAATATGGCACAAGGCAACCTCAAAAAGAATAAATAACATCCGAGGGTTTTTATCTTTTTTTTTTTTTTTTTTTTGGTCCAATGGGCCGGCCATCTGTGATTCAGTCATTTGAAGTTCCCTCCAAAAAACCGGTGGAGGAAAAAACAGTTTCATCATTCAGCTAATAGGAGCCGCGGAGGCGCCTCGACGATGCTGGAGTTCTGAAGCTCAAAGGAGGAGGAGGCGGCGCTTCGATCGCCGTCATTTATTGTCATCACTTCCCTGCTTCCCGGCGCTGTCACCGGTTAAGTGCTCATATTGTTAGAGCCCCGGGTGACAGGGGCATGTGGGATTCTGCGGTGACATGCCGAGGTGTCATAGCAGGTGTTGTGAACACATCTCTGCTTTCTATCTTTGGAGAAGCTCAGAAAGCCCCAGAGGTTTCCGTGTGGAGGAGAGGTCGCCGACATCCGAACCTTTCCTCCAAACAAACTCCAAAAATGGCCGTCAATTTGTGAATTTTCGATTTCGATCCTCTTCAACGACCATGACTCATTATGAATTCTCTTTTTGTGTCCTTGTTTGAGTGTTTTTCTTTCTTGTGAACACATTAACACGACAGCAACACATAGTGAAAACTTTCTTTTCGCACCACATCCCCCCCACCCCCTGCCCCCCCCCCCTTCCCTCCCACCCCCCGGTGAGTGGATGATGTGATTAGACTTTGGAGTGTCGTTCTGTATAAATTTGCATTCTAATAAGGAAAAACAGATTTTCTTGAAACTACTTCTACCTCCCTTTTTTTAAAAGCTGTCAAGACAGAGCGGGTGCTGATATCCTTCATGTGAACACAAAGATGCTATCGTAGGAATATGTGTACCCATTTAATCGCTAATCATCCTGAATAAACGGCAAAACGTTATCAGTAACATGTGAAGGTGATCATCATGGCGTGATGCCGTGTGTTGTCAGGGATGCTCTGCATGTTTTTAAAGGATGCATCTGCAGGGATCTCGACTAAGAGGTGTGATGGCTCCAGCCTTCATTCTTATTGCGACAGAAAGTCAAGACTTCCATTTTTTTCCCATCATGAAGGATGACATTCGCTGATGACGTCATATGTTAATGTTTGAAATACGATGAAATGAAAACCGTAAAGCATAAACGACATTTTTAACATAATGCATTCATAAAATATTTTCTGGGGCTATTTTGCTTTTACATATCGGAGAGCTGAAGAGAGACAGGAAATGTTGTGAGGAGAGAGAGTGGGGAACGACATGCAGCAAAATGGCCGAGGTCGGAATCCAACCCAGGGGCCGCTGCGAGGAGGACTTTAGCTACTGTACATGGGGGTGTGCAATATACCTATGAGGCTATCCTGCGCCCGAAGCGTCTGCTCAGTTTGTCTGTACTGTACGCGTTACATATTAGCATATCATGCTCAAAAGTCTGTTGTTCAAAAATATTTTGTGAACAACAAATTTGTTCTGATTCCTTGTTTTTTGTGTGTGGGGTTTTTGTACCAAATGTGATGGAATCACAGGTCAGATTGTGTTTTGCTTCACACAGCACGACTAAAGCTTAAGTTATGCAGATTCAGCGGATATGTAGCTTTTGAAGTTCCTCGAAGAATAACTGAAGAATACCAATGTTTCTATCAGAGGACCCATTCCTATCGCAGAGTTTTAGAGTAAATCTTAAAAGTCAATTAACGTCAGTGATTAGTTGTGAGAAATCCAGTCCAACATGTTCTGATGTGATGCCTTCAAATGCCTCTGCGTGTCTCTGCAGGAGTCCAGAAACACAGAGATACTCCCATTGATAATTATTTACAACAAAATCTGCAAATCCGGACATTTTAGAAGCTGGAAGCAACAAATTGATCCACCTTAAATCACTTCTTTAATATCAGAACAGGACGGATACTGGGGCGACGGATGCTGAGTGATTAGTTTGTACATCCCATGTTTAAAGGCTGCAGTCCTCCAAGCGGGTCGCCTGGGTTCGAACCCGGCCTGTGGCTCCTTTCCTGCATGTCGTTCCCCACTCTCTCTCTTTCTCTCTCTCCCTGATGTATGACTCTATCCACTGTCCTATCTCTAAATTAAAGATACAATTATCCCCCCAAAGAAATATTATAAAGTAGTTTAATTATTGAACGGATGGTTTCAGCTTTAGTCCAAAGGTTGGGGAAAGTCTGACCATGTTATGCCCATAGTAGACCAGCTCATAGTCCTGGTTTCAAGTGGATCACTCGTGTATGAATGAGTTTTTGGGTTAATCTGCTGCTGCACTGTAAAAAGTCATTAACTCCCCCTACATCTATTTTCTGCAGTCTTATCACTGAGCATCAACATCCCCCACCTCTGATTTCACTTTCACCCATGTTTTTTTTTTTTTTTTTTCTTTTTGCAGAGCATCCATTACAACGTGTCTGCGGCTGTGTGCAGGTCTGAGCCCGGCCCGGTCTAATCACTCTGCAGTGCCAGACTGCAGGACATGTCATTACGATTAGGAATTACTCTGCAGTTGTCAATTACGAGGGGGCCGCTATTTACCGTCCTCAAGAGAAAATGGCTCATTTCACTTCATCACACAGCCCTAATTGAGTGATTGTATTACCGCGCGATACGGAAATAGTCAGGAAGCCATTTTCGATTCTATGAATATCAATGGAAGAGACACGGATTAGCATGTTGGGCCAATTGTGTTGTTGGTAATTACATGTCGGAGGGGTATCTCCTCGGGAACCCATCGATGTTTTCCTTAACCAAAAGATCCATCTTCAGTCTCTTGAGGAGAAAAACAGGACTTATAGGGAGATGCATGTCACTCTGATTGCTTGCTGTGTAAATAATCAAGCGCCTTTTTTTTTGCACCGTATTGCAACTTGAAACCGCAATGATAGACGTGAAGTGTTCAATTTTTCATTTGGAAAAGAAGAAGGGTTTTTTTTTTTCTAAGTCAGGCTCCACTGCGATATCTGGGTCTATGTCTTTCATTTTAGATTGACGAAAATAGATTCTTCCTCTTTTCCTCGGAGCACCACAGGGTTTTCAGCCGCGTCCCCGGACTAGCACCGAGCCGCCGATCTATTTGGATTCATGTCTTCTTCCTTTTACCGGCTCTTTTCTCTCTATCTGGGGACGCGTGGGATATTTGTTATATCTCTATTGTCATGGTGCTGTGGCTTTGACCTTTTGCGCTCCTCAGTATTGGATGTTTGCAATCAAAAAAAAAAAAAAAAAGTTAGAAGTCAAGGTGATTCTTCTGTTGCTGTCTCATCTGAATGATGAAGAAACTTCTAATTTTTTTTTCTGGTTTTCTGGCCGTGTTTGATTCTGTTGTCTCTAAAATGTGTGGGTTAGTCTTTTGGTCATTGTTTCCATCGTGTCCTTGAGCAGAGCTGCAAGGCTGCAGAATCTCTAAATCTACATATGAACCATTTCAAACACATGCTTTGGTCTGCAGCATGATAAAAAAGCAATATCAGAATCAAATAACCAAAGTGTCACCGCAACGGTCCAAACCCTTTTTTGATTTTCTCTAATAATTGACCGAGTGTAATGAGGAAAATATGTGCAGAAATGTATTGTCCTAATTGGAATGGGCTGCTCTAATTTCCTTTGTGACACACGCAATTAAAAGCACATTTTAACTTCAAATGACACTGCCTTCTTTTCATACACATGAATAAATGTGTCATTAAAAGGCGTCGACTTCAGTCGCAAATTTCAGGGAGTTTTTTTTCGTCATGTGAGCGTTTCATCGAGCTCAAAGAAATGCCGCAAATCAAAGGGTTTCCATCTCAGTTTACTTATGCGGTGTCAAAACGGCCTCCAATAACGCCCGAGCTAATAAGGTGAAAGACGTTGATGGAGACTGGAAACAGAAGGCAGCCTGTGGTGTGTTTTCAGCACAAGAAAAAGAGTGTATTTTTCTAACTAAAAAGTGTATCTCATTCTGTCCTGATGGGAGAGACAGGTGTATTTATCGAGCACAGAGCCGTCCAGATTAAAGTGTAGATTGCAGACGTGTTGCTGTGCTCGTCTGAGGTCTCCTTAAAACGAGAAGCAAACACTCGGGGAAGTCAAAGTAAGTGCTTTTTAAACCTTGATTGAGTTCGCCCTGGGTCTCGCCCTCTGCTGGTGACAGAGAACTGCTAATGTAAAAGTCAAATAAAATGCTATTTGACTGGAGAATAAATTGAGTAATATCTGCGCATACATGTGATAAAATAAGCAGAAACCGACAGTAACTGGATGTGCTGATATTATCGGCTGAACGATTTATCAGTCGGGCTCTACTAAGAAGTCAAAAGTCCAATGGACAGATGACAGAAGCAGCACACTTAGTCGTTTACAAAGGCGAAGGCAGCAGGTTCCTCAGTCTCTTTGTTCTACATCCTGGCGGCCTGACGGCAGTGACTTGAACTCCTTGAACTCCTTGGACAAAGGATGACTCATACCTGCCAGGTCTTCTTCACGGTCTTTACTCTGTATATAATATGTAAAGTCAGAGAGAGACGAACCTGCAAGCTTTCCACACAATACTCTTCTTATCGCTGAGTGAAAGTCAAAAAACGATTCATGAAAAGGTTATGTATGTACTTTTAACCCCCATTTGTTCAAAACACATTCACTTATTTCTGCATTCATTTTTTTATGTGTACTTTTTATCCCATCGGAGCGCTCTAAATGTAAAGTGTTGTTAAGGTTAGCATCATTAAACAACATCACATCCCCATTTTAAACTCTAAAAAACGACCGTCTCACCCTGACTGTAAATCAACGTGCAGCATTTCTCCAAAGGAAGTGATGCGTCGATGAGACGTTATGTGTTTTTAAAGGCGGCGTGCAGCGTACCTCTGCTGCACAGATAAACCAACAATTAAGTGTACCATAAAAACCGGCAATAAAAACCGAGCCCGGACGCCTTATTGCCAACGTGGGACATTTGTGGCGGAAGCATATTAAGAGGATTTTGATAGCAGCAATATTTCCAGATTTATTTTGAATGTTTTATTTAAGCAGTTGAGCTAATACACATGAAGTGACGGGGATGCAGTAAGCAGGGTCAGCTGATGAGACGTCCTGAAAGACGAGGGCAGGGAGGCTAACTCGCCGCGGGATCGCTTTAAAATCCCGCCTTTTTTTTCTGCTTGTCATTCCTGTTAGTGTCATTCATCGACATTTACACACTCAGAAAAAACAGTTTTTAATAATCTTACTCTGGTGTTTGCATGAAATCGTGGCAGTTATCCTAAGTGGAGTAAACGGCATCACCTTGTAAGCTGTTCAGGTGATGGGATTTAAAATATTTAAGCCTAAAGTCGCCGGCAACCCTCCCAAAATGTCACAGTGTTTTATCCGAGCTTCAAATAGATTAAAAGTCTGAATTAAATAGATCAGTGTTCCCTACGCTGGGCATTTCTTTCAGGGTGTTTTGGCTTTTCTGGGGTGGGGAAATAAGGTTCCCCCTTTTAAAGGACGCTGCAGGGACTGATTGGAAAGAAGGTGATGGCACAACACACACACTCCCACACCTACACACACACTCCCACACCTACACACACTTCCTCTCCTGAAGGGAGAAAGGTCAGTATTCAGAGGAGGAAATGGTGAGCCATTGTTATGATTGATCACACAGCAAGGTCCAGAGAGGACACAGTGTCACTTTCATTGTCAAACTCATTAAACCACAGAAGAAGAAGAAGAAGATTCCTCCCCCTCACCCTTCCGCCCCTCCCTCTCCCCGTTCTGCTCGCATGTCCTCTCTCCTCAGCAGCGCCATGTGAAGAAACCCTTTCAGTGCACACCGACGAGACGAGTCGGTCACGTCCAGGTGGAGGTGGTGAATGCTGAGCAGACAAACACTGTGAGTCGTTGGATCGTGTGATGGAGAAGAGGAGTGTTTCATTCTGCATCAAAAACAAAATGGATTAACGAAACAAGAAAAACAGGAAATGGGACAGAGAAGATTTATTTTCTACCACAAAAAGAAATACACAGAAACTTTAAATACTTGACAGATAAATAACCTTCAAAGATTTGTTTCCTGCCAAAGACGACAGATGTGGATTAGCTCGTAGCTAACTCTGGTGCCGCTAAGTGGCTTTTAAAATAAATTAAATTAAATGTACTCTGAATTAGAAACACATAGAAAGAATACAATAGTTTTTTAGGCTTTGTGGAAAACCAAAACGATATCTAACAAAATAAAAGTCCTCAACATTTCTAACAAAAATATAAGAATATTTTATACATAAACAAAACTTTTAATTAAAACAAAACTAAAACAAAAGTTAATAAATAATTTTACACAAAATACATTTTTATCAATTTCACAAAAATTCCAACATTTCATACTAAATAAAACGCAACACATTTTACAATCATTTTACACGAAAACAACAACACAGATGATTAAAAAAAGTTTGAAATAATTGTATACAAAAATAAAACAGTTTTAATCTTTTATCAACACAAAAGTTCATCTTGTTACGGCTGTTTGAAATAAACGTCCTCTACAAACACAATGACACTTTGGACGGATGATTTCAGTTTGTCTTTATTGAACTGTCCCTCTCAAAATAAATAAATAAAAACAACAATTCAAACATTTTATACAAATCTAAATAAATCCAAAATTTCAAAAAATGTAACCAAAGCAGAAACAGAGAAAAAAAATAAAACAATTTAAAACAAGTTAAAAACACAAGAATCATGTCATACCAAATAAAGAAAATACAACAAAGTTCCAAACATAACATAATAAAGATTGTTACCTGCTCTTTTTGTAAAGATTCTTGAGCTTTTTTATGAATTGACGCTGAATAAAAATGGATTAAGATTGTATTTATGTGTAAGGATCTGAGAACCATTTAGAGATTACATGGAAACGTTAACCAGCATGGTGGACCTGCATGGTGGACCTGCTGTAACCCCTTCAAGTTTAACTGGCTCTGTTAAAGGGGGCGTCTGATAGCATAACGGTAATACCGTGTGAATCATGTACAGAGGCTACAGTCTTTGTTTGCAGCTGCTGTGGGTTAGAACCCCCCCCCCCCCCCCCCGCTCTCTCTCTCCTCCAAACATCTCTCTGCAGCTGTCCTCTCCAATAAAGACAAAAATACCCAAAGAATAACACAAAAAATAGAAAAAAATGACTTGCTCCGTCTTTAGATAAACACTAAGGTCCAGGTATCTTGGATGAACTTCTTCATGAAATGTTTGTTGAGCATGTTGAAGGCCTGTGTATGTGTGAGTTGAGTGTGTGTGTGTGTGTTTGGCATGCATGCATCTCTGTGTGTTTGGGTCAGCAAGGGAGTGTGGGGAGGTTGAAGAGAAGATTGGGCTCGATATTTTAATAATAAACCAAAATAATGAGTAAAAAAATCTTCCTTCCATCCATTCCCCTCTCTCTCTTTTTAAGTTCTTCTCATCTTCACTGGATTTTGAAATCCTTGTACTTCCTCGAGGCAGCTTTCCCACATGTTGAACTTCACATCTGTCTGCTTTTGTCTCCTGTTCCTTTAAGTTCACTCCGGCTCTCTCTAACGTCAAACATCCTCTGGATCATTAGTGTTTTGATTTGAGGGTCGCAGCAGTTCTCACTTATATATTAGCTACATTAACAATCAACTTGTAGCGGCGACTGGGAGGAGGAGAAGCGCCAAATCAATTAAAATGAAACAAAATTGATGTCATGTCGCCGAAGGCAGCTTGCAGGAGGGTTTGGAGGGATATTCTGGTCCTGATTAAAAATGAATGGTATCAGAATACATAAAGCTTTCTGGCCGAGCGCCTGGAGCATAGCATCCTGAAACTGTGGTCACTTCAGAGGCGGAGGGGGTGGAAGGTCGGGGGAGGGGGGGTGGGGAGAGCATTAGGTATCGGCGCTATGAAGGGATGCTCAAGTAACAGACTGTTCTCAGTGCAATTCATCTAATCACCAATGCAAACCTAAGCACTTTGCAGATATAGATTTGAGGCCAACGATTGATATTGTATACCGCGTAAACTGACTCGTGCTCAAAGAGAGGAAGCACATTCTCTTGTAATAGGGTCCCGTCTTTGTAGTCCTGCCTGGCCTTTTATCTCGGAACACGACCCAACACCAACAAACACGACATGAAACAGAATCCTTAATTTAGCCGACAGAATCTTATTTTCCCCTCAAAATGCACTTCTCCATATTACAAGGGGCCCCTGGAACGGCCATGATTGTGGTTTTGCATAATAACGTTAGAGATGAATCAGTGTGGGGCGGACATCTTTCCTTTTCTTTTTTTCTCCGCTCTGCTCATCTAGCTTTACATTCGCCCTTTGTGATTTGAGACGACACGATTGGATTAGAGCTGATTTAGCAGCGCCGCTGTAATGTCAATGTTTTTACTGAAAATACAACTCACTTTAATCACAAGTCACTTTATGCATGTTACTACAATCACTCCTCTTCCTCCAGATGTTACTGTGCAGAAGAGTGTTGTAGTACTCGAGACCGGTCTTGGTGTTACTGAGTGACACGCCCCCTGCACACAAGATGATGATTTTACTGTGATATTTATGGTCTTGGTCTTGACTCGGCCTGGATCCCTAAATGTCTTAGTCTTGACTCTGTCTCTGAGCACTCTGGTCTTGGGTTTGTCTTGGTCTCGGTGAGTGTGGTCTCTTTGACTACAACACTAGTGCAGAGTACAGAGTTGTTTGGGTTTTGACATCTCCAGAGCAAAATAATAGCTTTGCAGAGCATTTAAAAAGAAATCAAAAACAGAAAAAGAAAAAGAAATCAAATTCTGGTTTTTGCCTCTGAGTTTATAATTCAGGGTCGTATAGGAAAGCAACTAGCATGCTTAGTTTTTGGATTGTTTTGCCTCCTCTGATATTGATCCTGCCTAAAGGCTGCCAAGAGAGGTGAGGGCCGTCTCTGCCAAGAGTAGAGGTCACTCAGATAAATTGGCCAGGTTGGCTTTTAGCAGCTCCAGGGTCAAAGCCCATTCATCTTATTAGTCCGCTGTATCCTTTTAGAGGCCTCAGCAGCAGGATTAGACAATAGAGCAGCAGCGGGGCATTAGATGACAGACCATTTGGCAAATAGGTTAGAGCAGTTTCCACCTATTGTCTTCTCCCACATTACCCCGAGGATCAGTCTGCACACTTTTGCATGGCGGCTTTAAAGGTTGGACGGTAAAGAGAGAGAGAGAGATTTCCTCTAGATGGGAACAGGCTGGATGATTGTCTGAAAGATGCTTTTACAAAGTGAATACAGCGAGATGATTTTGTCACATAGATCCATCCAGACAATATGCTGCTGTGTTTGCAGTCCTGACAATGTTTTTCAACCAGACAACTGGTTTGAAGTCTGCTTTCCCTGTTAGTTTTAAATGATATTTCATTTCGCTTTCATTAAGATTAAGATTAACTTTTACTTTTTATTGATCCCCGCAAGGAGAAATTTCAGTTTTTACACTCTGTTAGTCATGAACACACACACACACAGGCTGAAATATACACACACGTGCAGAAACAGGATCTTATGGACATGCACTAATGGAGAGAAGCCAGAGTGACGGAGCTGTGCACAGCGGGCGCTCCTGAGCTGATGGTGGGGAGGGGGTTTGGTGCCTTGCTCAGGGGCACCTCGGCAGTGCTCAGGAGGTGATCTGGCACCTCTCCAGCTACCAGACCAACTTCCATGTTTGGTCCGCAACAGGACTTGAACCGGCGACCCTCCGGTTCCCAACCCAAGTCCCTACAGACTGAGCTACTGCCGCCCATGACCTTGAAATTTAAAATGCATCGCTAAGAAAGGGACATTAGAATCAAAGTAAAAGACAGGTATTATATGTGAATACAAAAAATGCAAAACAAAAATGAACCTGTGACTACATGACAACAAACCTGATTTGCATGCTTCAAACTTTATCAGTTAGCATAGACTGTAAATATTACAGGAGGCGACCTGAGTGACGTCAGCCGTCTGTTCCTGCAGGGGGCGCTGGAGTCCCATCGATGGCGGTCTCTAGGCTGGAAATGCTGTCTCAGCCTAACGACAGGCTGAGAGCTGGAGCTGAGGCGGATTTTAAGGCTCCAGGCAAACTGTTACACCCGCCTGTCAATGATGTCAGCTACACGCCTTATTGTGAATAACTCGTACAATTAGTGCCGGTCGAGACATGAGCTAATCACACCTATTTGTTTTTTGAACCAGGTTGTAAACATGTTAATCTCTGATGTAAAAACAAGCCTTTTTTGAATGGGTGTGTATGTGACTTCTGGCCCTCCTGCAGCCAGCCTCTAGTGGACACTTGAAGAACTGCAGGATTTTGCATTTAAACTGATCTTTGCATCGTCTGATAAACACATAAATAACCTTGAAATCACTGGCAAAATGACTAACAACAACTAGTTTAACAACATCTCAAGATGGCAACTCAAGATTGAGATTGTCTCTGATTAATCGATTCATTAAGTCCACAAATAGTTGAAAAAACACTCAACCCATTTTCACAAAATCTTAGGTGTTGTTTCTGAAAATGTCTTGTTTTGCCAAACTAAAAATCCAAACCCAAAGAAACCAGTTATCATGTAGTTCTATTATATCTTATTTAAAAAAACATCACACATCACATTTAGAAGCTCAGATGTTTAATTTTCTAATCATTTTCAACTTGAAAAATATCCTCAAGCCTTCGAGCCGAATACTTTCCTGTACAAACTTTGTTATCTGAAGTCACTGAGTCCCTCTCCAGGCAGAACTGGACCCAAACAGAGTTTGATCCATTGCCTTGTCATCTCCTCCAAATCATTTGGTATGAAGTGATCAGCCGGGCCATCTGGGCAAACATTAGCTCGCTGCCTACAGTTTGCGTATGTCACGTTACATGATTTCTGGCCGACATTTGGAGCTGCCAACGTGCAAAGACTGCTCGCTTCAGACTGAAGACGAGTCAAACGGGCACAGTGTGACAGAGTCGCTTGTTGCAGATTGACTTTAACTTTAAGAAAACCCCAAAAGAATACAAGAAAGCACCATGCATTATGGGGTGATCACGCTGTTGAAAGACATGAACGCTCGATTTAAAATGCTCAAAGAGAGAGAGGAACCACACACAGAATGAAGCAGACGTCCAACCCTGCGTTTGGGTTGTTTTTCATTTCAAAATGCAGCGCAAACAGTGACTACATGCAGGATGACAAGTTGTCAAACAGACATATTGACACTGAATCGAGTTGTCTATGTGAAAATGACTCACTCATCCCTCCTCCCCTAATAATCTCAGCTCTTCAGTCATTACTGCAGAGCCACTTTTACCTCTGGTGGGTTTTAATACGACATTTGAGAAGCCCAAACATGGTGTCAAGATGACACACACACACATATAGCACTTCAGTAATTGGATGCCCACTCCTCTTGCCCCCCCCCCCCCCCCCCCCCCTCCCCTCCCCCTGTCCTGTCTCCTTACTATTGTTGAGAGCAAAATGTGTTGGCTCTAATTTAAACTCATCCTCTGATGCTGTTGGGTGCACTTACCAAAACGCAGAATTACATCAGCATTTCTTTTTTTCTATCAGCCTTTGTGTAAAGATGGAGAACTGGGGGCATCATTGCAAATAAATTATTAGATAGGGTTGATAAAAGCAACTTTCTGCAAACTATTCTTTTATTAAAACGAGTCATAGCTAACCCTAATCAGAGCGCTGCGCCGCCACAACAACTCATCAAAAGTCTCCAATCAGAAACACAGCCTGTAATAGTCCAAACTGCGTCTTTACTGCTGACCTTTCAGCTCCTTCCTCAGTGTCTTTTTTTTTTTCTACACTCCCATTTAGGCCGCCTTTCACTGAAGCCACTTGTTTTGAGATCATTTGAAGGCCCCGCTGAGGGAACGCTCGGGCTTCTAGAGCAGCTTCTCGGAGTTCTCTCTTGAAAGAAGTTTTCGAGGAGGATGACATTTGGGACTTCATTAAAAACAGTCTGGGGGAGAATTTTTCTTCCACCCTCCGCTGCACGACACAATATATTTACCACGGCGAAAGGAATATTACTCAGAAATAATCCACTCCTGCAGTCTGCCTCGCGCAGAGGCCATGTTGCTTCTTAAATAAAGTGGCGGGCAATGTGACTGATGAGTCTTTCTGTTACACGTTAAATCATCTTGTCATACTGTCCGGGTCCATCACATTTCCATACGACACAACATTCTTTGTTCTAAGTGATGTTGCTCGGCTCGATTACATGGAGAAACGACCTGATGATTGCTGGGAGAAACTCGATGAGGGTTTTCAGCGTTAGGACTAAATATAAAATGATACACACGCCGAGTTTTTGATACGCTGGTTTATGATTTCACCTTCAGCAATTGGTTAAAAATCACTCAGGATTTTATTTTAGAAACAAGTCTTCCTTTTCATTTAAGGCCAAAAACAGACCTGTTGCTGCCTGGTGCTGGACTATGGCGATGCTTTCTACATGCACGCATCCTCGCAAAGCCTACATGCACTGGATACTGTCTACCATGAAGGCGCTGAGGTTTATCACCAATCTTAAAGACCTTAAGGCCCAGACACACCAAGCAGATGGCAAAGAACTAGTCTCACATTTTGGCCAAAAAGTTGCACTTGAACACACCGCAAAGACTCCAGCCGACGGCACTTATGTTCTGCACATGCTTGAGAGGAAATAACTCTCCATGCCAGCAGGGGGCGGTAGTCCATTGTTATGATACAAGAAGACCATTTTCACACCGCTGTCGGTCACCACTCGTATTAAAGGTCGTCTACTGATGGAGAATAATGTCTGATAAAAAGTTGAAAATGGCGCTGGCGTTGTCAGTTCTTGGTCTTTTAGTGGAAAAAGAAAAGAAGAGGCGGAGGCGACAAATAAGGAGAAACCGCACTAATGGGTGAAAGCGTGGAGACTACAGAGACATGCTCAAGGGGCTTTACTGAACCTGAGAGGAGAGCTGGAGAGAAATGAAACCTCCCAACAGCCAATCAGAGAGATTCCTCTCACCGATTGTTAAATCGGACAAAAAAAGGCAGACGGGGACCGATGGGCAGCGACGGGGCCAGACACACCGCTAAAACTAGGGCGACGACCGTTCACCGACAGTCCAACTATGACTGACGGCCGACGATCTCCTTTGTGTGTCAGGACCTTTACTCACCGCTGCTCCTTGTATGCTCGGGTTGGTCGGTCTGCCTTGTCTGCCCGTAGACTAAACCACTGGCATATTTTGATCTATAAGGGTATTCTCGATCTGCTTCCATCTTACCTACTGAGCTACATACTTAAAAAACTGGAAGTTACAACTAGGATGTATACCGCTTAACTATCCCTAAAGCCTGTACTGAATTATGGAAAAAGGGCGTTCAAGTATGTTTCTCCCTCTCTTCTCGGAATCGGTTGCAAAATACTCAAAATAATCTTCGGGAGCTGGTTTCCTTGGATGTTTTTAGAGGTCTTCTTAATGATCTGGAGGCGGGCATGTCTGGCTGTAGATGTTTTAACTGACTCATATTGCTCCTTTTTGATTGCCTTGTTGTTGATGAATGTTTCGTATTTATGTTCATTGCTGTTGAGTGTTTTATGTCTGAAATCAGTAAGTTCTGCTGCAAGTTCTGCTGCTGCCTGTTTTGGCCAGGACGCTCTCTTCAAAGAGATTCTTCATCTCAATGAGACTTTTCCTGGTTCAATAAAGGATAAATACAAATAAATAAATTAAATATTTAAGGTGGTGAGTCACTCCTTCAGCTAATGCTTCTACATCTCGTTGCGGGCGGCGCTGCCACACGTCCTATGCTTAGTTACTCCCTGTTCTGATAGTCTCGGAGGTAGCTAAGAGCCAAATGAAAGTGCGATATTAACTGGAAAATGGAACATTATGCTAATAACGTCCTGGGTGACGACGTCAGTAGAGCAGAAGAGCTTTTCGAATATCTACTAACACTATTTTTACTGTCCATTATGCTCCGTGAACAGCGTTCATTTCAGCTCTGGCTGCCTACCAGGGTGGGCCGTATTCTCTCCATCATTTAGTTTGTAGATGTTAGTGTTACATGCGCCAGGTGCTGGCTGACAACTAAATGAATAATGTGTCTGGAAGAGGGGAAACTCAGTCAGGGGAAACCCATTCCCTGGACTCTCCATTAATATCACAGTCCACTCTTTCAGGGGATACTGCTGACATTTTGCTCTCTGTGTAATAGAGACCTAACCTTTAAGCACTGTAAGGAAGAAGTCATTTTTCATAATCTGCTGTCCATTTTGGAGAATTCCCCAACTGCCGCCTTCTATGCATCTGTCCTCATTTCCCTGCTATTGTTTTAGATTTTTTATTTCTCTTTGAGGAATCTGCTGCAGTCATCATTTGTTTTCAGGCTGCAAATGAAATTCCCTCAACAGAAACCATCCCCCCCTCCCCATCACACTTTCCCAAAAATACATCACCTTTTGTTGAATTTTTTTGGGGGTAATTCATGAGACAGATTTCACAGCGCGAGCCAAGCCGGAGCTGATAACTTGGATGGATGATCAGAGCGTACATTTTGTTGTGTCCAAGTCCTGCCTTAATTCCTCAAATCCAGACTCAAGTGTTAAGCCACCATAAGAAAAACCGGCAGATCCCCCGTGTCCTTCTTGAAGCCGGGCAGGCTGAAGGAAAGTCATTGTTTCAGCAGTCGGTAATGATGATTAGCCACAATCTGGGGGATCGACTCCACATCGGTCAAATGCGTCGACATCCTCAAAGGGAGAGATGGCCTGCTGTCCCGGCCTTGCATACTGAGCAGATTGATCGTGTTTCCTGCAGAGGTTTAGGGGGGAATCTTTGATGTGTGCATGGTAATAATGTGGACACTGCCATGAAATGCAAAGCGACTCCATCCGAGTTTAAAAGCTGCAGCTTTTTTTTATCAGAGGATGTTGATACAAATCTTAATACAAGTATTAATTTAGCTTTTTGACACAATACAAGAGTATTACAGTTAGATAGTGTATCATTTCAGATCTGATGACTAGCCTCAACCCTTTGATACTCTGCAGCAGAAATGAGTCTGTCAGTGTGTATATCTATGGGCACTTTTCCTTATTGTGAGGTCATATGTTGAAGTATTTTCCAATACTTCATATCCCTTGGATTTGTAACACCACAGGAGTGACGGTTATGTAAACCAGTAAACTGTTATAATTAATACATTTAGTGAGATTGGCTTCATCAGTGTTTGCTAAATAACCATTTAGATATTCATTCAGAGCAGATACAGATGTGTCCATGGGCAAGACACTTAACCCCAAGTTGCTCCCGCTGCTTCACCGGTGGTCACTTTACATGAGAACCTCTGCCATCAGTGTGTGAATGTGGAGGTGTGACCTGCGGTGTAAAAGCGCTTTGAGTAGTCAGAAGACTAGAAAAGAAATATACAAGCTCAAGTCCATTCACCATTTACCCGTGACCACTTTCTGTTCTCCTTTCTTTAACTTTTCATTTAACTTTTGGACAGTTTTTTTCTTGAGTCATGCTTTGTCCGTTCTGGTTTTAATTCTTGGATCATTTAAAACAGGAAAATGCGAAACAACAATCAAGCCCTGGCTAGGTTACAACAGCCCGCCTGCCACCAGCGCATCTCCCCGTGCTTAACGCCTCGAGGACGTGTTGTAATGCAATTATGTCGTCGACGAGCTGCCAATGTGGTGACGCAAAAGAAGGGAAGCCTTAGCTGTGCAACGCTCGTGCTATGACAGTATTTATTTTGGATCAACAACAGGATTTTGTGTAAAAAAAAGTTTCCAAAGGGTTAATCTATCTCTTTGGAGAGCACAGTCCCTGGATGACTCAGACGTAAGCAAAAGAAAAGGATGATAATGATAGCTCTTTGTTTGTGTTTTTACACCATCACATACAAACAAAACCACTCTACAAGTAGGCACACAGAGACACACAGACACTGGCTTTTTGTAGAATTGTATGCATACTTTCACCTTGAGATACTGTGGAGCTGCTGATGAAGGACTTTAGTCCGTGCATTTCTTTTAAAAACTGTGACCAGATGTGATCTTAATGTGGTAAGTGGATAGCTCATTTATTTCACTTAGGTCACTCTGCAGGTCTTCCTTGCTGAAATTAATTTAGCATGGAGCCTTACCTTTGACATGACTGATGATACACACAAAAGGTTTCTGGTTTTTGCTGCGTATTTAAGCTCCGGCACGCACCATCAGAAAGTGAAGACGTCGTGAACCGCCGCACATGATTTGTGTAGTTGAAGCCAATTCTTAAAGATTCCACTGAAAGAAGCACCCACTGGCATTGTACTTGGAAATATTCCCCCTCATTTGTTCTGACTTTACTGGAAATGGAATTTATTATAGAAACAATGATAGAATCCAGTAAATCAGGGAAAAGTATAGGGTGTAGTGTTGCCATCAATAATAGATTGGAAACAAGTCGGCGCTGATGGAACCTGAGGCCTTTTCTTTTGTGGAGGTCTTAGTGCCGTAGCGGTGCATGTGAATAATGCATGGTCCCAGATAGACTCCAGCTCCCTCTCTCTAGTCCCTTCCGCTCACTGGCTGCATGGCTTGCAGGCTGGGGCGCCACTTTTCCCCAGCAGTGATTGGCTGTGCCTGGAGGGCAGTGGAGGAGATGGGAAATCACCTGCCCCATTTAGCCGGTGGTGCGCTAGCTGCCTCGGCGCCCCACTGCCCAGACCTTTGTGTCTGCTGCCGGCGCTCGACACCAGGACCTCTGGTTAACTTTAGTCGGGGATGCGGCGGCACAGAGCTGTCATTTGGATACTTATTATCGCCCCAGACTTTTTTGAAAGGTAAATCTGCTGCACAGCTGCACTCCCAAGCTCCTTTTTCCTGTTTTTGTATTACCCCTTTTCTTTCCCTACAACATAGCAGGAATTGTGATTGGCAAGTGATGTCGCAGTTGTGCCACAATCACCGTTGTTGCTTCTGCTTCTTCCTCGCTATTCCACACCCCCTCCCCCCCTGCCGTACCCACCCACTATCCCCTTTTCTCTGCTCTTTTTTTAGAAATGTTGCTAGCGTTCTTTCACACACTGACGTATGGTGCTGCTGTTGGGAAGAAGGACCCGCTGCATTCTCAATGATCTAGCCTTGAGAACCAAGGGGGCTCTCGGCGTCCTCTCACCCAGGGGTCTCGGTGGGGAGTCCCCTCAAGCTGGGCACCAAGTCCAGCCCCCCATGGAGTGAGAGAGCCTGGCCGAGGCAACACATAATCCATATTCTAAAGACCAGCTGGACTGGGACCATGGAGCAAAAAGGAAGGCTAAGAGACCTAGCGCCCCCGCCCACATCCCACTTCCCAATACCTCAGACAGCTTTGGCATGTCAAAATTGAAACCTCGCTGAATAGCCTTCATTTAGCGACAGCCCTTCAGTGGTAATAGGAGTCTATTTTCACCCTTTTGCTGGAGAATTAAGCATATTATGTGGAGACGATCCTGGCCCATTTCCCATATTGTTTACTTGAAATTTACTGCAGCGCCTCTGCCAGTGCAGAGACCTTTTTTTTTTTTTTCTCCCCCCCCTCCGTCTCCCATCCTCTTTGTTTGCACATGGTGCTGTAGTGGAAATGAGCTACTTGGCTGTAGGTGGTTCAGTATCCAGGGGAGTGTGGGGGTGTGGGCTTTGGGGGTAATCCTGCTTTGACAGCGTATGGATAAACCCAGGCAGGTGACTGTCAGAAGGCAGGTATTTTTCTTCTCCAGCAGACTCATATTTATTCCCTGAACACACCAAACCAGAGCCCACTACCACTCCCAACCCCAATTACTGTGTTCTAACCAAGCCTTCTGTACACAATCAAGCTGGATGCTTTAGTCCCATTGTGCCCAGTTGTCCATTACAAACAACGCTGTGAAATACCTGCAGATACTGTATTGTGTGACCTCTGTCTACCTTTGAAAAGACAGTGTGGAAATCTAAAACATGAACGTTTCTCCTCGATATGATACGGTGAAAAAAAAAGCATTAATGTAGCCATGTGTAGTTTTTATTCTTCTACTTACTAAGGCAAACCATGAGGGACTTATAATGAGGCCGTTTCTTATTCCCATTAGAATAAGAATCGACATCATCTCCGAGGTAAAATGACTAATGGAGAAACGCTCCCATCTTAAAAATAGTCACCCATCACTAGATCTAGAAAACGCTTTCTTCAGGACGGATGATGAATCTCATAATTTGGGCCGGTCAATATACATTTCACTCAAGCCTTCTGGATCTGGGGCACGCCTGGATTTCAAGCACCGCGGTCCAAACTCGTAACATATTTCCCCCCAACTGGAGCCCACAGGCGTGACGAGGCTCTTTGAGTCAACGTTGTTGGTTTCACTGGGGAAAATGTCAAAGACGCTCTCCCTTGTTCTCAGCCCCAGAGGCGTCACTTTTGATGTCCACCTTCAAAGCGGTCTCATCATCAGTCCTCTGCTGTTTTAGCTGTTGGTCATTAATGAAAAAGCCGAGTTATAACAGACTGCTGCGCCCGCATGAACATGTCTAATAACCAAAATGCCCCGTAGACTCTGCAGATATGAAGCACTTCATCACCTCAAGATTCATTTGCTGATTAGGTGGTGAAGAAATTAGATTTTTTTCTTCTTCACAATTTGAAAAACACCCTAACCCTTACAGCGTAAAATAATACCAGCATTTTAAACTTCAACACAACACCATTAAAATTCAAATTAAACAATTACAACTGCAACAAAAATACAAGTCCTAGGCAATAAGAATTGTATAAATTCTTGTTTTTGATGGACAAATATTGCAAACAAACTCGGTCACAGTGGCTCAATTTCAAACATTGAGTAAAATGTAAACAGCGCTCAGTTGCTTTGGGATACGAATATGAGAATGTATATGGGTAATGTGCAATATATGTTGTGTTGTTCTGTATTGATATGTCCATTTTTGTTTATATGTGGATGTGGTTTTTCTATTTTTTTTATTAATTGATTCTAGAGGAAGCAGCTGAATGTTTGGCAGCACTTTGAGTCCAAGGCAAATTTCCCCAAGAGGATGAGAATGTGTATCGAATCTTAAATAAAATAAGATAAAACTTTATTCATCCCACAACGGAGAAATGTGCATCAGCCTTACAGCAGCAAAGAGCGAGGGTATAGCCAACAACAGAAACACACAGTGCACAATTATTTAAAAAAATATCAAAATAGTCGAGGAGCCAAAGAAAACGAGCTGCAGTAATGAAATATATTCTGAACATTCAGTAATGAGAAACACGATCATGCAAACACTAGTGCACATGAAGTTAAACATGTTATTGCACAAAGTAGCTTCCATATATTTTTACACAAATCATTAGGCAGACGTTTATGGTAAATGTTGTAATGTAATATTATTGCATTAGAGGTAAAAGTGAATATGTCCCGTTAATGTCCTAAACCTGAAGATCTGTAGGTTTTATTTTTTAAAGCTTTGGTGCTTTTTGAAATGATCGATAATTACAATAATGACAGAGGTCGTATCATTTCAGAACAAGAGGTGGAATAAAAAAACAAATGACTGTCTCACGTCGCACCAAACTTAGACGTAGGTGTGTTAAAAACTGGATGACTTTCATAAATAGAAAAACAAATATTAGAAAAAATGGTTGAAGTGAGCGCTGCACTGGGTCATCAAAATCAAGAACAGGGGACGGAGGTCAAATAGGAATTAATAAATGACTGTCTGCAGTTAACTCGGCTAAAAAAACAAATATATTTGTCACCAGAGGTGGCTTGAAGAGTTACTGAATTAACAGAAGGAGATTTTTATTTTTTATATTTATTCGTTTATTTTGAAAGGGACGGTGTGCAGCCTGTTAGCTGTACCAGAGTTAGCTAAAAGCTAATTAACATCCGTAGTCACCGGGCAGAATTTACAATACCTCTTTATTAAACTGAAGCTATACATTTACAAAAAAATGTGTGTAATGTATTTTAAATCTAGTATCAGATATTTGCTGACTCATGGACTGTGTCAGGATCATGTTACAGAAGTCTTTGACGCTCTGACATTTTGGATTTTGAAAAACGGATTGATAATCATTTTAATAAATCATCCTTGAGTTTCTGTTTGTTGCTCGAGGGCACATGTTCAGAGTGTAATGTCTCCTCTCCCTCAAGCTGATCTGCTGATATTTTTCATCGCTGATATTCAACAATTTATCGATCTTACTTCCCTGTAGTGAAAAAAAAAAAAATCACTCCTGAAATTCAGTTTATTCCTCAAAAGGATTCTCAGTGTATTAAAAAAAAAAAGCTGAGTCTGAGGTTTCGGGTTACAAAATGGGAAATGTGCTTTGAATGAAGTTGGGAAATGAGCAGGCAGGTTGTAGTGGAATGAAAGACGCTTTCCAGTGGGACTGCTGGGGATGAAACGTGCTCATGACGTAGAGACTGGAGGATTGGTGTCGGCCATGTTGCTTACACTTTTTAACCATTCTTGAAAAACCTGAGCACCTTTAACGTGATCTTGAGTCAGTCGTAAACCAAAGCAGGAACTCATTCAGGCTAGGTGATGGTTAAGATCGTTGACAGGAAAAATCAGCTATGTTTCCGTCTGGGGCTGCAGAGGTATTCCCTTTGTCAATGTGTGAAACATAAAACTGAATGAAGTACTCGCTTGCAGCTCGATGGATAAATAAAGTCTAGACCGGTCTAGTTTTGGGACCCGCCCATAGAGGGCAGAGCTTCAAGAAATGTGCAAAGCTAGAATGGATTTAAAGAACTGCTTTTTTTAAAAAAATACAAACAAATATCTTTTTTATTCTGGCGCATAAAGAATCCCGGACATCCAATTGCGATATCCTTTTTTTTAACAGATTTATATATTTATGATATTGGACGGTGGTAATAAACAATATGCAAAATCTATGCAGACGATGCACTGTTCATATTTTCCCTGAAAGTTATTCTTCTATTGCATTTAAAGAAAAAACCACAACAGCATAGTGATGTTGTTTTCAGGTTTTCATTAACCCCCCCCCCCTTTTTTTTTTTTGACCACCCTTCTAAAAAAGAAAAAGAAAAGACCCTGCACTCCTTTTAAAAAAAAAGCAAAATGAGGCTGCAGCCATTTCCATTTCACACGGTACGACATGAAATCAGCTCCTCTGCTTTGATGGTGGAGCTGCAGCCTGTGTGAGGGAGTCTTATAAAACAAGTCAGATATTCTTGCCTTCTTTATAAAATACTGTCAAAGTAAACAAACGGCGCTGACAGTCAACCGACGAGAGCACATCAAAACACGGAGAGGTTGGCATTTGTTCTCCTTTCTCGTGCTGTTTAGCGCTCTCTTTTAATTCATTATATTTGCTGCTTTCATTAAATCTACAAACTCGTGTGTGATCACATTATCCAGATTCTTCTCCTGCTTTTGTTTCTGTGCTGCTCTGTCTGCAGCAGTGTGTGTCACAGGAGCACTGCTGTGTCTTCTAATGAGCTCAGGGTTTGATAAAATACTGACAAGATGTAAAAAGAGACAAAGGGCTCGAGTTGAAACAGGAAGGAGAATCATTTAAAAGTGTCACTTTAAGGTCTGCATGCTGTACCTCATGATTCCATATCAGGGTTTCATCCAATAGCTCCTCACAGAGATCTTTAATTATTTTCAATCCCGTCTCAAATTGTTGTTTTAAAGGTAGCAGTCTACCTCTCCTCTCATCATCCCCTCCCTCCCTGCCTTCCTCCCTTTTTCTCTTCTCCTCTCCTCTCCCGCTACTTCTTCTTTTTGAGGGGGTAAACACACACGCAAAGCTCCTCAGCCTATCATCTGTGACCGCCGCTACAGCCAGACAGCGTAACACGATCCATGATAGAGTGCTGCAAATCGCCCCGGCGCTTTTCGTCTACCGTCTCACATAAGGAAAAGGGGGAGAAGCCCGTGAGATAGGTTGAGTTTTAAAAGAAAAAAAAAAAAAAGATAAGAGGAAAAAAGGAAAAAGGGACGAAGAAAAAAGGAGGAGG
Organism: Labrus mixtus; assembly: GCF_963584025.1. Lineage (NCBI taxonomy): Eukaryota > Metazoa > Chordata > Actinopteri > Labriformes > Labridae > Labrus > Labrus mixtus. Next base: position 2,673,426 of record NC_083621.1, on the reverse strand, counting down.
AGGAGGAGGTGGTGGAGAGCTGCCGGAGAGAGAGAGTGCGGCAGCAGCGGCGGCGGCTGGCAAACTAGAACGATGCTGGTGTGACTTTCCGGTCCACTAGGTTTTAACCCTTTTGACATCGCTTGAGCGCCGTCCATGTGTCAGTGCCACAGCGTCCTCGTGCAGCGTGTGGCTCGTCTGGCAGCAGGGAGAGGAAGAGGAGGAGGAGGAGGAGGAGGAGATCTGGAGCGTTTGTAAATGCAATACAAAGCAGCATCACAGCGTGAGAAGTGGACCTTACAGACACACTAGAGCTTCAGTGGGGAAACTGCTACAGGCATTCTCTGAGGTAACATACACCAACTTCCTTTTCTTTTTTTTTTTAAATCCTGCGATAATGAATGCAGAAAAATTAACCTAAATTCTAATCTGGGTTACGTTGCAAGTGTCTGGATTTTTACAGTATTTTTTTTTTGCTGCTTGTCTGTGGACTTGAGCATGAATAGCATCTGTCAACAACTTAGACAAGGTGAAATAATGTTTAATGCATTGCACGGGCTGTGCGCCGGCCGCTCTTCTATCAGCCCGGGCCCTTATTCTTTTACTGCAGAAAGCTTCAGTCTATTGTATTCCCTTCAGATGGGTCTTCTTCTTCTTCTGAGGGGGCGGCGCGTGTTGTGTTTAAAAATGCTTTACTGCAGACTTACATGTGCAAATTGATAATCTACTGCACTTGCACTGGCACACTAAAAAAAAAAAACACTCCACGAGCGTTTAAATATTTACATTTACGACCTAAGGGGAAGCTCATTCTGGACTCCAGCATGTCCAAGTTGCTCTGCGGTCATGCAATAGAGTGAATTAGTGGAGAATTTGATTGCTGTTTCACATTAACACACAAGGTATAATGAGTGTAGTCCCTCTCATATCATCCCAACGCGCTGCCTGATAATGTGGAACAAGTGAAAAAAGAAAAGGGGTTTTTAATATTGTATGACAATATTAGCGTAAATTGCCTGAAGCTTTTCCCGAGCTGCAACAGAGCGATAACACATTCAACTAGTATTTTTATTGTTCCACAACAAACTCCTTGCTCCTTCTTAGTGTCCTCACTGTATTTAATATGACATGCGCTATGTATTGTGGGTAATGTATGCAAACACGGGTTACCCTAGGTGTTGCTGTTGGGGTGTTGACTTGGCTTTGATTAATCATTTGGGGGTTGACGTCACGGCCTCGGAGACAGAGATGGATTGAGGCGCTTAGCGGACCAATGGCTACAAAGACAAAGAGTAATTGTTGTGTAGCCGGTGGTGGCCAATGTAAGCAGAGCAGATGCATCAACAGAGGAATAAGTCTGAGTGTCGGAGAGGGGTCACACAGCGACACACCCACATACATTTTACAGGTGACAGGTAAATACGAGCAGGTAAATGCAACGAGGCTTTTTCCCTCCGCCGGCGTTGCACCTTACGAGGCCTCAGGATGAATTATCCCGCGGGCCGTAAGGTGAGTTGTGGAGGAAGGCGGGGTCTATTTTTAGCTGCCTGAGTGAGAGCCCAAATGATGAATTGCATTGCAAGTTTATTTGTTCATTTTTAACGCCCATCAGTTGTATAATTCCAAAGCTGCAGCCTCGTGGTCGTATTAGACTCGGCGTTAGCAAAAGGATGTTTTTTTTATTTTGCCTGCAGAGCGGCGAGGAGGGGGTAATTGAAGGGGTGGGTGTGCTGCAGAGGAGGTGGAGATATTGTGATCCAGCCATCTTTATATGTGTCAGTGGTAATTAAATTGAAAAAGTGGGTTTTTGTCCCTGGAGGAAAAAGGCGAATGTACTTTCCATACATACTGAGTGGTAACTGTTAGAGGACGGCGGGGGGGTTAGGGTCGGGGGGGGGGGACGGGTTGATGGAGGCGGGGATGGTGGTAAAGTTTTAATGGTGACACTCAGCACATTTGCAATCAGAACGGGAATAATAACTTTAATAAGATAAATCATAATGGGCTGATGCTTTTTGTTTCCTCTGTGGACTTGAGCTGCTCGGCATTCACATTAACGGTGAGGTCTGAGCAATTTTTGTTTTAATTTTCTTATCTCATGTTTCACCGGGGCGGCTCGGCTCTCCTCTCAGCCTTACCGGCAAAACAACTCGTCAGGTCTTCAGGGTCGACCGGAGCCTTCCACAACAAAAGGCTTTTGTGCATTATGGTGTGGTTTGTGAATGAACTGTTCCATAATTGATGTAATGAAAGGATGAACTGTTGTTTAATTTATGTAATGTCTGAATGAGGATATTTAGTTTATTGTGCACTGCTGCCTCCCTCCATGTGGACCTCCTGATTTTTATGTTCTCTGCCACTAACATCCACTCATGAAGCACATCAGCAGCTTGAACTCTCAGAGCTTAACATCAGCAGAAATCACAAAAAAAAAGCTTTTTGGTATGTTTGATTCTTAAATCACTTCAGCTCTAAATCAAATAAAGCATAAAGATTTACACAAATGCCCCCTAAAATGAGAATTGACAAAAAAGAAATGAAGAAATGTTGATTTTTTTGTGTGATATTTTACAAAATATAAGATTCCTAAATGGTTCAGAATTTCATTTTTTAGCACCAATGCTACGTTTATTTTTTTTTCTTATTTAATTTCGTTACTAAAACATAAATCGATCAATCGCTACATAGATTGTTTTGATATACTTTATAAATGCCACAAGGGGAACTCACTTTAACACTCTGTTATTGAGACATGCTACAGTACACACACAGGCTGAAATACACACACACGTGCACAAACAGGATCCTGTGCACTAATGGAGAGACGTGAGGGGGGGCTTCACATGAAAGAGCCTCCGAGTAGATTGGGGGTTCGGTGCCTTGCTCAAGTGCACCTCAGCAGTGCTCAGGAAGTGAACTGGCACCTCTCCAGCTAACGGACCAATTCTCAGACTTGATCCACACCGGGACTTAGCAATTAGCAATAGCAAAAACACAGCTTACAAAAAAAATAGTTTCCACAGTCATGAGCAAGATGCAGAAATCGAATAAAGTCATACACACAAAGTAGCATTTACCACACAAGTGATCATACACAAACACACACACACACATATATATATATATAAAACTGTGCAAAATATGACGATTTAAGAGAATTATTGTTCCATGAAGTAGCTCGCCAAAATCCTGAAATATTGGGGTGGACAGATGAGCAAAAACTGGATTGGCGGTTTAAGTTTGATGTGTTTAAGCTTGCTAATTTTGTTTCAAAAGCTCGGAAAAGAAGACGAGATATTCTGTTTTATTAGTTTGTCTTGCTTTTTCTTTCTCTATTTGTTTCTTGACAATAAATATCGTCTACCTAGTGCACTCTGATCCTGGAACATTTTAATCTATGGTGTCATGTAAGCCCATGCGGGCTGTGCATATGAATGTATGTATGACACAATAATAAAATAAAACCTTCAAACTATAAAAAGTAACAATTCGTATGCTTGGGATAATAGATAGGTTTTGAGTTTTAGAAGTAGAGACAGTTGTGATGGACCTCGAGCTTGAATGGGCGACTCTCTGTTTCCCAACCCAAGGCCCTACAGGCCCCACCATACATGCATATATATATATATATATATATATATATACAGTATATAAATGCAGCCTATTTAGTTAACACATAATATTTATGACCTATGCATGTGGATCATTGCCTCAGTGATTGAAAGGCTAGACATTTCCTGCTTCTGCCTCCTCCCGAAGAATAAACCTGACATCATTTTTTTATTCATTATCCTCATATCCACTTCTGATATCATCTTAATAAGGTTTTGGGGAATAATGTGAGTGTGAAATTGTCCACAGAGTGATGTCATGTGGGAGACGGTGAGCCCTTGTTTTTAATTAAAACTCAAATAAAGTGGAGGAGGAATCAGCACACCTGAAAGCTTCAACAAGTCGATACGGGGGGAAAAAAGTTAATTAAAATGTAGAAATAATTACAAAGGGGAAACTTAAAAAATTTGAAATGAGTGGAATAAATCAAATTGTAATAAAAGGAAAGACAACTACTGATGTAACTGGTTTGTATGAAACTGCATAAAGTTCAGTTTTGTCTTTGTAACACCTGATGGTTGAGTTGACGCAGTTTGCTCCATTTTCTGGATTTGACTGTTTAATTATTTTGGTTCACTTTGTCAAACACGACATCAGACTGTGCGTTCCCCTTTTTTTTGTAAAAAAAATATCAAGGCTAGATTACAGAGAGGGTGCTGCAGCTCTCGACTCGAAAACATGAACTAAAGCAGAAATGAGTGGACAGATGGAATTACACGAGTGTGAGGCTGTTAAAGTAACAGTGATGCAGAAGCAGGGAGAAGAGCGCACACTTTAACAGGCTTAAAAAACCCCGGCATTAAACACGTAATGACTTTCTTTTTTTAAAGATTAAAGTCATTTATTTTACAGTTCTCGCTGCCAAAGGAAGTGTTCCCATCCCCGACTTTACAGAGTAGAAATAGTGTGCACCATTACAAGTTAAATACTTTCAAACTATAATTAAAGTCAGAGTACGTCTGAATCATGAGCACATTTTCATTTCACATTAGCAAAGAGCAAAAGGTGCTTAAATGCCTCCACGCTTTAAAACATGTTATTGTAGTACTATTTCTAATTAGCAGTTACAGAAGTGATAATTATTTGATGTGAAAATAGCATTGTTCTGTTAAGTTAAGGTGTAAGTGGAGCTAATGACTTGAGCTATTTGATTAACTTTTGATTCATTTAATCTTTAAATGATCATTCATGAGCTACATTTACATGAGCTACTACAGCTAATGCATGCATTGAAGTTAAAACCAATATGATCACACTACATTGATTAAACTTGACGACTCTGAAAGATGTCGAGGACTCTGTAAGATGTCGAGGACACTTGAAGACATTGAGGACACTAAGATATCGATGAATCTGTAAGATGTCGAGGACGCTAAGATGTCGAGGACTCTCTAAGATGTCGAGGACACTAAGAAAACGAGGACACTAAGATGTCGAGGACTCTGTAAGATGTCGAGGACACTGTAAGATGTTGAGGACTCTGTAAGACGTCGAGGACACTGTAAGATGTTGAGGACACTGTAAGATGTCGAGGACACTGTAAGATGTCGAGGACACTGTAAGATGTTGAGGACTCTGTAAGACGTCGAGGACACTGTAAGATGTCGAGGACACTGTAAGATGTTGAGGACACTTGAAGACATTGAGGACACTGTAAGATATCGATGAATCTGTAAGATGTCGAGGACACTTGAAGACATTGAGGACACTGTAAGATATTGAAGAATCTGTAAGATGTCGAGGACACTTGAAGACATTGAGGACACTGTAAGATATCGATGAATCTGTAAGATGTCGAGGACACTAAGATGTCGAGGACACTAAGAAAACGAGGACACTAAGATGTCGAGGACACTGAAAGATGTCGAGGACACTAAGATGTCGAGGACACTAAGAAAACGAGGACATTAAGATGTCGAGGACACTGAAAGATGTCGAGGACACTGTAAGATATCGAGGACACTGTAAGATGTTGAGGACACTTGAAGACATTGAGGACACTGTAAGATATCGATGAATCTGTAAGATGTCGAGGACACTTGAAGACATTGAGGACACTGTAAGATATTGAAGAATCTGTAAGATGTCGAGGACACTTGAAGACATTGAGGACACTGTAAGATATCGATGAATCTGTAAGATGTCGAGGACACTAAGATGTCGAGGACTCTCTAAGATGTCGAGGACACTAAGAAAACGAGGACACTAAGATGTCGAGGACACTGAAAGATGTCGAGGACACTGTAAGATGTCGAGGACACTAAGAAAACGAGGACATTAAGATGTCGAGGACACTGAAAGATGTCGAGGACACTGTAAGATATCGAGGACACTGTAAGATGTTGAGGACACTTGAAGACGTTGAGGACACTTGAAGACATTGAGGACACTTGAAGACGTTGAGGACACTGTAAGATGTCGAGGACTCTCTAAGATGTCGAGGACACTAAGAAAACGAGGACACTTGAAGACATTGAGGACACTAAGATATCAAGGACACTGTAAGATGTCGAGGACTGTAAGATGTCGAGGACACTGTAAGATGTCGAGGACACTAAGATGTCGAGGACACTAGGATGTCAAGGACTGTAAGAAGTCGAGGACTCTGTAAGATGTCGAGGACACTAAGATGTCGAGGACACTAAGAAGTCGAGGACACTGTAAGATGTCGAGGACACTGTAAGTTGTCGAGGACACTGTAAGATGTCGAGGACACTGTAAGATGTTGAGGACACTGTAAGATGTCGAGGACACTGTAAGACATCGAGGTCACTGTGCAGACTAATTTAAAACACTTTGTGCTTTTTAATCAATCAAAATGTCCAAATATTTGACTTCCAGTTTGTCTCCTTCTCCCCCTTTGACTAAAACAAAGCTGGTATTTGTTCTGAATTCTTATAAAAGTGTTCTTTTAGTAGTCCTGACATGTGATTCTGTCGTATTTAACTTCAGTTTTAAAGCTTTAGGCTCAGTATATTCAGCTCTAGCTCTGGTGACAGTTTATTTTATCCAAGGGTGCAACAGTTTAAAAAACATCACCAATGTATTTCAAGCCCCAGGATATTCAGAGGTTTTTAATCTGTGTCTGTCTGGGTTGTGTCCGTGTGTCTTTTCCGACCACATAACTGTGTGCGGTTGCCTTGTTACGCAGACAGGATCCACGAGGTAATGATCATCCCCGCCATGTAATGCTGATGGTGAAGAGCCAGAGCCCCGACTCCTCAGCTGTTTACTGCAGACATTTGCGGGTATCATTATCCAAACAGTGATGCCAGTGGGTGGCTACCAGAGCTGGAGGTGAAATAAGCCATTTAGCAGCTTTATGACAGCAATCCCCGGCCCTCGCTGTTTTTCACATCCAGGGTCAAAGCTTAGCAGCCATCTAATCTGCCTCAGTCCCACAGCTTTCATTAGCCCGCCACTTGATCGATCAACGGTGCTGCCAGTGTCAAAGTTTGACGCGTTTTTACATGAAGGAACATGATCATGAAGCCTGTTTGGATGCTAACTGTTGTTGCCCTTGTGTCGTCTTTAATTGACGTTTAATATGAATTCAGATGAGCATGCTGCCCTGTTGACATCAGTGTGACATTACATTACAGGGATAGTTTGGCTGCAGACTGAAAAGTTGAAGCAAACTGTCTCACTGTCAAGAACAACTGAAATATGTCTTCCTGTGATGGTGAAATACTTTCCCAAACTTGACTGCTACAACATGTTGCCATCAGGATTGGGAGTAACTTTTTTTGGCTAAGCTAAATGTTACGTAATGTAGTCTTCTGTAAAGGATCATGCAGAGTTTTTCCCACTATAACAACCCTCTGACTTTACATGTTCTCCTCTTATGTACGACAGGAAACAAATGTTTGACAGAATATCGACTTTGATACGACTTTATTGACTCATTTTATTTCTTCAGCTCATGAAAAAGTCCCTCCGATCTTGCAGTTGGACCTGTTGTGATAAGAAGGGTTGACTGTAAGCCCCCTCAAGATTAGTCTGCTTAGCCGTAATAATCCAAAGAGAACTGAACTCTTCTGGATAAGGATTGGAGCACAGCTGACAGCCCTGTGACAACATTGTAAAAGTTTGACTGCAGACACAAGCTGTCGTACGGACATGTTCTTTCTGTGGGTGTTAAATACTTTTCAAAACTTAACGACAAGTTATGTTGAAGTCTCGATTTGCAAGTCAGTTGTTTTTCAAACATTTTAAGAATGTGACTTGTGTCAAGGTGCATCATCGAGAAATGTAAAACAATGCTTGTCATTGCACCTTGAAAATGATTCAGCATTGGGATTTCATTTGAGATTTCAGCTTGTGCGCACCTTGAAGTAATCTAGACCAGGGGTTCACAAACCTTCCGGCTCGCGACCCCCAAAATTAGGATGCCAGAAACTGGGTACCGCCACTGACCCTGGAGGTGGTTGAGGTGTATAACGCGGCAACACTCAGCACTAAAAGGCCTCTTCAAACACTGGAGACAGAAAAGAACAACAGGCTAAACATAATATTACACATAATAACAATAATGGCAAAAATGTAAAGTTCCAGTGACACTTCAAATTAAGGTCACAATATTCATTATTAAGTAGATGCTTATTAGCATGCTAACTAGTAGCATACTGGCTGCTTATTAAGCACTTATTAGTACCTTTATCCACATGACCATAGTCTGTATCTAATAGGTAATTAACTAAGAGTTTACTCTGCTAATTACTGATTGTTGATAGTAAGTTAGGAAGTTGCTAAACATGAATTATGATCTTGATATGCTTTGCTTAGTGTGGCTCTTGATGTAAGATAAAGCTTTTTAAGATCATAAAGTGTTACTAAAATTTAAAATGATTTTTAATTTGTAATCAGTTTTTTCTGAAAGGTATCAGGTGACGCATCGCTTGGTGGCTCCTGACCTCTCAGATGGTCCCAATCCCGAATTTGACAACCACTGGTCTTGCTCACATTGCATTCAGATCTTATTTACACCATGCTGGCATCCCTGCATACGTACGTCTTTATACTGTTCTGATGCTGATGCCAGGTGTTTTTGTGGAGAACATGCTAAGGTATGGAACAAAAACATGAGAGATACAGATGCATTCTTGATGTATATTGTAGCATGTCCTGGACATGCAAAAAGGGGTGAATAACTTTACTATAGCTAACGGAAGCTCACCACACATTAGTTCACTAATTATTGAACTAAATGAGAGCTCACTCCCTACCAACCTGCTAGTCTACTCTTTCCTAGTGGAAGGAGCTGTGTAAAATTACTCCTCTAACACCCTTTGGAGGACAGATGAAGAAGTTATAATCACAGCCCCAGGATTATCTGCCTAACATTCATTTCTAGAATAATTAGATTCAAGGATAACCCCTGGTACAGGACTCTAGATTACCCCCCAGAGAGGGAATAACTGTGAACTCCCCCCGCTAGGATGTTAGGTGTGTATGAAGTGTGTAATATAAATCAGTAAGACAAGTGTGCTGTGGTGTGACTGCTCAAAACTTACCTTCCGAGGTACACGGGGGTCCTTAAGGGGAACTTCCAGTCTTTGTGGTGTAAATGATTTCAGTCAGAAAATGATTTCAAAAAGTTTCCAAAAATGTATTAAAAAATTTCAATGCAAATACAAAACAGTAAAAGAAAAAGAAAAAAAATGGAAAAGAAAATGAAAACTCAAAGACCAAAGTCTAAACCTGTGAGTGTAGACACTGTGAGGTTTTAAAAGATCTTGGCTCAGAGACTAAGTCCCAAAATGGGATTTCAGAAGTCAGAGTGACGTGGATTCGTTTAGCAAAGCAAAAAGGAACCCCGATCAGATTTTCTGCAGCGTTTTTATAGCCAAAAAGTCTCTCTTTTTTCAAGATCCTGTAACACCTCAACCATGCACGTTCGCAGAAACGTGATGCATCCAAAGGTCATGCCAAGTTCATGACATGAAAAGGGTAATACCAAGTTCATATGTGGTTTCAGCTCGAAGACCGTGAACCGAGCAGATACACAGAAGAGCTGATACTCAGAAACGCTACACGCCTACGAGCTCCTATGTGGTCTTGCTTCAATGTATGGCACACTTATCTTGACCTCACAGGAGCGTAGGCACTACGAGTGTGTGTCAGTTTAACAGGAAATGTTGAAAGCAGAAAAAGGTTATGACTTTATGACATATGTATTAAATGATGAAAGAATATTAAAAGAAAAAAAAAACTAATCCAACAATTGCATAACTCTTTCTGATCTTTCAACAATATGCAAAGGCAACCTCAGATAAAACAGTTTGTCATCTGGATCAGAAGTCTGGATAGGCTTTCCATAGCAGATGTAAACAGGGGTTTAAATCTTAAAGCTCCTGTGACGAGGTTTTAAGCTGGTTATGAAGTGAGCTGAAATTAATATTAATGCCTTTAGCAGATTAGAAAACAAATGAGACAATTTGCATAAAGATGTAATATTTGTATGTAGTTATTTTAATACCTGAAACCGCTTGAGGGTGAAACAAAGCAGAAATAACTGCTTTTTGGCGACACCTCCGCCATACTGAAGTCTTCCGCTCTCCTCCAGAGACACACCTCCAACCCCCCTCCACTCGCATTTGCATGAAGGAGTTATCAACTGGAACGCACCATAATTAAACACCATTAAGCGCAAGCAGTGGACAAAAATTGTCCTTGGCTCTCGGTGCAACCACCTGTGTCCTGCATTGTTGTCTTAGCATGCTAATGTTAGCGCTCTTCAGTTAGCTTGTAGCTCCATAGAGCACATAAATTGACCGAATGAGTGTGATAAAAACATTTATGTGACATCCAAATAATCAGTGAGTGTGTTCTTCTTCTTCTCTCTAGTTCTTGACTAAAACAGCTTTTATACACAAGGGGAGGAGCCGGCCGTCCCGTCCATGTAAACACGGCTCTGACAACAACACAGCCAGCGGGACTCGAGCTCCTCCCTCATTGTAGACAGTCAGGACTCAGAGACACATTTACACAGGATAGACTTGATTTCTGATATATGTATGTGTACAACAAGATCATCAAAGAGATAAGATAAGGGGTGCTAACATAGACACAAACCAAAACTTCCTGAAAGGGGCTTTAATGATGTTATCCATAAACTAAATATCAGATATTTTTAAGAGATTCCCGCAACCTTCCTTTGTTTTTCTTTTTCCTGACGGTTTTTGCTGAGATCTCAGAAAGGCGGTTCATAGGTTCCATCTGCCAAATGCCACGCCTGTCATCGCATTTGCATACAATTGGACATGTCAGACTTCCTTGGCCCCTGCTTTCATCCGCCTTCACATCTTTCATAATCAGGGGCAGTGGATGGGAACAGAGGCGAAGAGGAGCTTTTTATCCCTCAATAAAAGGCCACTTAGGCAGATAGTTCTCCCCAGACTCATCAGCTTTGGTCTTTTTTTCCCTGGCACCACATGAAGGAATTTGTGGAAGAGGGCAAACATTCCATCTAATTAAGGATACCTTTCATATGAGCTCACCTTTCTCCCCGCGTAATTTCTCTTTTCACCCATCTCTTCTCCCTCTCTCTCCCTCCTGCATCTCTCGCCCTCTGTCTTTTTCTCTTTTCTTATCATCCGTCATGAGAAGCCCAAAGGTGCCCTTCGCAGTTACTGTACCTCTTTGGTGAGCTCGTGATGCCTTTTGAAATCATCAGCTTACCCACGCTTTGATGTTGCCTTCAAATAGCTACTAAGCAAAACTTTGAAGTCGCGACCTAGATGTGGCCAAGAATGTCGAATCACCACCAGCGAGCCCATCAGTTCAGTAAATGTTTTGTTTGCAGGCACTGAGTGCTGCACATCATTAACGTGCAGCATGAATGGAGTGGCAGCAATTTGAATTTTTTTTTTTTTTTTTCTCCAGGAATCAGCAGTATTTGTTTTGAAAAGTGAAGGGGAAGAGAACGAGGGCTCTGTCTGACTTTGTTCTATTTCTGGGGCTGGCTGCTGGAGGATTACTGCAAGTGGCAGAGTATTCATTATTTAGATGGCAGCAGAGGAGTAGAGGAGCGGGTGGTTTCATAAACCACTTGACTATGACATGTGTGCTGCTACAGTAGACGGAAAGACTGAAGAAAAAATAAAAGTTTCACTTGGTAAAATGTTCCTCCTAGAGAGGGCACTTGTAGCCGCTCTCTGTCGCAGACTTGCTGAGACAGTCGACACTAACTGAAACTGATGGAGCAAACTCAGATTGATGGACTTAATGGATGAAATCTTTGCCAGTTCTCTGGGATTGCTCTCTATATGGGCTTTGAAAGTCATGAGGCATCCATGCAGCTGGTTCATGGTGCATGTAGGATGTGCTATTATAGCTATATCATTGCTTTTAAATACAGCTTCTTTGCTGCTTGTTATTGCATTCAGAATGGCGGAGCTGAATGAGGCCGACAGGAAATCTTTGTTGAGCCCGGCTGATTATGAAATAATGACCTTTTTGTCTCCCTGCCTGTAGTTGTAAAAGAGAAAAAAAAAGATGGCTGACAATATCAACTGTGACAGTTCAAAGTGGCCTTAGAAAAAAAAATAAGTTAATGTGAAATGAGAAAGCAGTGACATTTATGTGTGGTAGAAAGATGGCGGCCAATGTGGGGGGGGGGGGGGGGGGTGCACAACAGTGGAGGCATCTCCATCGTGCTGAAGTGTTTACCCTGACAGTGTTCAGCCCGGACACAGAGAGGGTCCCGTCGCTGTGATTAATGCACTGCCACGCCGCCATAGTGGAGGATGTCTCTTGGCGGTCTCCTGCCCCTTTCCAGTACTCCTCCCCGATATTTCACTAATGTGACTCGACAATGAAGAGATTGATAGAGATCATTATGCCGCTCTCAAAGAGTAATGTCACTTCCCAGCATGATCTAGCCGGCTGCTAATTCAACCACTGCTGCGGTGTAGCATGTGAGCAGTGTTGGTGCACATCCTTACAGTACATAAAACTGTGCTGGGTTAAACCAGAACCTGTGACATTTTCCGGATCCCCCCCCCCCTCTTGCTGTTACCACAACCTCCCAAAGGCTTGTTTGCATATTTAGCGTCGGCTACAGAGCCTCGGGATGTCTGTATCTAGCAAAGGAACTTGACACTGCGAGTATTATCACACCAAACAAGGGAGTCAGCCTCTCACCTCAACACTTTGCGAGCTATATCACTATTTCCCCAGTACTCCCTGTACAAATAAAGGTGTGAGGGTCACTCATTTGTTTTCCCTCGCTCCGAGTCCTTACGGCGAGGTTGATTTGTTTATCTGTATGTGTTTAGCTCCTGGCCCCCAATCTTCTGAGGGAGAAAGAGGTTTAGCATTTAAATTGGTTGATCCGCCGCACGTTTGCTAAACCTGTTTTTAAAGCATTACACTGATGAAAAGCAGACGCTAATCCCTGCGGGTGTGCGACCTTATCTGACTAAACACCTGACAATGAGATCCTATTGTCACTCTGGGAACACAAAGACTCTCGGTAAACGTGTCTCTCCGTCGTTATTGACCTCCCCTGCTCAGCACTACTGTAGCCGCGGGGGTTAGCTCGTCGCTACAGGTATGATTTACTGCGTGAGGACTTCAGAGCTTAGACTTTCATTTGACCAACGCGTGATACTTAAAAGTCTTTCAAACTCCTTTTATCCTCAGAAAGTTATAAACCTCTGATAGCCCCGTCAAACGCTAAAGGTCTGCTTGCAGTAAGTCCTCTGTGTCCGTCAATGTCCAGACCTGAGTTAGCTGGCTGCGTTAGCATACTAGCCTTCACATCTAATCCCTGAATCTCCAGTATGCATTTCTGCTCTGCTTATATTCACACTAACTGATCCTCTACTTTCACACTTCCCTTTGTATACTTAGCCAGACAAGACATTTAGTCAATATTGTGGCCCATGAATATGTAGCAGACAAAGTGGCCTTCACCTGGATGTGGCAGATGTGATTTCTAACTAAATCATAGGGATTACATTATTGACAGTGCCTTGAGTCAACATCAGGATGAGGTCATTGTCTTTTGTTATTTGCACAGCGTCCGGGCATGTCGAGGTTTCAAAGCAAGCAGAGCGCACCTCTCTGGTGTTGAATAATTATTATCTTAGGTGGTGAAATTATCATAATTCGATGTTAAACAGCGTATCTCGATATAATCAGAGCACCGGCAGCGTGAGAGAATACTGTTTGTGATTCACTGTGGTATCAGATTCTGTCCTGCATTACAGATTGAATATATTGACTGTGTGTGCTGCATGTTAGTACAGATGTCTTGTGTCTTAGGACCATTCTGAGCTCCTTTTATTACATTTCTTTTTGGCAGTTTCTTCAAATTATTCAAGCACAGATTGTGTTAAAGTGCCTGTCATGATCCGGCCAAGGCCAAGACTGAAAAAGAAAAAAATATCTTATGAAGACACACAGGGGAAGCTTATGCAAATATTGTCGGTCCCATTGTGAATTATGGCTGAAATATGATACTGGGAACAAGTGTGACTGCAGACTGTGGTGCCAACTGTGGCTTTCTGCTGCTGTATCAATATGCCTTGTGCTGTTTAATCTGGTCAGGAGTAAAGAATATACTGTGTGGTCATTCAATATTAATCCCAGCCAGGAAACTTAACCAGCTGCCGCCTTTTATAAACTGTCAACGTATGGTTTCCCTAAGCCATATGCTGCCCGCTGCCGCCTTTTCTCTCAGATTTCACTTCTCAGTTTCCATTGTCAGTCTCGTCTTGGCTTTTTTATGATCCTAATTCTGATGGATGTATTCCAGCGTGAAATGACTTAGCCGGGTGTGAACGCTGACCATCCTTTGCCTCCCACTGCTGCCATTTGGTGAGCGGGAGGGAGAGAGCACAGGGACCGTCAGAGGAGACATGAGAGCTTGTGTGTTGACGACGCACCTCCCTTATCTAATTGGAGCAAAGCAAACATGATTAGGGCCCCAGTCTGAAGGACGATCGGTGTCTTCCACTGCACGAGGCGTTTCGCCGCCGTGCGCATTCTGCTGAGTTCGCTGCTGAGCTCTCTTTTTTTGTAGGAAAATTTCCAAAAAACTCCTATAGGCTAGCTAAATGAAATATTAGGTTGTCTGTTATTCATGGCAGGGGTTTTCATCTTCAATCCAAATGATGAGGATGTGGATTAGTGAAATTTGTTGTAAGGGTTTTTTGGTTTGTGTTGATTTTGACGCCCTCTATGGACAAAGCGGTGCATTGTATCTCTTCCTTCCAAGATTAAAGGTGACATATCCTCCTCCTCTTCAGTTTAAATAAGTCTCAGAGCTCCTCAAAACATGTCTGTGAAGTTTCTTGTTCTAAATCCACTCTGATCCTGCATTTGATCATGTCTATAAACCCCTCTATTTCAGCCCTGCTCAGAACAGGCTGTTTCTGTGTCTGTACCTTTAAATATGTAAATGAGCTGTGTCTGACCACGCCCCCTCTCTGGAAGAGCTTGCATCTCGGGCTTTCTCGCTCCATGTCCTATTGTTTACGGTGAGAAGGCAGACTCAGAGGGCAGAACAAACACCTAGCTGTGGGAATGTCACCCACCTGGGGGAGGGGCTACTGCCCTTTGTGATGTCATGAAGGGAAAATCTCCAAACGGCCTGTTTGAGAACACATTTTCTGAAAAGTGGAGCAGGCAAAAGACGGAGAGGATGAGGATTTTCTCATCATGGGGGGTTAGTAGACAGACTAGGGACACATATTAGAGTTAGAGAAACATGGTGAAGTTGTTTTGCAGAATATGTGACCTTTAAAGGTCAATTACATGGGTCTCTGAAACAAACAGTCATTTTTTAAGATCAAAATGATCATATCCTGTCTGCCAGAAATGCTCACCTTGTAAATTAATTTTCCAATTCTACACACAAAATACCAATATGTTTTTTCCCAATGGGTTATTGCTTTCACCTGAGGCTAATATTACCATACTGAGTTTAGCGATGTGTTGATTCTGATCATATCTGAAGCTGTGCTATGTGCAACTTGTGAGTTATAAGTAACAGGCATCATAATTTGGTGAATGCAGTTGAATACTCTCAGCCTCAGAGTTATTTGTAAATGTGCAACTCAATTGATAATGATAATGAAATGGTTTGAATCCGTGACCTTTTATTGCTGCATCTGTTATTGCTCCAAACTGCATTATTCTGTGTGAATGTCTTCAACAAAACGCTTCGGTTCAAGGATAATTCATTCATTTTCATACTGTGAAAATTTTCAAATAAGGCTTTGCTGTACACAGGTGTTGTGTAATTAAAAAACTCCAGGTGCATTCCATGCAAAATACCTTCTTTTCTCTCCATCAGACTCTACCTTTTTCAGATAATCGAGCAACACACATGAATACCGTTTCGGTCTGTAATCATCAAGCACAATGTATGATAATTATTCTTGATTTAAAAGCCCAAGGTGGGCAAAATGAGCCAGCTCGTCTGTGTTGAACATTTCCTCGCTTTCAGTCGAGTCATGACAAATTCACATCATGTTCCCGGCAGCACAGATCCAAATTTGATGCAGTTCAGATGTAGAGGAGTGAGAGAGGTGCTAATTGATGCCTGCTGTGGCATGAAACGCAAATTGCATAGTTTACAAGTACAGCAACCAAACTGCAGACATACACAGCCCCGCCGAGTCACATGAAGAGGCTAAATGGAGACTGTGCACAGAGAGGCATAATGGATGCTGTCGACACCCGGCTGCTACCTGTTCCCTGCCATTCTGTTGCACTTACGATGGTAACACCATTTACCCACTCACGTTATAATGTCACACGCACATTACACATTCACCTGAGCTAATTTACTTGTGTAAATGTATCTAAATATATTTGAAGAGCTGTTGTTTGAAGGAAAAATAACTGAAATTAACACTCAAACTGTACAGTATGCTGGAGCTGCAGAACAGGAGCCTTTTCATTGGCATTATGGAAGCAAAGGTTTCTGCAGGTTCATCGTATACTACACATATCCTCATCAAGCCATTAAATGGCAAAGATGCTATTTGTAAGCATTAGCCCAGAATGATATGTTTTGCTTCTAATGATATGCGCTGCAGTAAAAAAGATCAAACATTCAGTTGATGTTGTTCCAGATTGAGTCACATAAGTAGGAATGAAACAATGTGCACTGTTTTGCAAAGGAAAACGATTAAGCTGTTGCAGAAATTGCACTCTTGACTCTTTTTTTTGGAGACAGATTTGAATGTGTAAGCCAAGCCAACTGTAGGAAACGGTTATCAGTCTGCTGTGCGTCTGCCTCATGAAGTTGTTCTCCATGGTCTCTTTCATTTTCATAAATATTCAAGATATTAACCACGCGCTGTAAAAAAAAACAAAAAAACACAGCAGGTTTTTCATGCCTGCTCCAAGCAAGAAAGTAAGCAGGCTGAGAGATTCCCAGCCAAAGCTTTCCTGTGTCTGTTTTTCCATTTCTCTTCCACAGAGCCCATTCTGTTAAAGGCATGCTGACACTCTGTTATCATTAGAGCTTATTTGGAACGAAGGATTCACAACTAAAATGTACCATCTAATGTATCGACCTTTTCTATAACCAGTGATAGTGTAAAAAGGAGAGAGACATCTTGTTCAGAACATTACTGATCCAACAAAGGTGGAAAGAATTTGCTCTTTGCAAGAGTTGTGTTTGTGTCATCAAAACAGTAATGTCATTACTATAAGCTACCAAGATAGTTTTTTCTTGTCTATTTCATCGGTCATTTTGAAAACTTTATCCATGCTGGTGCTTTGGTTTTGGAAAAATGTTAGCTGGTTGGACCTCAATTTAGAGTTATTTTTTATTGTGTTCTGTGATTTTCCTAATAATAAGATGGCGAACATAATTACCATCAAGCTAATATTACACCTGCTAAGCTTGTTAGCATGTTGACATAAACATTAGCTCAAAGCACGTCTGGGTTCAGCCTCACAGCTCGACTATATGGACTTTAAACGTGTTCTAAATGTTAGCTCTCAAAATGCTGCAGCTGTGAATTCAATTACTTCTCTTTCTACTTTTAATATTCTTACTTTCTGTGTTATATAAGGTCTGAAAAATCAATATTACTTAATGTACACCTAAATAAAAGCTCAGAGCACATCTACTCTATTATAATTAGGACGGCTCATTTTTTCAAAATGCTGTGGAAGGATGTTACCTTCAAGGCTTTCTCATAGATCATCTCTCCTCAGTGCCATATAATTCCTAAATAAGATATACTGTGTGTCTTTCTTGCAAGCTATTTGTTATAACATCCTGACACTTAATGAATATAAAGTGTGCTCAACTAGGTTGCAAATGTGTGTGTTTGAGTGTGCGCAGAGGGCGGGGTGAACGTTGTAGGAAGACAAGTGGTTGATGAATTGTTTTTATCTGACTTGCTGTGTTGGGGAAAAAAAACAGCCTTAACATATGGGTGCAGGATTGGATAAATCCGATGAAGTATAGATTCAGGGCTTTCTTTTTTAGTGACCATGTGTTTTAACGCACGGTGTCCTGAGAGTTGTTTGCACGGGCAGCATCTGTGAAACACACAATAGACGCTCTCTTGTTCATCTGATATGTTTGATACACACTGACCCCTTGTCATATCACCGTGTTGCATCTCTGTGTGTATTTACAATATTTATTTGAGTCTGGACTGCAAGCTGCCAAGCTTATTAAAGCGCACAGACCTTTAAATATAGGCAAGAAAGCCCTGAGAAATGTACCTTTGATAAGCCTCAGCTTATCGCCCACACGTTTCATTCCCAACCCTGTTCTCAGAAAGAATCGGCCATATTACAGGCTACCTTCAACCATTGTAATTTCTCTATGCTCATCCCTTTGTGTGCGCGTGTTCCTGCAATTCCCTCTAAGGCAGCCTCTGGAGAGACAGCAGAGGAGGTATGTATGAGCTGGATGCCTCCTTGACAACACCTTGGAGGTAAAAATCAATGTCTGCCAAACAAAGTGAAATGTTAGGCTGCAGCCAATACATGACAGATGAGGCTTAGGGTGGTATTTTCTAAGGTGAATGAAGACTGGAACGCAGGCAGCGCTGTCTGCTGTTGTCAAGTGGAGCGGCATTAAGAGTTATTTTGAAGGACAGTACAGCTGACTTCCCTGACTACCTTTTTATTATTGATTAGCATGCAGCCAGACACGTGCGAGAGTCCCTCTGAAATGAAGGTGGATGCGGCTGAAAATTTAGAACAACTGCACGGCAGATTAAACTTTAAAAGCTGGTTTGACTAATTGATTGTAATGCCGGGGCCACTCAGGAGCCCTCGCCTACTAAAATGAAGTGATCTTGATTTGAGTGGCTAGATCATCACATTAGAGTCTGTAGCTCCTAGGATGACTAAAACTCTCTGATAAGTTACAACATTTGACAACTAGAGAGCTTATAATTTTCACAAGTCATGCCTGTGATTTTTTTTCACACTTTTCATTTTCAATGCGCAGAACAAAGAGTTTGAGATTGAACCCAGTTTCCTCAGGGTGCTGCTCAGTCTACTCTGCTGAATAGTGGCTACAGAAGCAGCAGGCTAGCTTTGGGAACCACTGTGTTGCTACCTCATGCATGATCCGTCTTCAAGACTCCAGCAGTGACCTCAGCACAGAGCCGTGGGCCATATCATGTTGCTGATTGAGCATGCACCGAGCCTCAGAGGGTACGCAGGTTGCATCTTAGTTCTTCTTGCCGAGGGATGCAGAGGGTGTTCTGACGGAAAATTCAAAAAAAACATCAGTAGTGCTGGAAGGCTTTTTCTCACTGAGCTTTAAAATGTGTGTGTGTGTGTGTGTGTGTGTGTGTGTGTGTGTGTGTGTGTGTGTGTGTGTGTGTGTGTGTGTGTGTGTGTGTGTGTGTGTGTGTGTGTGTGTGTGTGTGTGTGTGTGCACGTGTGAAGACTGGATATGGGAACATGTGCTTGCAAACATAAAAGTTTATCGTTCATGCCTGCGGAGGATATTGACGTCTCCAGCACGACCCTCCTCACCGCCATAATGCACTAGTTGGTGAGCAGCAGAAAGAAATACCAATGATTCGTCCTATTATTATTCTCGTCTTGTGCTCTGCTCTGTGGCCAAGAGTAATGCAACAGTCGGGTATCAATTCATAGCCGTGGCCTCAGGAAAGCTCTTTGGAAAGCAGAGGGATTTTCAGCCTGTGCACAGTAGTCCCCGCTCTGCAGCCAGACATTGTAAGACATTTTTGGCTGGGTGAACTATATGTGGGAATATTTGGAGGAGACTGTTAGGAGGAGATATAAGGGCAGTAAAAATGCGTCGTTTGTTCATTGTTGGTTATCATGCAAAAGAGGCTTGTATAACAAAGCAACAATAAGTGATGAATCTGAAACTAATGGGTTTGTACTGTGAAAGACAATGTGCTTCTTTTGCAATAAACATGTTTTACAATGTTCTCTCTGCTGGTCTATAATATGTTCAGTGTTCAGTTTTTCTTTTTGGATGTAGTTGCTGCATTGAGAATTGTAAACATGGTTTCATCTAGAACTGAAATGGTTGGTTTAAAGCAGCCGATTTTGTCAGAAAATGTATCGGTAACTATTTTCATTGTCCATAAATAATTTTCCACTGACTGCTCATTTATGTAGAAATCTGATTTCCTTCGTCCTTAATTTAAATATTCCGCAATTGGACTTTTGATCACGCTCTCAGCTGATTGTGATATTTATCATCAGATGAATCCATACTTGAATAATCATTGTTTCAGTAATGCAAATACATGATACCAAGATTAGAGATGTGGGTGATTTGGAGAGAATTGGGAGAATTACTCATTTGATTAAACTAATAATTAGTAATTCTACCAATTTAGGTTTGCAATGCAGATCAAACGTTATGTCTGAGCAGCTGCCCGCCACTAGCTGGGGATGTAACTTTGGTTAAGGGCTACTGCCATACTGCCATGATGCTGAACTGCCCAGGTGTAAACCACCAGTGGACAGATGGCATCTCATAGAGCGGAGCAGTTTCGCAGTATTTTAATGGAGGAAAAATTGAGAGAGAGTTGTATGTATGCTGTGCCGAGTTAAACTGGCGGATAACCTCTACCCTGGAGCCATGGGTAACCAAGCACATACATATGGATGATAACATGAAAGGAGGACAGAAAGCTGATGGTGCTAGCACCGCTAATGTTAGCCACACTCTGCAAATCTAAAAGCTAAAGAAAATGTGCTCAGTATTTACTTTTTCCTGAGTGTTTGTCGTATTTAAAACTAGTGGGATTGTCTGTAACATCTGTGCTGTGCTTTGGTCAAAATATAACATGAATCAAGCACCAGAGGAGGTTTGTGACCCTGTATAAACCAGCTCTCTCAGAACGCTCCGTTTTGGTGTGTTTGTCTCTTTAAATGTAATGAGCCCCCCACCCTGAGTTTTCCCCGTAGACATCACTCCTCTGTAGAGAGAATAAAAATGGCGGACCAGCCTAAAGTTTTGTTCTAGGCTGGGGGTGGAGTCCATGGGTGGAGATATCAGGGGAGGGGAGGGGATTTTTATTTACCAGAATCCCACTGTGACATCACAAGGAGAGCACACCTGAAACAGAGATTTGTTCTCTGTGTTGTAAGACTTATGCAGACCACAAACAAAGGACTGGATGGTTTATTTCACATGTTGTGGGTCAGTAGACACTCAGGTTACACAGATATATGTTCAACAACACTGTACAAGTGGATTTTTCACAATATGTCTCCTTTAATATGAACGTCCCCAGCCAAGATCAGTATACAAGTTTCAATGGTAGACTCCTGATCATGTTGTTCTTGATATTTTGATCCATCATTAAAGCAATCAGTGAGCTTTCTTCATTCCAAACACACAGATCAATATTATTGTTTAATTAGCATCATTTTAATTCAGCTTTGAGTCAGTTTCCAGACATTGCTGCATTGTGTTTGTTCTTAATAACATAAGTATGTTTTTTAATCTTCAAGTAGCCTTGATGATAAGCAGTCTTGATGTTAAGTAGTTTTGATGTTAAGCGGTAATTGCTGGATAATTTTGAACCTCACTCAAGCAGAGATCGGATTTGTTTCTTTTTCTTTGGAGTTCCTCGTGTTTTTATCATCTGTATCATCTGAAGTCATAGATGGTTTCTTAGATTGGTCATTCATAGAAACCGATAATTTGGAAGCAAGCAGAGAGTCAAGACATTATTACGGCTCAAACCTACCCTCTCTCTCGAAGAAGAAGAAGAAGAAGAAGAAGAAAAACCACTGCTGGCAGATTGAGGCCGCTTGTGTTTGTTGACACCAAGTTTGTAACCAAAGAAGAGCTTTCAACACGTAGTTACTGTATATACAAGGGGCAATCTCCAGTGTTATATAATGAAGCCAATGGGGAAGTGCAAAATCCTACAGGTCGTCGAGGGTCCGTTTGATGCTGCCTCCAAGAGCCCCTGAATTCACATACGCACCACATTCAGAAAAGGCCCATTTTTACAGCAGAGATTAACATGTTTACAGCCTGATTCAAAGAATTAATTAGTTCCTTTCTCGATCAGCACACACTGTACGGGGGTAAATAATTTTTTTCCAACTCATACGCTTTGATTTTATGAAGGATGAAGAGTTGTTCACAAGAAGGCGTGTAGCTGACCTGATTGGATGGCGGGTGTGAAGTGTCAAGAGGCTCCAGCTCCAGCTCTCAGTCTGTCGTTAGGTTGACTGAAAGTTAGGCTGAGACAGGATTTCCAGGATGGCGGAGGCTGCAGATGAGCCTCTGGAGCCCCCTGCAGTGACAGATTCGTTAAATCACTCAGGCTTCATCCATTAACATTTACAGTCTATGATATAGACTCAATGGACATTTTCTGCATTTAACTTAAATTCTTGAAGAAGCTATCTTTAATCAGGCCAGTTAGATGTGTAAGGGTTGAGTTATAGAGATCTCAGCTGAATATTGTTTTCACAAATTAAGCCAAGCAAGAGAAACCTCAGCCTCCATAGAATATAATAAAGGTCTCATCGTTCTATTTGTTTATTCAGTGCACTGTTGAATGTATTCTCTGTATAAATCTCCTTCTCAAGTTTTCTCACAATGGAGGTGAAGATTAGTCATCTGGCAAGTGGAGTGCATCCAGTTGAAAACAATATGCCAACAATTAATCAGGAAAAGATGGGCTTTCCCATTTTTAAATGGATACGGCGTCCTTTGTTTGCTCTCCCCACAAACCGCGATTTGCACAGAAAATGCAATTATAGCAGCCATTGGAAAAGACCGTGGCACTACAACCATGAGTGGTTTGTTTTTTTCCTGAAACCATTTTCTCAAGTGATTGGGGAAGCGAGCTATAAATGAATGGGGAGGCATATGAATAGTCTTTCCAGAGTACACATGTCACATTTCTATGACCCCTAAGATGGGGTAGGCAACATTTTTTTATGCAATTACTATTCAAATCCATATTTCTACAGACTCACAGTTCAGCAGGACTTGATAACAGTGTTTTGTTGTTGTTTCTGCCACTGAAGTTGGAAAAAATAGAGCTTCCACCGAGCTTTTGAATGTGCAAAAGCTTTCATGAGGTGGTCAAGCCAATCCTCCCGAACCAAGGTTTCATGTTGGTGCCATCCGCCAGCCACTATCACAACCGTTGGCTGTTACTGAAGACACCCGCCCTTCAAGTCGTGACAGCAATTGAACTTGAATGAATGGCTGCTGTCATGGCCAGTCCAGTTCAAAATCACTCAAGGGAAAGACCGAAACCATCCGCTTCTTCTCCAAGGAAAAGCAAAACAACCTTTCAAAGCTTGTGTGTGACTGAATGAAGACGTGTCTCTCCATTGTCTCCAATTTCCTACGTCCCTGTTGGTGGTTTGTTTATATTATACATTGTGAGGCGTCATAGTCGACTTTTTTTTTTTCAGGATCAAATAGGATGATTCAGTGACAGGTTGCTGTTGTCATTGCTAATATAAAGGCACATCAAAGGTGCAACAAAAAAAACTGTCCGGCCAAGAATTCATTGCCAACATGAGAGGTGCGATGGTGACTGCAGGCTGTTGTTTGTAAATATGTGTGCTGTAGAATAGAGGCTTCATTAGCTTCTCTGTTTACTCAGGGATTTGATACTGTTATACTGTTATACAATTGCGGTGTATTCTTGAAGATGCCATAATGCATATTTTCTACTCTACAATAGAAATAATTAGACAGGCACAGATGCATCGGTTGAACACTGGTATTGGCTGATATTGGAAAACAGCCCATCGTCAAATAATGTAACATGCACTGCTGTCAGTAGTCGATGTATATCTGTGGTGTTGGATCAATTTCAGGCTGGTCAGCTAGTATTATACCAAATTGCTGCTTCAGAGAAGATGTTATTTATCGGGCAGGAGACGTCCCCTGTTGCACAAACTTTGTTTTCATGGTCAGTCATGAAAGAAAATGGCGGCAGTGTGGGAGTCTGGCACCATCTCTGGGAAAAATCAGCATCATAATACATCACATTTCGTTTTGGAAAACAGACATGAAGAATTAGGAAGAAGCAAGGCAATTACATCAACGTCGAAAACGGCAATTGGCTGATTTGTTATTACTATAAACTTCAGTTTTGGTATCCGCCCTGGTTTTTACAATCAGTGCATTTCAAGAACTGACTGATGATTCTTAAAATCTGAAAGAGGTCACAGTGACCCCTCAGAGAATCATGCAAATTTGTTTCAACTCTGCTGAGCTTTTTAGCCTCTTAAAGCTTGTTTTTTTTTGTCTTTTTTTAGTGTTTGGCTCTGTTTAGTGTCTGATAAACCAACTTGCCTCTACTTGTTTGGAACCAAACAGCAAAAAAGACAAAGCTAACAGACGTTGTGTGTCAGTGGAGGACTTACACTCGCCCGGGGCCGGACATCTGACTTTTATTCGAGTGATCATTTGTCTGTTAGATGTTTAAACAGGCATCAGTTCACAAATACATCGCCTCACAAACTTTAAAGGTCGTTATATGTCAGTGTTGTTTTTACAGCTTGTTGAGCTTGCTTTCCCCAAGTGGTCAGAAATCAATCTGTTCATGTTGAAAGTATCCATATTTAAATGTTACATCTGAAATGGTGTCATTGCTTATTAATGACCGGCTTCTATCAGCTCAGTTGTTCTGCTGATTTGGAACTCGGGCCCGACCAATATGGGATTTTTGGGGCCGATATGGATATTGGGAAGAAAAATATCCGATACCGATCTATCAGCCGATAGATCTATGTCCGATCTGTGGAGATAGATAAACACATTGAATGCGTTGATCCCTCAAATGCAGTTATCAAACGTGCATGTACGTGCATCACCTCTCGACACTCTGGAGAATGATGATGCTTGTTGTAATCCACATAGCGCCCTCTGCCGGTGAAAAAGAACTGCTACTTTAATACAATGATACTCAAATGAAATGCTGTTTGACTGGTGAATGAATCTAGTAATATCGACGCATATGTTACTGGATATGCTAATATCGGCCGATATTATCCGCAGGCCGATTAATCGGTCGGGCTCTATTTAGCAGTTACATTAGAGTTTGTGGTATAAATTGTGTGCATCTTTTTAAGATTTGAGTGGAACTAATGTGAAATTCAGAAAGTTTAAAAGTAGTTTTTTGGGATTTTTTTTGTTTTTTGGCATTCTTCATTCTTCATCTTCCAATAGCTCAAATCATTTGGCAGTAAAAATCCATATACTGATTCAAATCAAAGCTTGCTGATCTCCTTTTTAAAATGATATACTCTTGTTGTGAAGTTATTGGCTGTGTGTACATGACTTAAGTATAAATGTGTTCAGAGGAGTGAGGACTGGCACTGGTTCCTGTAGACTGAGCCAGGTTTTAGCTTTTGGAGATTTAAGAAAATACAGAGATGCATGTATTGTCGGGATGTAACTGCAGAAACCGCGGTGCGGGCGCCAAACTTAGAGACTGTAGCATTTTACCTAGGTGTGAACACAATCTCTCTGGAAAAGCAAGAAAGCCAAAGCTGTCCACACATGAATAAATACAAGTAAGTGTTTTGTCAGCAGGCTAATTGTCAAGGCAGCTTTTGAGAAGGAGTGTAATTGCTATGTTATCGGAGAGCTGTCAGAAAGAACTGCTAAGCAGTCATCATCTGTATGATGATCTGCCATCTGTAGCAATGTCTGGGAGAGAGAGAGAGAATGAGAGAGAGAGAGAGAGAGAATGAGAGAGAGAGATGGACAAGCAGGGATGTGAAGCTGCTTACATTCACAGTGCATCTTCGGATTGAAATTTACAAATCATACATTTCAGATAAACATCGGCCTGAGTGAGTCAACGCCTGCTATATGGCTGTGTAGGAACACATTATGTATGGATAAGTGGAATGATTTCTATAATGCAATGATTATGTAATTCTTGAAATATTGGATGCGTCCCAGTTTCCCCCTGCAGAGAAAAACCGCTTGAAAGAAAATGTCCGTCTTTGATCGGAAAGAAAGCCAGGAGGAGAGAGAGAGTGGGCATCGCTGTGAGAGCAGTGATGGTGCTCTGGCAGGAAATATGATAGAAATCACATTACGTCTTCTTCTTCTTCTTCTCCCCCCAAAACCTCAAGCCTCTGAAAGGTGCCAACTCTCTTTGCACAGTAAATCCCAGAAACTCACCGAGGGCAGGGTTGTTCAAATGGTCCTGAATTCCACCAGGTATAGCCATCTCCTTCTACCTTAAACACCTTCCCCCTCACCACTCCCCCAACCCCCCTAAACAGGGCTGCTCAGTCTCTCTTTTTTTTTTTCACTTCAGAATATCATCCCAGCCTTCATGCGGGCGCCAGAGGTGTTCTGAGGTGAATCGGAAGCCAGGCGTTGATGAGATAAATTTATTGATTTGACATATATAAACATCCTACCTGCTCCAAATGGCATGTTTCATCATTGAATTCATCCATTATTCATTTCATATAAAAATCAAACACAGATTTTGTGGAGGCCACTCCTTATAACTCCACATTTCTGAACATGTCCCAGTAGATATCCCGTCTTTAAATACATATATATATATATATATATATATATATTCTTAAGTGAAATACAAATACTATAAGGTGTAATATAATCGTTGTGGCCTCTGCATTTCATGATCTACTTTGATGGAATTCTTGTGATGCACACACACTGCAATTTTCCTATTGGTGAAGGGCAAGCCAGTCAAAGCAAATGCCCTTTCAATTCCATTAGCAGTTGAATCAGTCTCTTAATGGAGAGTAAAATGGCACAAGACCTTTTGCAGTACTTACACAATGAATATGAAAAGGCTTTCACCAAGCTTGCCAAGCTCAGTGAGTGCAAAACGGCTTTTAATTGTGTCCCGACTCGGCGTTGGAACATTATGAGCAGCACTCAAAAGCTTGTCGACGCTTTCATCAAAAAAATATATTTTCAGGGACAGAGCGGACGTCATGGAATCTTAATAGGCCTAAACAGGCGAGTATCTGAAAGTTCACAGAATGGTGGTGAAATTTGAACTAAGCTGGCGGACAGTGATAGCCTCTGGCACAGTTATTTAAAATGGATTCAAGTCCGGGAAACCATTTTAATATTATTTGCAATTCCAGTGCAAAAGTGATCTTTCAAGGGAACGTCCCATTATGGGGGAGCGTAATGCACATTTCTCCAGTCGTAAGTACAATAAAAGCAGCCTCAGAGTGGCTTCAGAGCGGTTAAAAAGCAGAGATGTACTTTAGGTTGTGTCTGAGTAAACACACCAAGGCTTCGTAAAGAATCATTTGATAGATATCGCAAGCATCATTAAGGAGAAAATGAGTCTGTCATTTCAGCCGCCGCATGCAGTATTAATCACAAAGGTCCTTTCTGAAGCATGTTGCTGATGGAGATGATGACAGGCTGACGTTGAGGAATTATGCAAAAGGAGGCATCCGTCTTGATCTGATTTCAAAGCAAAGCTCCATAAACCACACAGCTGTTTCATCTGCCTTCCCAGCCACTGAGGCTGCACTTTAAAGGCCGGCTTAATTCCCTGTGTGTCTTAACGGTATATGGTGCCAAGCTTTCTTAAAGGCTCATTGTTTAGTGTGCTTTTTAAAAAAAAAAAAAACACACTCACACAATCCAGGATATTCATGGCTGTGGATAATCTAATTCAAAGTGCGACAGTGCCAAAAGTCCATATTTTAGCATACTTTTTTCCCAGAGTGGCTTTTCAAAACCTCCAACTCCGCCAGTGAAGTACACACAGAATTTATACTGAACCTCTGCTCTGCTGTATAGTGCTCCATTTTGCCCTGCTGAGCTACATGGATTCACATTGAGGTTAACACTTAGAGGTTTCTCAGCACACGGTGACTGTGTCCTGAGTGTAAAACTGTTTGTCAGAAATTGCAGAAATTGGATTCAAACCCACGCTTCGGATGGGAGGCCAGAAAGCACGGAGCCTTACACCGCTAAGACACGCATGCAGACACCTGCTGTGTGCAGAGAAACTGAGAACATGAGAAAACACATGCTGTAGATGTATAGTGTATATATTTGGAGGAGCATGTACTCTCAAAGAATGAGAAACATAGCGTGCAGGATCTTCAAATATATTAAAGGGGACATGTTATGAAAAATCCTCTTCTACAGTGTTGTTGAACATATATCTGGGTAACCTGAGAGTCTACTGACCCACAACATGTGAAATAAACCCATCCAGTCCTTTGTTTGTGGTCTGCATAAGTCTTACAACACAGAGAAAAATGCTCCGTTTCAAATGTGTTCTCCTTATGATGTCACAGTGGGATTCTGGTACAAAAAAATCCCCTCCCCTCCCCTGATATCTCCACACATGGATTCCGCCCCCAGCCTAGAACAAAACTTTTGCGCAGGTCCGCCATTGTTATTCTCGCTACAGAGGAGTGATGTCTATCGGGAAAACTCAGGGGGGGCGGGGCTCATTGCATTTAAAGAGACACACACACCAAAACGGAGCGTTCTGAGAGAGCTGGTTCATACAGGGTCACAAACCTCCTCTGGTGCTTGATTCATGTTATATTTTAACCAAAGCACAGCACAGATGTTTCATTTAGACCACAGGGGGACTGTTTGAAAAGGTGGAGAAGGAGGATGATATGTCCTCTTTAATACTTAAATATAGATAGTACAAATGCAATTTTGAAGCCAAAGAAATGTGCATAAGATCATCATAGATTGATAAATAAGATTACATAAGAAATGGAGTGAAGCCCGCACATGATTGGTTGTCGAGAAGAAATCATAAACAAGTCTCGGTTTTAAAAATGCAACCGTTGCACTATTTGATCTTAACGTCAGAGAGATGGAGATTAAGGGGACGGGAGCACTCTCAGACTGAGAAAATGTTTGCATAATTCATCGCTCAGAATTCCACATGGAGTCAAGTTTCAGATGTGAAAAGTTAAAAGGGTCTAACTTGGTGGTGATCAGATAGATCTTAAAGGGTTAAGTTGCCAGGCAATGTAAACGTAGGCAATGAAAAGGTTAAAGAGACGCCATTTTGGATTTTAGCTCTTCTATCCTGTAAATGTTGGCATGTTTGTATCGCATGTTTTGAAGCAGCGACTTTTAAAGGCTCCTGAATGGTTGAGAAAACATCCGATGATTTCAGCATAGCAACCCTGTTTCTTTCTGGAGCTCTACTCTGTCTTAGAGCATTGTGCTATCAGAATTATTTTTGAGTAGTTCCACTTTTGTTTGGCCTCTTTAGCGTCACTCAAATCCAAAAGTGATTGGCTGTTTCATTTCATCGCTTGTCAAGAGTACTCAATACAGCATTTTCTAATAGAAGACCTTATTTACACCAGCAGCTTTGTGCTCTTTTTTTTGCAAAGTATGCATGCAGCAGGTTTAATTCAGTTCATGTTCAGGGGGGGGGGGTTTATGTTCCCCCGGTTCATTGTGGGATTATGCAGTCAGATTTGCTGCATGTCAAATCCTAACGCCTTTGAAGGTTTTGTTGGGATTTTGGGTTTCGAGAACGTCATGCTCAGGATGTGCTGTCACCAAAAAAAAAAAAAATCCCACACAGTTCATTCAGTGTAACAGTTCAGCAAACCTTCTAACACATCGATTCATCAGAAACCGATGAACAATTGGCCTGAAAATCTGAAACGGTGAGAGTGTTGTACTGGCTGTATTTACACGTTTCCCAACGGTTTTAATGCACCTGCAGCATGTTTGTATTTTTACGAGTTTGAAGTTTGTGTACAGCATGCTGCATATCCTCAGTGCGAGCCGTGCTGCTGCTGTACAGCCAGAAATCCAAACAAGGGCAATCAAGATGTTGACTTTCACTGCAGGCCGATAGATCAATATGGAGACATGAAGATAAATGGATAGAGATTGTGAGATATGCGTCATGTGTCTTTGTTTGTAATGCCTAATGGGAGCAGGGCGGATTGTTTACCAGGATTCACCACGGCATATGTGGGTGTGATAATAAGATGATATTTGTACAGGAGAATAAGGACAGCTGTATTTATGTACTTAACAGAAGAGGGATGTTTTTGAGTGTTATGAAGAGGTTTCTGCAGTAATAATCTCAGCTGAAAACTCGTTTTATTTCATAAGCCATGAAAAGGAGAAGGTTCCTCTGTAAAATGTTGGTTTGTTGAATTCTTTTTGTAGGCTTCAGTTTGGTTGTGTTGGTGGCCATCTTTGTTTCGTTACAAACAGCAGCGACCATATTTGGACAACAGATTAGCGGTATCCCAATTCAGGTGTCCTTGGAGTATCCTAGCCGTCATAGCCTGTGCAGACCCCTCATGTTGAATTGAATTGAAACAGTCTGGTCTACAGATTACTTCCTGTTTGTGTCACCAGCTGTTCCTCCCCTAGCGTTTTATTACCAGACACCTAGCAACCTAGATGGCAGACATTTCAAAGTTTACCAAAAACTTCTTCAAACGGGTCGTCATCGGCCACTTTAAAGGTCGCCATTTTGCATAAATTGGCACACATATTTTAGTATATTTTGTTGCCTTGAAGGATGAAGTGATTGCATCCTTTTTGGCCTGGGAAAAAAGGTGGGATGAATTTGTTGGGTATGTTTAAAGGAGCCTTTGAAACACCCATGTGCTGCGATCACTCTTAAAATGTGACTTTTGAAGAATGCATTCCCTGAATTGAGACACAGCTGTTATAGAAAATAGTTTTTAACCTGTTGACTGGTCGGACTTTGTTCATCATGAGGGAGTCATAACTTTCTCTAAAAGTCATTTCCTTTAAGTTGAACTGTAATTTAAAACATAAACAACATGCAGCTTGAACTAACAATAGAGACATTAAAGTCATTTGAAACAGTTTACTGAGGTGATATTTCTCCAATTGTTGCATGTTAGCACACTCATTTTCCCTGTTGTTTCCCCTTCTGGCCGTTTGGAAAAGAGCGTTCAGATACCTTGCATTGGTTTCACTATTGACGCCAAGCAGCTATGTCCACTTATTATCTCGAAATACATGTAGCACTTGCCCTGGGCTTTTTTCCACAAGTGATTAAAACAAATACCAGTTACCACCGTGCTGTACCATTTTGTGTTCTCCAGAATCCATCTGCTTCATTTCCCCCCTCTGTACCCCCTCGTTGACACTGCCTCGTTGCAGCAGTAGCAATCGCTGATATATGAAAAACGCTACCGCTGGAGAGTGAAGTGGAGCTTCGGGCTCATACAGTGGAATGAGACCCAGAGGTGAAGTTAAACCAGCCAGTGGCGGTAGATAATCCACATTTCTATTAGCCTACTTAGCACAATTTCTAATAGGGCTCACAGTCTAGCCCAGGAGATGAGTGGGGGTGCCTTGTATTCATTATCACTAAGTCATGGCAGCCTTATATTTTTCAAACGCCAATATCGCAGTTGATTGCAGTTAATCCAGGAATTGTTTTAGGACTCTTTCCCTGGCCCAAGGTGGTGTTAGCGCTTTATAAGAGGATCACATTTGATTTGTCATGGTCAAACTCAAATTAATTCATCTTAGATTGGCCCTTTGCATCAGAACTGAGTGCACGCTTTGCACTCCTGATTCATTCATTAGAAAATATGCTCTTCTATAAAAACAATGCCTCCATGCAAAACTTTATCTCAGCAGCCGCTTCTCCTGCAATTAATTCAGGGAGATGAGTTTAACTCTTAGTACTTCCCCATTACAGTGCTCCTTTTATACCTCTAATGCATTTCTAATTTGAATGTAAGAGAATAAGAGAAGCAATCTTTCAGTCTTTCCAGTAGCCTGCATGTACGTCGAGTAGCCTGAAGGTTTGTGCCTCAAAGTGCTGGAAATGATTCCCCAGCTCTGAATGGACTCAATGTTTTCCTCTTTGCACCGAGGAAGTAAAGCTAAGGCTCATCTTTCTGCATTGAACATCTCATTTTATGCACAGAAGGGCACAGTGAGAAGTGAAGGCACACACAGGCAAGGACAAAAACTGCACGGTCGTTAAAATCTCTTCAAAACACCGACTGGTGTCCTTTCAATTAAATTATCCCGTCTAGCAAGTCGCACAAAGCACATTTTGATCCACAGAATATAAGCCACAAGGTCTTTATGTGCTTTTCAGAAAGTAAAGGTTAATTCCTGCAACAGAAACATCCTCCAGTCTTCATATGCTCCACATGCAACTCCTTTAGGCTTTTTAAAAAAAAAGCATGCTGTCAATGCAAAAAACAACAGCTCCTAAAAGACGCAGCTTTTCTCAATCTTCTCCAAGGCTCTGTAAGGCAAGAAAGACGACACCCATTTGGGGCTCATTGGAGCAAATCAGAATTGTCAGCACTGTGGGTTTTTACCTTTTAAACAGGGAAGATGGATAGATAATCACCACATGCCATTCTGGGGGCCAATTACACAGCTTTGTGTGAAATTGGAAAACCTGTTCTCTCAGAGCTCTAATGGATGTTCTGGTCATTAGTTATTTGAGAGTCTTCTCTGGCTGTAATCAAACGTGAAACATTGCGTTAAGCGCCCATAAAGGAACAGCTGCCTCTCTAAGTGACCTTCTGTTTAAGAGAACCCAACTGTCAGCCGGGTGGCGTTTTGCGACAATTATTATGTGTGTGGTCATAAAAATCGGCACTTATTTTCCTTCTTTTTTTGCAGTGGTTGCATCTCATCTTAATGACTTGCTCTTGGTTGTATTTACTTTTCTGCGTCTGTTAGGTGCCTGTATGCTTTCACATGTAACATGCAAGGCAGATGTATAATCCGCTCCATCTGCTGCTTCTTCACCATCCAGTCTGAAACGTGAATCACCGGAGCTGTTTTCAGCATTTGATTCTAATGTCTGATTCTCTCTGCTCCACATCCAGGTGACCATCTATCTACTCAGCCAGGGCCACCACCTCTCCCACCGGCACCGCCCCCGCACAAGCAGCACCCGTCCATCACGTCCCTGAGCCGCAGCTCACTGGCCAATCAGAGGAGCCCGAGCCCACCCCCCACAGCCGGCCTGGCGGCCGACTTGCAAAGTACGGCGGAATGCGTCCAGCTGCAGGACAGCTGGGTCCTGGGCAGCAATGTGGCCCTGGAGAGCAGGTGAGTGACCCATGATGACCTACAGCAGAGCGGGGGGAAATTAAGCTCCAGGTGCGTTTATGAAGCTATTTTTCAATGACTCGGAAAACAGAACGAGGTGAAATTAATTAGCTTCTGTTTAGGAGTTTTCTTCCAGCTCAGTCTTCGGATAACATCACAACTACATCGAGAGATTTTTTAACATTTATATCAAAGACACAAACAGGGTATGAATTTGGAAGGCCTAACGATCGAAAAGAGAGCTGTCAGATTTTGCGTTTTTTAGGCACTCGTGATTTTTTTAATTTTTTGTTTGCATTCTTTCCGGTTTTGACATGTGGAGGTTTCATGCAGGTGGACAAAGAGTCTCAGCTGCTTTAAGTAGGGTTCACACTAACAGATAATCCGGCTGATTTTGGGCCCCGATTCCCCCCTTCAGACAAAAGCAAGCAAAGTCCAGATGTTTTGATGTTCTACAGATTATCTTCTCAGACTGGTTTGAGGTGTGTCAAAAGTCATCTGATGTGTTCCAAAAAAAATGCTGCGGGACGTCCAGTGTTGACAGACTGCACTCAGATTGTTCATGAACCAACCAACCACAGGGTCCCGTCCCCAAATAGGGTCGCGTGGGATTCAAATTTGGTCCCCCTGAAATGTCTTATTCTTGAGCAAAAGAAAATATAAGCTGTGAGTTGTAGCCCATGCCGATTTTTTGATCCAGCAGATGTCGCCCTTGAGCACCAGCATGAAACCAAAACAACTCGCGCTGCATTGTTGTGTTAGCATGCTAATGCTAGCGATCTTTATTCTGCTCGTATCTTCACACTGCATGTAAATTAACCTGAAATGAGCGTGATCTAGAAACACAGTTAAGCAGTGAGTACAGTATGTTATTCTTCTTTTCTCTAGTCCCTCAATTAAACAACTTTTATACACGAGGGGAGGAGTCAGCCGGCCGTCCTGGCGATGTAAACAAAGTGAAGATAGGACTCTGAAAACTCTGAAAACATCACAGACAGTGGGACTCGGGTGTTACACCCATTGTAGACAGTCATGACTCACAGAGTTATTTTCAGAGGAGATACTTGATTTATATTATATTTAAGTGTGAAAAATCACATAGAGAAAAAGAACAAACATGCAGTATCTCAGGCTGTCTCTCGTCAATGCCTCATGCATTCATTTCCAGCCTTGTAAATACACGCTCACCTGGCTGTACACATCGTACACAGAGGAAAATAAAATCCTCCCTTTGTGCACCAATCTCATCGCCCCGGCCACAAAAACACTCCTGAAATGGCCAAAATGTGTTCTTAAACCAGTGTGTCAGTGTGTGATGGTCTGTTCTGGTCATATCACTGCTCTCTAAACACTGTAGGTACAGACCTGTTCATTATTTGTCGTCGTGTGGGGGCCTCTCAAATGTTCACCATCTGATGATTCATTCATGTTTTTAATTCTACTCCTTTAAACCTGAGTGGATAATAAAATAATAATTCACTCTTGGTTTTAAGGTATTTAAGTCTGGCTGATTTCTGCCCTCATTTCATTGCAGCACATTATCATTACTCAAATCGTGCACGGCATAATCTGGCTCCCGCTGAGTTTGATAAATACGGTCATTGTTTCTCCTCTGTTTAGAACACAACAACAACAAAGTGTTCACGGGTTTATTTTTCTTGCTTTTTTTATGTGCACCTTCAACAGAGGCTTGATTACTGAATAACACATACAGAAAGCAGCAGAGCAGATGATGAGAGTGAAATATGCGACTACCCGAGAGCTTGCCAGTTCAATAAGAGAGGCTATAAGTTAATCAGGAAACTTGGTTAGCAGAATGTGTGTTACATCAAAAAAAATGCTGTGCAAGATAGCACTTTGTCATAAGAGCTGGTGCCAAGTTTTCCCTCCTGAAACATCAGTAACATCTCTCTTAATCAGCGGGCTCAGAATATCCTGGCTAATGAAGTGTGCCACATTGCGCTGTGACTCAGAAACGGCCTCCAGTAGATGATTGCATTCTAGCCGGATACCTCCCTGCCTCCGTGTTCCCTTTTTTTCTAAAGGTTGCGACGAATGTAAACTTTGAATTTGTTTCGGTGGCAGCATGCAGTAACAACCTCTTATGATCTGACTGAATCAATCGGGATGCGCGGTGACAGTTTCACTTTCTGGGGGAAGATGCAGTGATTGAATACTAACCGCGCAGTGACCTTGAGCTGTCTTAGCCCCCGTATCGACAAAACAATATGTGCACACCTATCATCAGACGAGGCATAAATCACTATCACCACAGTGGACTCTAAATCAAGTGCTTTGTCAGTGGGTGGGAACAGAGGGGCTGCTGCGAAAACCAGCGAGGCCAAAAGGGAAGACCCAGTTCACCACATAATTGCACATGTCAAAGAAAACCACCAGGTTGGGAAATGTAAACAGAAGCTGCAGAAAGTATTTATTAGGTTCCCTTCAGGGGGTTTGGACCCAGCGATGTCCTGACTCGTATAGGTGGGAAGTGGATTTCTTCTGAGTTGACTCCCATTGATTTGATTTCATATGCAGCACAGTGGAATAGTTTCACATGTACAGACGCTGAATTATTCCGTACAAGGCGGTTTGATGGTTGACGGCCTGCTCTTTTGTAATGTTAACAGACAAAGAGTAAGGTATTTTACCTGCTTTTTGTAAAGTGTCTCGAGATAACACTTGTTATGAGTTGACGCTATACAAATAAAAATTGATTGATTGATTGATTGATTGATTGATTAAAACAAAAATAAACTGTCAAATCAAATCAAAATGATAATTCTATGATCTTGTGTAATATATTTCCTGTGACTCGACCCCCCTTGAAAATAAAGCACTCATTCGCCTGCATTAGCTACTTTTACAGCAATTAGCCGTAATAAATTATGTGTGTGTAGCCTCCCATAAAAGTGTCGGTCTTCAAAGCACGAGCATGCTAATTTGACTCGGTACCAACGAGCTTGCACTGTGAAAAAGCTTTCAGTGTTCTTTTTTTAAACGAGTGAAGTGCAGCACTCAGTCGCTGCTTCTGTACCCACGGCTCATTATGATCCGGAGTGTGATGTCACTGTGATCCTTCCGTCAAAGCTGTGGTCGGACACCAAGTTTAGTTTTTTGGCTCGTTATGTCGAGATCAAGCAAATGTCTCAGGACGTTAATTTGCAGCTCTTAAAAAAGCTCTTAAAAAACTGATAATGATGAACAAATCAGACATCACAGCGTTTATTGTTGAAGTAAAAACAATGAAAGCATGTAACAAAATGAAAGAGTGACAATTGGAAAGGATTTGCAGCTTCATTTACATGTTTCTTAAAAAATGAATTTCATCCAAAATATTGCAGAAACTCAAATCTTTGAAAGTGCATTGTCTAATTTCTATTCAAAGATATCCCATCACAGTTAATATAAGTCACACTCTCCTGACAAATCCAGATTAACATTTTGTTTCTACATCTTAGAAGCAATGTTTCAGCAAGTATAATTTACTTTAAGCCTTTTTCGCACATGCACTCCTGACTGACTGTTTCCTCTTATAATCCTCATTACACTTTTTGATGGGGTACAACGGGCGTACCTTTGAGGGTACTGCCCCAGCGACGACCTCTTGGACCCCTAAAGGTACAAATTTAGCCCCTTTATTCTGACAGTGTACATGCACAGAGAGATTGTACAAGGTTGTGCACCAGTTTCTCGCTGGAAACAGGACAGAAACGCCATCGTCCCCTCCGATTGGCCCACTGTGAATTTTCCTGAATATATTCTGTTCTCTCATTTGCTTGCCCCGACTTCAAGCAGAAAATCTACTAGGGGGTTAGCAGGAAAAATATGTCCGTTTGCTTTCACGTCAAAATTTTCTGTAAGTGTGTGTATTATCTCTCGATAAAGATTTGACTTTTTGCATCGACCTTGCAAACGCCCAGAAGTCTTGATCAGACTGAAGACATCAGCTCAAGCATTGTCCATTGCACAGTTCTGCGTCACCATCAGCCTCGCTGCCTTTGCACATCAGATGATGCCATGAAAATCCTCCTTCAGCTTTTGTTCCGCTTTATTGCTCCCTGTAAGTCCACTCCATTCAGAGGGCTCAATTAGTCGGCGACGGAGCCGTGATGCCGCTTGCTGTTTCATTGCCGTTCTCGAGCGCCGCAGAGACGTTCAGATCTTTTAGATTCAGTTCAGATCTTTAGTGTGTGGATTGCTTTTAATAAACCCCCTCATGGTTTCCCCTTTACTTACCACTTGGCTTCTCTGAAATAGATTTTTCTGATATTTTCAATTAGCAATATTCCGTTGAATTTCATTATAATGTGAATTGCCACGGCCCCTTAAGAGACCGATCCACATATACGGTAATTATTCTGGAGCCGTTCTGAATCCTTTGTTTGACATACACCTCACTGAGGATGTGTGAAATCTACATTTATGGCACAAGCTATAATACGCTTCATAAGTGCTCCACTGGATCAGATTCAGTTGGACGTATGCTCTTACATATGGATGTCCTTTGGAGCCCACTTCAGCGGGTTTTTTTTGTTTCTTTTTTTCCACTTGGCTTCAATGAGATTCAGGTAGAAGAGGCGTTGTGACATTTCAAAAATGAGTCTTTTTGAAGGCCCTGCCCAGCCACACGTAGCAGGTTATAAATGTTCTGTCAATCCTCATTGGATTCATGTGTCAGGGGAGTCCTTTGCTCAAATCAAATTATGCCTCCGCTCCAAAATCATCATGTGCCGCGGTCTCTCTCAGACAGTGCGCTTTCCTGATGGAAGATGTGTTGGGGATTGTTCGCGGGGGCTTAAAAAAAAAAGAATAGCAGAGGGTAATCCAAGCAGGATTCAGATGTGTGTGTGTGGGAGTGTGTAGTTGTTTGTGTGGGATGCACATGTAAATCATGAGTCAGACAGTCATGCTTCACATCAGACGAGGAAAATTTAACTTTTTCTTTCCTTGTAGAGCAGCCACGGTGTCAGGATCGCACCAGGACTGATTAGTCATGTGTAAGAAAGCAGCCCCAGCTATCCTTCTGGAATAGAAAGGAGCCGCAGCGAGCGTTTGGTTACCTGCCAAAGAGGATGGCGGTGAAGACAAAGTGCTAATCCTCAAGACGTTCGATTTTTTTTCTTTCGCTCTTTTTTTATTTATTTTGCCAACATCTTAAGTGCCAAGCACACATATCTGTGGCGATTCCAGAGTTCTGCAATATTTTCCTCTTATTTAAAGGCTACTGTATGAACCGCTGGCAGCGTTCGGTGCATCTGTTCCAGATGATTATTGGCAGCCGATTGTAAAAAGGCATTCCTGAACAAGGGGATGGCTGGTCTACACAGAGCAGGTCCTTACACATTACAGAAGCTAAAACACACTAGCGTTTAATATAGCGGAACGTTTCCTCATCACACTTCTCTCTGAAGATTAAGCTGCAGAGTAACTGTCTCAGAGTTTGCTTCCAGAGATCATCTTTTAATGTATGCACATAAGAGCTGAGCTCACATTACAGCCAAACCTAATCAAACTCGTTAAATATAGCAAATTCTATGTGCAAACACATCTGAGCGCTCTCAAGATGGCACCTCGCTGATTCCCCCCCCGCCCCCGTGGGTGCTGAAATACCATCACATGGGCGCAGAGCTAGCTGTACCAGAATAGCACCCGCTAGCAGAAAAGCCCCCCTGCTGAGAGGGCAGGTGGTGATCTGGGGCAGAGCGATGTGG
This sequence comes from Labrus mixtus, assembly GCF_963584025.1. Lineage (NCBI taxonomy): Eukaryota > Metazoa > Chordata > Actinopteri > Labriformes > Labridae > Labrus > Labrus mixtus. Next base: position 2,634,612 of record NC_083621.1, on the reverse strand, counting down.
ACGGCAGCAAGTGTACAAAAACTAAAAAGAAACAACGCAACGCCTGCCACATCTGTAGTCCTTTTTTTCACGACCATGGATTAAAAGCACCCTCATTATTCCGGCTCTCACCTTGAAATGCTAATGCTAACGCAGGATGGCGGCTAATAGACAGATTACAAATTCTGAGGGCGCCGATTTGCATTGTTTCTAGTGTGCACTCTCACCCCTCCAGCTGGAGCTTAGCCGCAGACAAATCCTCCCACTCCCTGTTTTAGTCTTTTTGTCCTCTGTGAGGATGTTTTCAAATGTCATCCTGATGACAAGCAGTGTGGTGAGAGCAGAGGAGAGCAGGCTTCTGCTGCTTTTTGTGTAAGCGGGCTTTCTGAATGGGACAGACAAGGCGTGCACGCAGACACACTGAGATCACGCCGGCACACACAAGCCATTCATTTGCTCTGTTTCGCTCTCTCCGTCTCACAGTCTCTCCTCCCCCCCCCTCTCTCTCTCTCTCTCTCTCTCTCTCTCTCTCTCACAGCACACCACATTGCTATCACTGGGGCTGACTGGATTAGCATAGTAATGTGCCTTGTTGCATCACACTGGCTGTAATCAATTACAGCCGGTCATCCGCTGTGTATAGCTGCAGACATTTACACTGGTCTGCTGTTTGTTAATCATGTCCAACAGCATTTCATCTTTAGACCCCTTCAGTCTGCTCTTTGGAAAGCAAAAGAAATAATAAAAGGGAGCGTCATGAAAAAGCATCAGCGGCAGAATTACTTTAAACGCTGAGTGAAAATTAAATGTCCGGCGTGGAGATTTGTCTCGGCGGGCGCTCGTTCACACAGATTCTGACAAGTTCTGAGTTTCACTTTGTCGTTCAAAGCAAACGGGATATAAATGACGGCGACACAGCCGAGCGCTCTTGTATTTTAACACCCACGCGGTGCCATATGTCTCCTGTAATTATGTGCTTTCAGATTGTTCTATCAACCAAAATGTGCTTTTTATGATTTGTTTACTCACTGAATTTACATTTTATTTATTTATACAGCCTTTTCATTACTTTCATGATCAGTTTGAGGTTGGCAAAGGTAACGTCCTGTAGCAGTGTTTATAGACTTTATTAAAGACTGTCAAACCTCACCCATAGGTTTATGTACCCCCCTTTTTAAAGGCCTGTTTTTCCCATCACCATCATGTCAAAGGTAGTGTTTGCAGAGTCAGTTTGCACAACGACCCTTGGAGTGCATACCCAACAATAGAGCAAAATATTAACTGAGGAATAATCACACTGTGGGGCATCGGTTCTGCATGACACACTCTCTCAGGAGGGAGAAAAACTTTATTGACACACATCACTTGACATACAGTACATGCACATTTCAACTATAAATATCAGCTCATTTCATTGGCTGCTGTCACTTGTCATTAACACAGCATACAACCACCTTTTTTTTTTTTTTACAATTGAGAGCATACATACTGTATTTCCCTTTATGTCAAATGTAGCCACACTCCTAAACATATAGCTTGCTTTATTGGCACTCTATTAACAGGCAAAAAGGCGGAGCAGAGGCGGGCCTTATGCCTACTGCAACAACACGCCCAGGTGTCAGTCAACTCAGGTACAGCCCATATAATGCTAACGTATGCATCACTCGTAGCCCCTGTTTTAAGCAGAGAGGTACGGAGAACAAAAACGTTTAGGCTGTAAACGTTTTTATTTGTGCTGTAATTGTAATGTGGGTCCTAATATGGATATCATGACTTTTGCAACCAACCCCATGTGGACACTTAGAGAACTGCAGTTCCTTCTCTGCCGCATTTCTTCTTTTTTTTATAACACAGTTTGTTCCCTTATGAGTCGACCTCCTTTGAGCCCCCTGCTGGCAACATGAAAGAATGCAGGTTTAAGACACTTCAGTCTTGTTTTCACTTTTTGAATGAAGCTATGCTAACACGTTATATAGCCTACAGTAGTGTTGAAGTCAAGAAAACCAGACTAACCAAGACCAAGACATACCCGAGACCAGAGTGCTACGAGACTGAGACAAGACCAAGACATTTAAGGACCGAGACCAAGTCAAGACCAAGGGGCGAGAACGAGACAAGACTATAAATATCACTGAAAAATCAACAACTTGTGCGCAGGGGGGCGTGTCACTCACAGGTAAATGAGGGCGTGTCCGGAGGAAAAACAAATCAATATATGATTAAATTAAGATAAAAGTTGTTTTAGAAAGTGTGCTGTGTTTTCTTCTGATCACATGGAAAAATACCCTTTCAGTGTTGGTCTTGACCGGTCTTGATTTAAAATCCAGAGTCCGCCCAGTCTGAGACCGAGTACAAATGCTTTTAATTCCAAGACGAGACGGAGACCGTCAAAAAATGGTCTTGAGACTAAGGCCAATTTCGCCTACAGTATAGTACATTTTGATATTTTCTCCCCAAATTATTGTCATTTGGTTTTACATAACAGGCCTTGTTTGTCGCTAGAGGATTCTACTTGTCTTATAGCACATCGCCATCGGCTTTACATTTGTAACCATGGGACAACGTCCATTTTTATATACAGTCTGTGATACAGATATGTAGAGCCCAGATAGACTGGAGGTTTTAATTTACAGGGGAACTGTCTCACTTCATTTTTGCAACAAATATGTTGTCACCTCCCTCAAATAGAGGACACACGCCTCCACACACACACACACACGCCTCCACACACACACACACACACACACACACACACACACACATAAACTCACATACCTCCCCCCTTTCTGTCTGCCTCATCAGATTGCAAACTTACACTTAACTCCCCAGATAGCGCTGTCTATTTGCCTGTGTGTCTGACGACACGTCTGCCGTCTCAGACGTTGTGCAAGTTTTGACCTCAATTCATACCCAACTGTGTATTACACAGTCTGCCGCAGCAACAGCACAGATTGTTCCAGATTGGAAAAAAAAAAAAATCTAAAATTTCTCCAGGTTGTGAGACGGACAAAACATTGTAATTCCAGCGGTGACACTCTGTAACCTTTAAATGGAATCCCTGACTGTCAATGACCACACGTGTCAATCGCGGCATCGAGGAGCCAGACGATCCGAATCTGACATTTGTTCTGTCAAGAATTGATCAGAGGAGGTTTCAGCACAAAGATATCCTCGTGGGAGAGAGGGAGCAGCTGAAATATCAGCGGTGGGGATGAAATAGGAGCGGTGCATGCTGGTGTAGGTTATAATTTGTCCTTTGTAAAACAAGTCTGTTAGATGGTATACTGATATCTGATTGACTTCTTTTGCTTTCGTCTGCAGTCTTCAGAAAAGCGGCGCTCAGTCCAGCCAGAGGACGATTATTTTTTTAATGAAACTGTTTTAGGTGCACTAACAAGCGTCCCCAGAGCATGTTCATCCCCCGCTCCAATCAAATAATCAGGAACACTCTGATTACCAAGTGTCACTACATGGATTTTCAGTCTTTTAACAGCTCAGCTTCAGATTATTCGCCCAATTAGCCGTCCCCGAGCTTCTTTTAGTGCCACCGATTCACCGTCAGGATTTAAAGAGAGAGGGAAAAAGAAGCCTTTACAAAACTTACACGGCGACTTCACAGATGCCACACAAATAATTGATGAGCAAATACTGCTTTATTAGTTTATTGCTGTGTTTAAATTAGCCGTTACCATGGCAACCGACTCCTTCTGGGATATATCGCCTATAGATCATAAAAAAGGCTGTCCAAAAAAAAAAAAAAAAAAGTTGTGTAAGACTTTGAGCAGAAAATGTAACACGCACGAGTGAAGACGGAAGCTTCTTCTAGACATTAGTCCATGATCTTATGCACATTTCTTTGGCTTCAAAATTGCATTTGTGCTACCTTCTATATTTAAGTATTAAATTATCCCCCTCCTCCACCTTTTCAAACAGTCCCCCTGTGGTCTAAATGAAACATCTGTGCTGTGCTTTGATCAAAATATAACATGAATCAAGCACCAGAGGAGGTTTGTGACCCTGTATAAACCAGCTCTCTCAGAACGCTCCGTTTTGGTGTGTGTGTCTCTTTAAATGTAATGACCCCCCCCCCCCTGAGTTTTCCCGGTAGACATCACTCCTCTGTAGCGAGAATAAAAATGGTGGACCTGCGCCGAAGTTTTGTTCTAGGCTGGAGGTGGAGTCCATGGGTGGAGATACCAGGGGAGGGGAGGGGATTTTTGTTTACCAGAATCCCACTGTGACATCACAAGGAGAGCACATTTGAAACAGAGCATTTCTCTTTGTGTTGTAAGACTTATGCAGACCACAAACAAAGGACTGGATGGGTTTATTTCACATGTTGTGGGTCAGTAGACACTGAGGTTACCCAAATACATGTTCAGAAACACTGTACAAATAGATTTCTCACAATATGTCTCCTTTAATTCTCTGTTGTAGCAGCACTCTTTGTAAATAGGACTAAACCCGGACGAGGAAGTAAACATGTTGCGCTTGCTCCACTTAATGCAGCCCATGTTGAGATGCTCTTACTTAAGGTACTTAACCCCCAACTGTTAGAGTTAAAATATATTACCGTGGTGGGGCTGGGCAGATACTCTCTGGTGTAATTTTGTCCGAAACAATGAGTGTTAAGTGGAGTGTACGTGCAGAGAAACCCTCGACTGAATAAAGTTTTTATTGGTGTTATTAATTAACAAGGTTGCATCAAGCATTTTTCTCCTCACGATATCCTGTGAGGAATTGAAGAAAGTTATCCATTCACTGAAAACAAGTGGAGTTCTTAACTACAGAATACTAAATATGAATCGCTGGATATTGTATTACATTTTTTTTGTCCATAATAGGCAACTTGTTCAGCTGTGTATTCAAAGAACATTTGCAATGCATGGTCAATCTGTGCAATTTTCCCTGGCTGTCCCCGACAGCCTGCAGGCATTTGGGTATTAATCTCTAAGTAGTGGCAAGAGTTGCAACCGGGCTTAATTCATTTACTTAAGAGCTTTTCACGAGGGGTTTAAAAGTTAATAGGACGATCACTCCGTAGTGCATTTGATTAAACCCTCTTAATTACCCCAGGTATAATGGGCTATTAGCAAAAGGCCCTGTTGTAAAAGGGCAAGTGGGAGATGATTGTTTTTATGAGATACTTTTTGTCCACTTCTTCCAATGTCAGGATTTTACTGATTCCCAGACTTTAATCCTGTTGCTCATGCAGAGAGATACACGGGGGAGTTACGAGTATCATAGGGTGTCATTTTTTAACTTCGAACTAGCTGCGGTCTTTCAGGGCAGACTGGAACAAATCATGGTCTTTTTTTTTCAGCTCTAGACCATTTTCACAAACATGACCACGTGCAGGAAGCGGTAGGAAAGAACAGGCATTTTACTTTGTTTGCTCCTCACAGTTTGTCGACTAATACCTTGTTCTTGTCGTCCCCCCCTCCCCCCCCCCTCCCTCCATTGTAGGCACTTTCTCTTTAAAACGGGCACAGGAACGACCCCCTTCTTCGGCGCAGCAGCCCCCGGTTACACAATGGCGACGGGGACGGTTTACTCCACACCAGCGCGCCCTCTGCCCAGAAACAGCCTGTCCAGGGGGGCGTTCAAGTTCAAAAAGTCCCCCAAACATTGCTCCTGGAAGTGCACCGCCTTGATCGCCGTGGGGATAGCCGTGGTTCTGTCCATCATCCTCTGCTACTGCATAGGTAAGGATGAACGCCGTAAACATCACCCACTGATTGAAATGTGGAGGATTTTCACTGATTATCTGTTTAGAGGATCACAGCATTATAAAAACAGAGCATGACAGATTATGAGACATTATTAGGATTATCGTGTTAATGAACGCGACACAGCTGCTTGCTTTTTCCTCTTTTTAACAGAAAAGTTACAGAAAATCACAGAAATTGGAATGTGAGACTTGACTGAGATTATTTTTTGTGGGGGGGGGGGGTTATGGCCTGGCGTTTGATATGACATGTAAAGAGACGGGAAGTGTGCAGAGTGAGAGACGGGGACTTTCACCAAACAGCATCAGAAGCCCCGATTCAGGAAGCAGGTTTTGTGCAAACCCTAGGACTGGTTTCCGTTTCAGAAAATCCTCGTTTCCACAAAGCGGTCCGGTTTGGTTCAGTACGATAATTACTTATTTGGTAATCAGAGTGTAAGCCAGATGGAGATAGCTGCGACAGCTACGTAATATTGTGACATCATCGCAGCCCAACACCGTGTAGCACGCTAAGAATTAAATTCAACAAAGAAGAAAAATGGGACACTGTAAACAAGGGACCCTTTGAGGTCGGATCGGTACCCTTGGCATCCCAACAGAACGGTACCAAAAAAGTAGGACGGTATGGATCCCTAATTTTAATAAATGGGTACCGTGCCAAACCGAACTGTAACCGGACCGCTTGGTGGATACGGGGCTAAAGGGAGGTCACTCCAACCCGAGACAGAGGGGTAACTCAAGCTCTGTCTGAGTCAGTTACTATGGTAACTGAGTCTGTGACCCTAACCTGGGCGGGAGCAGGTTTCTAGTTGGAGACTGGTGAAGCACGAGGACCTCTTTTTGATACCTGTTGCCATGGTGATCATTTAATCAGAGCTCCGTTAATATTGGCTTGTTATAGTCCCTATGCATGCTCTGAACTCTACGTGAACCCTAGTCTGAGTTGATTGGACAAACTCTTATCAGCTGTTTTGGAAGCGGGAGCTCAGAGTTTCCCGTGTGAGGGTAAATCAACTCAGCGATGCCCCAGGATCGGAGGGGTGGAGGCTGCGACCACTGCAACGAGGACTGTAGCCTCTGTACATGGGGCGTCTGATCTACATACTGATTATGAGAGAGAGAGATGCTGTCCCCTAACTGTTCATCTGTGCATTTCACCACACGTTAGCTTTTCAGATCAAGGCCACACTGCTTCTGCACCTGGGCTCTAAACTTCAAATCGTCTACACACCAACTCCACGGTTGCAATTTCCAAAAAAGAAAATCCTCTTTTGCTTCCTCAACTTGGTCCACTTAGAAGCTTTAGTCCCTGATCGTGTCTGGAGGCAGTTCAGGAGGTGAAAACCTAATCTGTAAACTGCTCACATTAGCAGATATTTCAGACTGACCATCTGCACCGGCTGAGAGGCTTTGACCACAGCTTCTCCCGCGATATTTACCATGGGATGTTTACACCTTAAAGCCTGGCATGGAGATATTTATTCTCAGGGATTAGGGATCTCAGGGATATTCTCAAGTGACTCTTGATGCTGTGCTGTTTTTATTTTTATCAAGTTAACACTATTATGAACTGTGAAAACGGAACATCTACATCTCAATACTGAAGAAGAATCAGCCGTCTAGCCTGACAAAAATTAACTATAGACCGAGACTGAGGCACAAATACCGCCACTGAATTCCTGTTATTGTAAGATTTGGAGGTGCAGCAACAGCTGTCACCCGTGCACATGAAAACCAGTAGTTGTTGTGCCAGGAGCGACGTATTTCTTTCACTTCGAGGGAGACGAACACGACTCCATTATCCGCGGTGGCATTAGACAATCTTTAGACATGTCGTTCGGTCAAACGGAACCAATGACAGACAAGCTGTCGAGCGTGAATGAAGGTGACATGCCTCTTAATCTGTGTGCAGTTTTGATCTATGCCAGGAGTATTTTCTATTTCACTGCTTTTTTTTCACCCTTTTTTTCCTTTTTCTTGATGTGATTCAGTGGCGTCTGTCTGACTAAGCTCTCAGTCAGATATGCAGACACGGTTTCCAAACGAGACGTCCCTGCCCGCTTCCCTCTTGACATTGGAGGCCGTGCATCATGCCCGCACTTCTGATCCCTATAGTTCACAGAACGACAGACAAATGATGTCCTTTGGGTTTCCTGCTCAAACACAGACAGGGGGTGGGGCTGGAGGTTCAAATGGCGAGCACAGATAGCAGCGTCAAAATGAAACACAAGTCGAGAATCGGAACTCTTTTGACAAAAGGAAACCAACATGAACACTTGAACTTTAAAGACGACCTTGGTCCACAAAGCCCTTTGTTGTACAAGAACCCCAAACACGCTCATTCTGTCAAAAAGGAAATGCTTTTATCTCGGTCAGGAAGATAAACTAATGCTCATCCTCCTCTCCTTTGGGCGTTATTCCCTTCGAGAAGTTTTTTTTTTCTTTTTTTATACAGCGGTGTGTCAAAGCTGACTTCTTGCTAACCTTTAGAATCTTGACCACAGCAATAAACCCCGTTACAGATTCATCTCTGCTCCTGCCCTCTCCTGTCATCCAAGCCCTTAATCTTTACACTGCGCCTCTCTCCCCCGAGCGGATATATAAGTATTCATCCAGCCTGGAGGCAGGGGGAAATGTGACACAAGTTGTATAAAGGAGAAATATGGGCTTGTTGGGAAGATCCTATAACCGCTGGTTTATTGTTGAACGGAGAGGGGGAGTGCTCTCGTGGAGGAGAGGTCATAAATACACTTTATCCATATCAATATTCACAATCCCTTTATTGACTTAACTGTTTTGTTGCTTGTTGACGTTCATGATCCTGCACCATAAAATCAGCATGGATATATACATACTTTTTTTTTTTTTTCTATAACGTAGACGATCCTCCTGTGTGCACGGGATCAGTTGCTATTTTTATTTGCTCCGGTTGCTGGTGCCAGATCGGCTCCATTTACACGCGGAGAAGGAGCAGAAACAGTCATTTGTTCAGCTGTTATCACTAACAGCTCAAGCAGATTGGATTCATTTACAACGTTTTCATCCCAACAATCACCCACTTGTTTAATTGTAGACCTGTCACATATTTGGGAATTGTATTTTTGGCCACTTTCCAGAGTGTGTGACTGCTGCTTCAGCGCGTTTGTGTGTGTGTGTGTGTGTGTGTGCGTTTGTGTGTGTGTTAAACAGATGCAGCCCTTTGCCACTTGCCTCAGGTGCCTCGGAGTGTTTCCACCTCTTCCTCTCTCTCTTTCATCCGCCGCCAATTCACCTGCCAGGTGCAATGACTCAAATAGATACAATGCACGCTCGTACTTTAATACTTCCCCACTGTCAGCGCGCACGGTCCCATTAGTGCAAAGACAAACTCGGAGACAAATACGAGCACACCTGCTTCTGTTATTTATTAAAACGGCTCTGTCTTTGAATTTGACTGAGCCGTATTACTCCAGTTTGTGTTTTGTGCTGCAGCTCACTCCCTCTAAGAAACAAATAGCTCTGATTAAATGTTTTTTTTTTCTTTTTTTATGGAACAAATCCAACGAATAACATGCAGGATAATCGCTGAACTCGACGCTGGCCGACAGCAGCAGCAGCAGCTCCTGTAATTCAAATGAAGCAAAACCTGCTGAGGTGAGGCGTTCCAGTTCCAGCTCTGCAAACTAGCCTGATTGGAAGGATTTCAGCAATTGTTCAGACAGAGGGAGGCTAATCAGGAGCGAGTCCAGTTGTTAGCGCTGTGGCTGGATGCAGGACACAGCATGTTGCAGCTCTGGAAAATGCACCTTCAATTGAACGCTGCACAAACACAATCAAAGGGGGAACATTATCCTCACAGCACATGTTTGATTCAAACGTTTATGAGGAGAGGAGTTCTTTTGTCTTAAAGTGTTTTTGAATATCAGACGTATGAAAATAATTCATTGATTAAAAGTGTCTTTTTTAAGGGAAGCTTGACTTATTATGTGTTATCAGTTTGCTTTTTTAAGAAAGTGCATCTCACAGTTTCTTTTAATAAGAGGAGAGAATATTACGCCTCAACTTTGTACCGCAAAAATTAAATTTACTAGATAAAGAGAAAATCAATTTGGTGTTGTCGGAGGGTTTTTCAGTGAAGGCTGCTTGATTAAAGCGCCGGCTCTTATGAAATTCTTGAATTAGTGGGTGTGCGTTTGGTTTCAACGTGTCTGTACCAGTAACCGGAGTAGAGTGAGGGATACAGGTGGACCCACTTGTGTGACGGACGAGTGCTGTGTTGGGAAAAACAATACAGCCTCTAATGGAAATCTAATACTCATAATAAAATCAAGAAAACCTCCACAGAGACTCCGAAAAAGGTGGCGCTGAGCTCGCATCAATTGCCTCAGGACCAAAAAAACACACTCGGCTCGGTGGATGCCGTGTTGGAGATGTTGTCTTTCCGTTTGAGGTTGTTGGAGACTCTATCCGGAGTAGAACTGGAACATCTTAGCCACGCTCCGGGCTGTGCAGCTCATATCGAGGAGTCCCCCGGGGGGCACGTTTCTGGGAAGATGTGCAGGCAGGTTCCAGCGTAAAACAATGTTTGTCTCAATAATTTTGAGGCTGTTGAGCTCCAAGTTGCTGTTGGCACACCCCGACTCCAGATGGGCTACCTCGCTCTCTGGTAAATGGACTCATTATGCTCGGTGGCAACAGCTATCAGAGTGGCAATCCTTTTGCATGCTTTTGAAAACTCTTGAGAAGTTTTCCACTCTTTTTTATGTTTTTTAATGCCGTGGGTTTCTCTCCTGAGTGGTGTGATTCGTTTTCCTAGAACAAAAGGAGATACAGCTTTCACTCGTGGCGTAATTAGTGTTGTGTTTTTCCAGGTAACAACAAAAAAAACAAGAATGATGAGAACAAGACGGGTAATTTGCTGTGAGAGCAGTCAGGAAGATTTTTCAGCTCAGGAGTGTTGGTGCTTCTTGTTGGTGTTAAAGCTCAAGCAAACATGTTGTAAACTTTGCAAATTCGACCTCCAATCCATCGCGAGGAGAGCTGTTCCAGGGGGCAGATTTTTGACTTCTGAGATAAGAGGCCAGCTTTCCCAGCTTTCCTGCTCAGGAGGAGAATGGCTCCTGGCCCATAAATATTAATTGAACTGGCCTGGTCTTGCAGGAATAACTTATGCAAATGCGTAAATTGAGGGCTATTCACCTCAAGCAATTTGTTGATGAGGTAAGTGGAGATACAGACTCTGGTGTGCTAAGAGCGGTGAAGAGGGGAAAGGCTCTTGGTGGTTTCTGTGGTGGGTGTGATACTCTAGAGGCCACCGCCGCACGTAGTTACCTCCCTGGTGAGAAGTTGGAGATGGTGGAATGTTGGAGTGTGAGACCGTGGAGGTTTCTGAACGTGTTAAATGATACTGAGTCTTCAATCAGGAACGTTCAACTGTTAACTTTATTGTTTCCGGAGAAGATTAAACACATAAAGAGATAACAGACATGAAGAAAAACCTTCAATATCAGAAACAAAAATTGCATCAAAGAGTGCATCAAGTGACGACAGGACATCAAGAGTGTCTAAAACTGACACTAAAACCATCATTAAACCAAAACTAAAACCATCGTCAGTCATCAGAGGGGAGCAGAAAAATCCCCTAATCTTCTGAGTCAATATTAGAATTCAGTATTTTGTTGGTGGAGTTATAAAAGCCTCTTTCATCCTGTTGGACTTGCCCTTTGATAATGTGCGTCTCCTGCCTGAGGGCGTGCGCTCAAAGTCACCAAAGAGAGGATGTCGAGGACACTGTCGGATGTCTGGAGATTTAGATGTTGCTCTATAACTAAAGGTCAGTTACCTCGCCACAAATCTGACATCTTTCAGAGGGAAATCTCCTAATAACTATCAGATGAAATTAGGTGAAGTTTGTCGTGTTGAATGATAAATTATAATAACCTTGGTAATATCAGGCGATGCATCAGGTGCCATCTATGATGTACAGAACAAAGGTTCCTGATTTATGGGGATATTTTATCAGTTTTTTTTTCCACATTTTCAAACATAGAGCCACACTTTGAGGAGGGACTTTGAATCAATCCATCAATCATTATTTGTATAGCGCCAATTCATAACCAGTGTTATCTCGAGACGCTTTACAAAAGAGCAGGTTAAAGACCTTACTCATTGTTAAGAAAAATGGGAAAGGGGGAGATGGGAAAAGATGCAGGAAGGATTTCTCTTTTGTATTCCTCGCGTTCTGGACTTCTGGTGAATGTTTAATGGACTTGAGCTTGTATATTTATTTTCTAGTCTTCTGACTACTCAAAGCATTTTCACACCGCAGGTCACACCTACACATTCACACACTGATGGCAGAGGCTGCTATCAGAAGTAGCTTATCCCATTCAGAAAGGTCTAAGCAGCGGGAGCATCTTGGGGTTAAGCAAGCTCCAGCTCCTGCAGCTACATGTCCGATGTGTCCTTGGGCAAGACACCTACAGTAACCCCAAGATCTTACCGCTGCTTTGTCGGCGTGTGAATGTGTATGAATGGGATTAGTTACTTCTGATGGTCACTTTCCACAGCAGCCTCTACCATCAGAGTGTGAATGTGTGGGTGTGACCTGCGGTTACCATCAGACATGTGGCTGCAGGAGCTGGGGATCAAACCCCCAACCTTCCTGTTTAAGAGATGACCAACTCCACCACTGATCCACAGCCGCTCAATCAAAAAGAATGAGGCTTGTTATGGGCGCTTTTTGTTTAATGGTTATTATCAAATGTAAGCATGCTAACGTGGTAAAATAAAGTTAATAATCATGCTAAATGTAAGGATGTTAGCATTATTGCTATGAGCATGTTAGCATGCTAATGTTTGCTGAAAACTTTATGCAAATTTGTGTCTGAGCATAGAGCTGCTGTAGACTTTTCCTAAAGGACATATGTACATAAAAAAACTGACTTGCACTGTCAGCTGAAAGTCAACAGCTCCTTTGAGAGCCTCGTCTATTATTCTCTATGTCCTCGTTTATAAGGTGTGTTGTCCCGCCCCTCTGCCTGTCATCGGAGAGATTCTTCCCTCAACATTAAAAAGGTTCTTTTCTACAGAAGACTAAATGCTAATTTTGCAAATACAGGTTTTGTCAAGAAGATTATACCACATTTAGACTTTAATAATACCCTAACCTGCTCTAGTTCAGAGCTGTCAATCATGTCAGCAGAGAAGGTGTCACTCTCTCTTTTCAGGCCGAGGGTGTTTCACCGCGGGTTAATGCTCCGTGTCCTCGGTTGATCCTCGCAATTTGTCGCCCGGCTCAGCTCTCAGTGTTTTCTAGAGATTCTGGAGCTCTCCCTCAGTTGAAAGACTCTTAACAAGTTTGTCTTAGAAATGAACATATTTACACAGCAAACTCTTTGAAAAAGTTTGTGTTTCAAAGTGAGAATTTTACCGATTAACTAGGCCAAGAGTTTGTCTGCGGCTCACTGTGTTTCATTTGAATGTGTTTCAACATCAGTAAATGAACCTGATTAAAGAGAGTAATTTAGAATATGTTGAAACCACAATATTAACATCAACAGGAAAGCCTCATGGATGAAGCAGAAATGATTAACACAAGAGGAAATGTTAGACAGGTCAGCATTAAAGGCTAGAATATAATCAAATCTGTCCGATCTCATATTCTTCGACTCATAACACTTATTTATGCTAAGATGTTTTATAGCCTTATAGGCAAGATCCATACAGCTGTATTTGATCATGTCTATAACCCCCTCTATTTCAGCCCTGCTCAGGACAGGCTGTTTCTGTGTCTGTACCTTTAAATATGTAAATGAGCTGTGTCTGACCACGCCCCCTCTCTGGAAGGGGCTTGTGTGGTTTGGGTTTTCTCCCACTATGCCCTATTGTTTACGGTGAGAAGGCAGACTGAGAGGGCAGAACAAACACCTAGCTGTGGGAGTGTCACCCACCTGGGGGAGGGGCTACTGCCCTTTGTGATGTCATGACGGGAAAATCTCTAAACAGCCTGTTTGAGCACACATTTTCTGAAAAGTGGAGCAGGAAGAAGACAGAGAGGATGGACTTCTCTCATAATAGGGGGGTTTGTAGACGGACTAGAGACACATGTTAGAGTTAGAGAAACATGGTGAAGAGTATTTTACATATAGAAAAATCCGACATCATAACTTGCAGAACACATAATTTTCCCGTCTATTGCTGCTGTAGTTTTTGAATGATGTTGTGTGTTACATCGGGTCTAAATGGCATTTTAAAACCCCCAAAATCCCGCAATTAGACAAACTCACTGATTGAGGCATGCGGTAGACCCTCATCTCCTCCTGGGCTGTGCAGGGTAAAATGATTGTTTTGGTCAATGGCTTTAAAGTGTGCAATGTATCTCCACACTTTTAGAGGATGTACTTTGATTGGAGGTATTTGATCAAAGGGATTTTGTCGCAGCCATTGCAAGCCCATCCATCTCTGCCAGCTGAAGCAATCTTCCCAGGCATTTCTGATTTTTTTTTTTTTTTAATTATCAGTCGATTTAGACCCCAAATGTGTAAAACAGCCAATGATTAAAAGCACCTCAATTCCCCTTTGATTACTGTAACTTACGGTGTTGCTGGTTTTGCAACTGAAGTGAATTCTGACACGGTGAGGCCAAACATTATCACTCAGTTTTTTATCTCTATCATCTGATTCAAGGCTACAGAGCACCTGTGTTCTGGTTTACCAAGGACAGCCGCGTGTGTTTCTTCTGACTAAACTGACGCCAGATTTATTCATCAGGAGATTTTCAACAAACCAAACATGCCCCCGTTTCTTTACAAAGCTGCAACTGATACACTTTCAGGATGACTTTTACCATCTCTCCGTTTTTTTTTGGTCTCCTTCACATTTGATATTCTCTCTGGCCCCTCATCCACCTCTCAAGTTATTTTGCTGCAGTCAATATCCATCTTCCCAGAGAGCGCAGAGTGTTGGAGAAAAGTTCCTCTCGCAGATCAAATGGTCGGAAATCAAGATGCTTCCTCAGCATGTTCCCCGGCTGGTGACTTTGAAGGAGATTGGCCCTCTCGCTGCGCTCACAGGAGCCCCTCAGTCTCCCAAAACAACAAAAACACAGTTTGATTGCATCCAATACTGTGACAATAAAGCAGGTTTGGCTGAATAAAAGCCCCAGGCACAGTTTAGTTATGTAAGAAGACTAGAGGAGTGTTGCAGATACTAACCCCTCTCACTTCCTCCTCCTGCTGCTGCTGCGACTGTCTGTCTCAATAAAGTGCCTTACACTGCCTCCTAAAAGTCTCTCACTTCCCGTCTCTTTCCCCCTCGTCTTACTCTTTCACAAACACAAAGCTGCGTCCCCGTGTCCGTCCTGCTTTGTATCAGCCTCTCTGAGAGTCTTTCCGCTGTGTCTGGTCTGTTGGCTGTCTTTGATGCAGGAGCTGTTTGTGTGCAGCAGACACTCAGGAACGTTAATGAACAGCGCTCTCCAAGGAAACATGCGAGAGCAACAGGGTTCCTAAGTATTGATTGAGATGACTTTGTCTGGCCTCTATCAGTGCTGTGTTTACTGAAAAGCCACCCGTTTGCAGAGTCGCCTTTAAGAAAAACAAAACATGAACTGAAATGCGTGGAGTTAAGCAGTCTTTCTGTTTTTTTCTCTGCCTGCATTGGATCCATCCTTTGTCACCCCCGTCCCCCCGTCCCCCGTCCCCGTCCCCCGTCCCCCCACGGGTCCTTTGTGCTTAAGTGGCCTGATTGTTTTTGGTGTGGCTGTTTGCTTATTTGTTTATCCATTTCTACGAGCCCACGCAGTTTTTTTGTGTATTTCACAGCAATGCACCTTTTCGGCCTCAATTGGCAGCTCCAAGAGTTGGACAACCAGCCGGCGTTTGAAAACGGAGGAGTCGGGAAGACGGGGCCCACACAGACGAGCGTAGTGACAGCTCTGGCGGCTGATGGTGAGGAAATAAAAGCCTGACCTCTGAATGAATAGTTAACATTTACAGTCATATTGCAAAAGATGTTTGTTTTATTTTTTCTTCTGTTTATTTTGGTCAAGGTTAGTTCCACTGATTTTTTCAAATATACTGCGCTAGCAAGGTTAAGCTTTTCTTTTACAAAATGCCTCTAATAACTCGTGCAAGCTGACGGCTTTATAATGGCAAATTCTCTCAGCTGCATCTTTATTGACCCTGTAGAGATATTTGTCCCGCTGCAGGCCAAAAACATAAATCACAAGTAGGCACGGGAATTCAGGTCTGAAAAAAAATCATGGCCAAATACATGAATACGTTATGTTATAACAGGAACCAAGAGTTTATTTAGCCAGCATTTAGAGAATCATTGGACCGCTCTATGGACCGGAAATTAATCATCAGTCTAATTACCAGCACAACCCGGGCACACAGATGTTCTCATGTGAGTCAGGTTCCTGCTCAAGTTTCTGCACGTTGAAAAAAATCATTCATTCAACCCCCGCCCCCTCCTCTCTACAGTCGATGCTCACTCAGGTCACCATGTGGTGGACTCTGAAGCTTCAGTGTTTATCCAGCTCTGCATGGGTCTGTAAACCTTTCTGTGTTCTAACCTCTCTCCATTTTTCAAAAGCATCTCCAATATTGATCCTAGTTTGAGCACGTTTCTGCTCGTGGAGCTTATTAGAAACATGCAGAGGCTTTTTAGGTCGGGTACAATCACTTCTATCTGAACCACTTCTCTTGACCCGCTTCCATCGCTGCAACACCTGTTGACCTGATAACTGCTCTCATATCTGGGAAACCGAGGGGCGTCCAAAATGGCCGTGTGGGGGGTCGCCTTAAAACCGCCTACCTTCTCTGGTCCAAACAAATCCAGAGCATTCAGGAGCAGAATCTAAAGTTAGAAGGAGGACATACTGACTGCTGCATTGTTGTCAGAGAAGCCAGCACTTCAACATGTTTCCTTAATGTCTGATCAGATAGTAAGATACCTTTATCATTTCAGCCTCTACATATCTTGCATGTTGTTCCTTTAATTCATCAGAGCAGCCTGAGCAGATCTGGAGGTAGATTGAGCTTAAATTGTGTTTAAGGCTGCTGAATTAATCACAATATCTTTGTTGTTGTTATACCAGCATTCCCATCGATCAAACAAGCTGTCTCACACGGCACGCTTACACTTTTTACACATTTTTTATATCATTATGATGCAGTCTGAGGAAGATCAAGCTTGCTATCTTCTACCTTCAGATTAATTAGTGCAAATGTAGTGGTCAGTTTTTGATTGAGGAGGCACATTTTGCAAACTCAGGTATTTTGAAAAGAAATAAAGATCAACGGAAAAACATAAAACCTGTGATTTAAAGCTAATATGAGTTCTAATTCTTTCTGTGATTGCCCTGCATTATATCAGTATTTAAGATGCAGATCTCAATGGAGACTCGGGGAAAACGTCACAGATGTAAACACGAAGGCCAGTTTGGATGAGAAGAGTCCTGATGCAGACCACTTTATAATACCATGTGTGGATCGGGTGTAAACGTTCCAACAAGTTCTTGTCCCCTAATGACAGATTAACAAACGTAGTAGCAAAAGCAAACATGAAACCTGACTCTACCATGAAGCTGCGGAGGAGAGATACCGCTCCTCTGACCTGGTCAGAAGTGAGTCCAATGAGGCTGCAGGTAATTAACTTACTTTAAAACAAAGGTTAAAGGATCTTTAAACACTAAAATACAAATTAATTAAAACAAGTTAAAGGGTAAAATGACGATTAAGAGAGACAAATTGCCACTGGATGCCATTTGGCCTCGGGAATGACAGAGTGAAATATTTGCTTGCTCGATGCCCAGTCAGCCTTAAGAGTTTATTGGGATCTTTCACCTCCTGAATATTAATTAACTTCCTCCAGACAGCTTTGTACTGCCTAATCATAATCTTGGACCGTTGTGTATTCAACAACAAGCAAGCAGTGCGATCCGGGCTCACCTTTACAGCAAAAGCCACCAATTTAATCCGTAAGCCGGCCCAGGTATTTAGCATGCACGACCATGAAAGCATTAATTGAGTTGAGCGGGGCAGGCAAAAGCTCAATTGTTTAAACTCGGCTAGATTTAAATCCTCATAAGTACTGCTAATTAAGATAGCATGAGGCAGGTTTTGGACTGTTTAAAAGCAATCAATAGGCAGTTATTATTCTCCCTGGAGGCAAACTTGGCTTCCTGTCTTCACTTTGACTGAAGCCGAAGTGACAGGCGATGACCTCATTACCACGCACACCAACACTGAGGGTAGCAAATAGTGGATGTCTGGCACAAACAGGTACGCTCATCGTCCTCTGTTTACACACAGGTGCACGCACTTTAAACGCTTCTTACGAGACGGGGGAGCAAAGGTTGAGTTGTTATTATGCACCGGGACAAGTCTGCATCATCCACCCTTACGTGTAAAAGTCATTGGCACGGTAAATTGTAAAGAGCACAGCTGCGTTACCTCTATAATAGAGCTCGAGACTGCAAAGGCTTCACAAATTCTTCTTCTTCTTAACAATGAGGTCTGATCGTTAAACCGCACATTGCAGGCTTCAGTTTTTCATATAAGCATGACTCATAATAAGAACATCCTTTTGTCGAGTGAGGACATAGTTTAAGGTCACGATTGGTAAAAACTATTTTGATTTGCTGTTATTGCTCTGGCGACATAATGCTCAGTATTTGTGACAGATTCCATTTAGACCTTATCTGAGATGTAGCCTCTGTGAGTCATCGACAACACAGGGAAGATGGGAGAGGAAGGTATTCTTATAAAAGGCCAATTATATTTGGTCTTTTCTGGAGGGGGGGTGGGGGATGGTGAGCAGTGCATCATGGACTACAGAGAAACATAATGTTCAATCCTGTCTTTCTGAGTCATCACTCATTTGCGTATGACTACCCCATTGTGTAAGGTCCTGGCATGGATGAGATTGTGAATTATAAATCAGAAGATAGATCCGGCATTTAGTGATATTGAAAGATCAAAGACTGGCACAAAGTCCAAGATTGTGTTTGAGATGTGAGTGTGCAGGGTTTAGCTGAAAGGCTCTGTCATGACTGATTCATCCCGTATCACTGTGCTTTTTCAAATATGAATCTTAAACTCCTTTCATACAGTAATGTGTGTGTGGTTGTTTTTTATTGTCTTCCAGGGAGAACAACCAATGTGCTCCACCAGGAGAACAACTCCATCGATACTGGACAGGTGGACATAGGGAAGCGGGTGGCTCAGAGCGTCCCACCGGGGGTCTTCTGGCGTTCTCAAGTAAACATGGAGCAGCCTCGCTTCATCAAGTTCAACATCTCGGTACAGAAGAACGCACTGATTGGAGTTTATGGACGGAAAGGTCTTGCGCCATCTCACACTCAGGTAAAAAGCTCTTGTGAAATATTTTATATAAATGTTGTTGAGATTAATGAAGCAGTGGCAATGGCACCGTGTTGATTAACTTTGTAAACGTTCATGTGCTTTCTCCCACAAATGAAAAGTTCAGTTTGTTTCAGCTACATTTCTGAAGCCCTATCTGCACGGGATGAGAATAAGAATAACCTGGGGACCTTTGGTAATTTGTAATAATTGCAGAGGACGTCTGTGTTTTTAATCCCGTTTGAATCAACCATGTCTGTCATTTGTGAAGTGAAAATCCAGGGAAATTAGTCTACCATATTTCAGCACACAAAGATGTCCTCTGATGATAGTATTCACGTCCTTAATTTGGGGTGGTATTTATTTTTTAATGAAGTTTTCCGTGGCTCTAAAGTTAGATGCTGCCACCAGAGACAAGGTGGTCATCATGCAGCGTCTCACCGTGTTCAATCAGAACTGTCAGTAAATAGGAGTAATAACAGGCTTTGCTTTTCCTGTGAGACTGTGATGCACCAAGCACTGACGTTAGGGGGTCATTTCCAAATTACCCGAGGTCCCCATTGGCGGCTCTTTAGAAGAGTTTCCTACATTCTGTCCTCCAAAATCATTCCTCAGGATATAGTCCTTTATAAAAGGGGGATGCCATTTGGTAGTTGTGTTACAAAATGTTATATTGGAAATGAGGCAATGAGGTAATTAAAGGCTCAGAGAAAATGAGACTTTAACTTAAAGGTCACATATCCTCCTCCTCTTCAATCAGTTTAAATAAGTCTCAGAGCTCCTCAAAGTTTCTTGTTCTAAATCCACTCTGATCCTGTATTTGATCATGTCTATGAACCCCTCTATTTCAGCCCTGCTCAGAACAGGCTGTTTCTGTGTCTGTACCTTTAAATATGTAAATGAGCTGTGTCTGACCACGCTGACCAAGTCTAATAATATTCTATGTTTGTTTTGGTCTCAACCAACTCTTGATTAAATATCTTTTCATCCTCTAAATGTTCCACTTAGTCTCCATCTTATACAGCGAGATTCAACCTTTGTCTCTCTTCTCTGTCCATCTTGTTTTGGGCAGGAAGTGTACTTTTGTATTTTGGAATACCACACACCACAGTGAGAAAACATTCAAATTGTACGCCATGAACATAGCGTGGTCAATCACAACCTCGTGAATGAATCCAAAGAGGCTAAAAGGAACTGAGACGTTTATAATGATGATAACAACAGCAATTTTCTTGGTTAATTTCTATAAGCCCTAATAAAAGAAATGAGCAGTTTGTTGCTAAAGAAGAATCAACAATGTTCCACCCCAATATAGGGCCCATTATTATCTACCTTTATGGGATTAGCTCTTATTTATTTTCTAGACATGTTTGCATTTGCAAATTAAAACTGTGCACTATGATTAATCTGAGTTTCGTCTCAGCTCGGTTTGTCTGTGTGCGGGCATGCAAGTCTTCCACTCTCACTGAGCTTCTGCCGTTTGCAAATTGAAGTGTTTCCAAAATGTCTGATGTGTCACTTGGATGACATTTCTAGGCATTCGAACGTCCGACGTCCTGTCAATGGTGATGGAAGCACTCAGACAATGGCCATTTTCCACAACACTTGACTGCGAAAGCTCTTAGCTTCACCTCCATGACATTCTCTCGTTGTAAAGATGGGCTTCACTCGAGTGTTAGACACTTAGGGGCCATCCTTTGATGGAAGAAAGGCCGACGTGAGTGACAACAGGTGAGCTGGATTGCACATTCAAGGTGGGGGAAAAAAGAAAGAAAGAAAGCCCAACAAAATCAAAGACCAAAGGGTACTAATTAACGAGACACTACTTTTATGTCCCGGGCAATTGTTGCACAGACACTCAAGCTTGTCAATGCTGGACACTGTGTTCATTGTGGCAACGTCTAAATTACAAACTGTTCAGAGACCAGGGGCACAAATCAATGCATTTACTTAACTGAGCATGAAAGAGCCCAATGAGAGATATTGATGGTTGGTTGTATTCACAGCTTGGAAGACAAGACAACATTTAAGTGAAACAGCCTTTCCACCTTTCTCAAATATAGACTTCCTGCATCTCCTATTGAGCGTCTGTCTGGGCGGCTACAAACCAAACAAGTTAAGCAACAAAGTTTTCGGCTTTTTCTAAAGGATCTGCGCTCACTTGTAATCAAGTTCAGTCAAGAGGAAGAATTATTTGGCTCTGAGAGTTCCTCCTCTGTCCATGGGGCATCCATTGGTCTCTTGGCTGTTTTTCTCTGGTATTGTTGGATTGGGATGAGTTTATAGGTGGTGTGTGTGGGAGGTTCACGTCGGCTAATCGAGATGTATGCACTTTGCCAGGAGGCTTTGGTCTCCCTGGATGAACTGTTTTATTACTTCCCCCTCAAGCCGAAAAAACACAAAGAAGTCAACTTCCTCCAGGTTAATACCCCTCCCCTGGCCCCCCTGCTTTCCCTCCAAGAGGGTTTAAATCACAGTGTTGAGTCCACCTGGCCCTTGTATTAACCCTGAGTAGTTTGCAAGTCAAAAGAAAGGTTGCTAGGGTCCGCTGTTCATCACATTCCTGAACACTAAATCTGCTTTTAATGTATTTTTTCAGTCCGTTAATTCAAAGTCTGTTTGTGTTTCTTTGAGCCTGGATTTTGTGTCCTCGCTGATTCAAAGCTGCATTGATTAATTTTTTGGCCACTAGGGAGTAAAAAAAACTCAATAACAGGATGTGTGGAGAAAATAACCAGATTATTAAGGTTGCTTTTGGCTTAAGTGTTAGCAAGCGCTTGCCCAAATACTCATCAATTACAAACAGAGTATTCATTAGGAGTTGTTTTTCTGCCTCTCTGGCTGATAAAAGAAAAGTGCAATATTTACTTTCCTGATCATTTCGGCGGCTTTTTAGCCACTTGAAGTTACCGGGCTGGCTCCTTTCTTTGTCTGTCTGCCATTTGGAGCCGTGCAGGTAGCGTGGCGTCGGTCCATCTTGGATTTATTGGTGATGAAAGCGTCCTGCTGCTTCTAGAAAAGGGTTTGGTGAGGATTTTAATTGGCTCTCATGGCGGGCCCTTGAATCAACAGAATAAGCTTGGAGAGGCTGAAGAGTTCAATGGAGGGCCTGGTTAAGGTGGAATTTTGGTTTTGAGTAAAAAGCGTTTCTCGTGTGTCTTTTTAAATATCATAAATAAATCCTGAGTAATGCAAATTGAGTACAACTATTATAAATGAACTATCTTACTGAACGGTCCAATTCCATTTTTTTTTTTATAGTTCCCCCCCCCCAAAAAAAATGTAAAATTTAAATTTACTTTAAGTTTATTCAATGTTTAAATGGGGGCTTTGCTCACCTGCAACACATTTCCATATCCCTCACATATCCCTTTACTTTTTATTTCCTGATGCATGCTTCATTTCAATTCAATAAACATAATTTGTCCCTGCGGGGGTTAATTCAACGGGACATGGAGCAGGAGCATGTAAGCAAAGACAATGCAAGGTAGACGAAAAATATAAACTAAAAAATGAAATACAGATTAAAATACAGAAAAGATAAAGTAGATTTTTTCAGGCACACCCGAGACCCACTGAAAACAGCTCAGCGACCCCATTATGGGTCCAGACCCACGGGTTGAGAACCACTGCTTTAAACCATTTCTTACTCTTTTTTTTAAATCTATTTTTTAATTTATTTTTAATTAATTATGTGCTCATTATTTAAAAAACAATAAATGAGTCATCTCTGTGTGTATCAGCCAACAATCGACGGCTTAACAGTTCATCTAAAGTCTCTAAAAATAGCCTCATCGTTGGATTTAAATCTGAGCCCTTACATATACCATTTCTGGAGCCAAGTGTGCATCAACCTGGTGAGCAGCCTACTGACTCATCCCCATCCTGAGTGTTCACTATAGACTCAGTACATCTGTGTAGCTAGCGCCTGCTATAGCCAGGGGATCTGTCTGCATCTGCTCCTCTGCAGCCTGTGAAACCTGCTCGGGGATTGCTGGTATGTGTTGTTACGCTGCTTTCTGCTGCAGTGCTCCGTCTAGCCTACAGCTTCAGTCAGACGCAGGTTCAGGTGTTGAGCAGGTGCGCTGAGAGCAGATGCAACGCTTCACTGGTTTCACTTGGCAGGGATAACTCGTTACTCCTTGTTTACCCCCCTAAATCAATGTTTGCATGGAGGAAATAAAGAGAGACTGCTGCTCTGCAAACATATAGGAGAGAAAATAAGCCCGGGGTATGTTCTGTGCTACATTTGTTTTAATGTATATTATACCGTCTGTGACTGTACTGCGTTTACACACACATTGTTTATTTTTCTAGGGTTAGACTGCTCTGATTACCTGTGGATGATATTTATTTAAAGGCACAGTATGTAAACTCCACCACCAGGGGGCTCTCAATCAAAACAATAACGAAAGATGACGTCGAGGCTGGCGGGGAATCATGGGAGTGATTCTCTCTGCTACTCCCCCTCACGCCTCATGAAAACAAACTCTGAGTTGACCGTAGTCATGACGACCGGCTGAAACCGACCTGTGGAAGAGAATATGTTTACAGACGAGTATAATTTACATGAAGTTTTTATCACAGCAGCACAAACAGCAACAGAACAACAGCTTTCAGCAGCAGCAGCTCACGCCTCCTTATGCGGCGGCCTTTGACAGAACATCTGGTGTTTCCACGGCAACGATAAACATGTTGTGTCTGTTATGGCGGCTACGACAACACATTAAAATACAGATTTCTCTGGCTTGATATACTTGGAAATATTTGAGGTACAAAATATTCTATATTTAAAATAGGTTTAGTCCATTTTTTATGCATTTCTACGTTTAACATTTAATTACCAGGATTATG
The DNA here is from genome assembly GCF_963584025.1 of Labrus mixtus. Classification (NCBI taxonomy): domain Eukaryota; kingdom Metazoa; phylum Chordata; class Actinopteri; order Labriformes; family Labridae; genus Labrus; species Labrus mixtus. The sequence continues at coordinate 2,610,702 of NC_083621.1, read as the reverse complement.
AATGTATAATCCTCGCTGTTTTAAGTGTTAATACATAATTAAAACATGTCAAAAAGTAGTCACAGTATCTAGAAGAAGTGTGCAGATGATGTCTGAGGAGAAAGTTATAAAATGTTCAAAGATGCCTCCATGGGAAGTTTCTTTTTCTTTGTCTCTATTTGTCTTTGACTCGGCCTCCACCAGCAGCGAACATCTCTCCACAAATTTGTAGTATGTGCATCCACCCGGTACATGATCAATGTTAATTTAACAGATTACTCAAAGATCCTCAGCAGACTCTCTTTAAGTGCACTCTCATCACAGATAACAATTTGTATTTTTTTGGGAATATTTACCCCAGAGCCCGTATCGCCTCAATCAGCATACAAACAAGTCTGCAAACAACATCTATCAAGCCCAAATAACTGTCTGGGAAAAATCAACATTTATTAAACTGCAGTATTTGCTATGCACACAAAACCTGCTCTGCTCGTGTCTGGCGTTATGACTTTGAAGAGTTGCACTCAGACTGTTTGAGGAATGTCTGAAGGAGCCGCATACAAAGCATCAAACACAAGAAGATATAAAGTCCTTAAACTCCCGCCTTCTCCTCCGCCTCGTTTAAATAGTCTGAAATTAAAATAACAATCTCTCTCTCTCTCTCTCTCTCTCTCTGTTTTTTTTTTTTTTTTTATAGTATGATTTTGTGGAGTTGCTGGACGGCAGCCGGCTCATCGCCAAAGAGCATCGCACCCCGAGCGAGCCGGAGACGAGAGCCCGTCTGGACCACCCAGTCACCGTCAATCAAGCCGGATTCATCCAGTACCTGGACTCAGGCGTGTGGCACCTGGCGTTTTATAATGACGGACGCAGCGTGGAGGCAGTCTCCTACAACACCATCATCCAGGGTACGAGGGCACACATCTGCTGCTGATGAGAGTGATTGGAGTGATGTGTAATGACACGTTTGGAGGACTTTAATTTACTTAAACAGCTGCGCCTGTAGAACGAAGAGCGAGGATGACCGCACAAACAAGCAGAACTTTTCAAACTTCCAGACAGAGTTTTATCTTTACAAACACCAACACTTTAAATGCTTATAACACCGCTTAAAATTCAGCATCAGATATTAGGGAGGTTCTCTAGTCCAGTGTTTTTTCAAAGTGGGGGTCACCAGAGAGTGCTTGGGGGGTCGTGGGAAACTTTGAGGAAAGAGGGAGTAAAATGGAACAAAAAAATAAAAAAATCTTTGTGACACATAAATCGTAATCTGTCGTTTTAGAGGATTGTTGCACCATTGAAAACTAGCTACCTGCCTCTTCAAAACATTACTTTAAAAATAGACCACAAGACCATGACTGAGCTCCAGAACCACAGAATACCACATACGCATCAAAAACCTGTCATAATGAGCCGTTACATGTAAAGTACGGCTAATGTTCTTGGTCTCAAGGTCGATATGTTTTAGTTGATGCCCGAGGAATTTATGAAATGTTGCAAGAGGGGGTCCCCGCCTGAGGTTAAAGCTAAATGGGGGTCCTTGGCATGACAAAAGTTTTGGATCCCCTGCTCTAGTCCATTGGTTCTCAACCTGGGGTTAAGGTTCACCTAGCGGGGTGCCGGAGATCTCAAGGGGGGCGGCAGGGCTTTGTTGCCTCTGAGTTTGTTAAACTTATTTTTGCACATTTGAACCAAAATGAAGATAAAACACTTCTTGGGGAGTCTATCTAAAAAGCTTTTGGTAAAAACAAGAGTGTGTAGGACTATTCTGTTCTGAGTTTTTCAATGCAAACTTTTTAAATTAGTGTTAATTTTCAACTACAATGTCTCACTTAGTTTCTCGGGCTCAGGGGGAACCACTGAAATCCAACAGGATTGATGTAATTCTGTTCGGTACTGAAGTGTGGCTCCATTTAAAAAGGTACATATTGAATATAAAAGACAAAACATTTTATGAAATTAGTTGAGGAAAAGAGTAAGCAGAAGTTAAAATGAGACAATTTGAGGGTGCAGGTAGCCTAGTGATGTTATCATGCACCCCATGTGCAGAGGCTGAAGTCCTCATCGATGCATGTCATCCCCCGACTCTCTCCTATCAAGTCAAGGCAAAAAGGGCCCAAAAATGTAACTATAAAATGAATGATTATGGAAATATAAATTGTCATGTTGCAGTTTAAAAGTGACTGAGAACTCATCTAATGCAACATAAATCACTGTGATACACTCGCTGCCCAGGAACAATACAAATATATGATATTATAAGTCTTGCACTAGTTCGGGGACGGTGCTCTGTATTGGCTGATGCTCAACTGCAGGTATTAGAGTCAGTATCAGAAAGATCAGAACATCTCTACTTTGAGCCCCCCATAGGAGGGAGCTCCAGGTTTTGATTGGACGATACTGGATTACTGTGCTCCACACTGTAACACGAGGCCATACGCAGCATTGATCCCTCAGTCCTAACAACCTCGTCAGTGTTCTGAAGTCTGTGAAATTTCCTTGTGGGTTTTGAGGTTGGAAAAACACTCAAGGTGGAGTTAACTATTTTCTTTCTCTATTTCCTTCGGGGGAGATGTATCGATCCGCCCCTACAAGAACCAAGGTATTGACTAGAGAGGAGGAGGAGAGGGGGGGGGAGGGGGGTGTCAAAATTGCCTGGGTCCGACACAGGCTTGATGAACATCCGATACAAGCGCAGAGCAATAACCAAAGAAAGAAAGAAAAAAAAAATTTCCCTCTTAACGCCCATCAAAATGAGGGGGTCCCGGTCTTCTGGGGGTGCCCTTTATGAGCGATGGTCTGTTGAATGAACACGAGATCTGTCTGCAGGATGTGTCAGATTAACTTCAACTCAGAGAGGATTTGAGCTGTAAACACTCAGGAGATTGCATGGCTTGTGTGGGCATGATCAGTCATTCAAGGGTGGTGGGAGGGGAGGGGGGGGGGGGGGGGTGAGGTGCTAGAGGAGTCGGGAGGAAAAAGGAAAAATGTGTCAAGGAAATGGAATTATTTGGTCTAATTTAAAATGCCTGTGTGGCTTTTTGCTTAACATGGCTTAGGAGGGGAAGGGGTCGCGGCTGCAGTACACACGTTATGGCGGCTTAGACCTTAGTGGGACATGGACAAATAGCTGTAAATGTATGCCATGCCTGATACCAACGCTGCAGATAAGGGACGCTCAGAAAAGCCCAGATTCATGCAGCGGGAGGGGAAAAAAAAGATAAGTTAGTATCTGGGTTGTCTGGCAGTATTTCTTAAACTGTACAATCGTTCAAATGTTATATCGAGGAGAAATGCCAGATTTGCTGTAATGTGACAGTTTGAGTTATTAATAGTTGTAACTGCTCTCTGCTGCTGTGCCCACAGACTCTGTCATGGAGTGCACACACAACTGCTACGGCAACGGAGAGTGTGTGGCGGGATCCTGTCACTGCTTCCCGGGATTCATAGGGCCGTACTGCTCCAGAGGTAAATCTCAAACTCGTTTTGTTTTTTTTTCATTCTTACTCTGCCCTTTCAGAAAAAAAATGATTCAAGAACCAAGTTTAACTAAAAATAAAAATCCTTCGATCTCTTCAGGGATCCAGCTATGGAGATTGTTTTGGTTTTATTTGTGCAGATTTCTGAGATATTTCTGAGATAGAAAAAAAAGATTCAAGAAGCAAGTTTAACAAATAAAACCCTTCGATCTCTTCAGGGATCCAGCTATGCAGATTGTTTTGGTTTTATTTGTGGAGGTTTATGAGATATCTGCTGCCGAACACAATGAAGTTTAATGAAATTTTTCATCTTGAGTGTATGGGAGTGAAGGGAAGTCTTGTAAAAAATGGAATATTTTAAAATCTGTGCACATAAAATCTACATTCAGTACGTAGTTATGGCTGCATCTATCAGTCTCCAGACACAACAATAAACAGCTGCGTTTAAAGGAATAGTTAGACATTTTTTAAACCTTCTTGTGTCTGTGCACTCAATATATTGCTTTTGCATGTTTGTAACATGTTGCATGTTGCTCCTTATTTCCATTGTTCCCCCGGCAGCTGGTACCAAAGAAGAAAGAAACAGTCCAGCCTGTACAGCAATGATAACAGCTGATTGTTATTTAATGATTTCTTTTTTTTTTTTGTACTGATTTGAAGGAAATGCAAATTAGCTATAGATGCTGTAGTGTGAGGCAGCAGGTTTACTTGCTCCATACTTTACAAATAAAGATTACATAAACGCAGTAAAGGTACTGGTAGGAAGATTTTGTTCACTTTGGACAGAGCGACAATTATTTTTATGCAAAGCCTCCAAACTTATTTCATGTTTACTCGCCTTTTTGACATTTCTTGTGGCTACGGCCATGAAGCCTGTCATTACGGCGAGTGCCACTGCAACCCGGGCTGTGGAGGGATCAGCTGTGAGATCCTGAGGAGCACTTGTCCACTCACCTTTTTGACATTTTTGTAGCTTTTATCTTTTTACTTTTAACCGTATCTTAACTGTGCCTTGTTTTGTCTTGATGGTGTTTGAGTTTATGTTGTTTTATTAACTTGAGAGTATTCTGCTGTTTGTTTGTCTGTCAACAAACTTAAAAAAAATGTTTAAAAGGTACCAGATAAATAAGCTATTATCGATATGTATAATTTTCCTACGATGGAATATAAGGGCCATCTTAAAGAAAAAAAATCTAAAATCTTTTAGATCAAATTTACAAGAATAAAATCATACATTTACAAGATTTAAATATCTTAAATTTACAAGATTAATTTCTTAAAACAATTTAAATTAGGCTACGTAAATTATTATTTTGAAAAGTTGTAGCCTATCAAAAGAGCAGCCGGCGTGAAAGCGACAAAAGGAGAACCCTTAAAGCCTTTTCCTCTGCCACAGAAGACGTTTGTTATCTCCGAACAGGCGGCTGCTTCTCTTCTGATATAAACTAAAATAACGACATTAATCTTGTAAATTTTTTACTTTAATCCCAAAATTCTAGATTTTCTTTCTTCAACGTGGCCATAATCCTCCGTCGTATTTTCCATAAAAGCATAGTAATATATAAAGTTCATCATTAAAAAGTGTATTTAATGGAACATCACTTGACATCAGATGTTAAAAATCTCGATGCTCTTTGAACCTGTTGTCTTTCCTCAGCCGCCTGCCCGGTCCTGTGCAGCGGTAACGGCCAGTACACCAGGGGGCGCTGTCAGTGCTACAGCGGCTGGAAAGGCACCGAGTGCGACGTCACCGCCTTGCAGTGCATCGACCCTCTATGCGGCGGACACGGGCATTGCGTGACGGGAAACTGTGTGTGCAACACGGGCCACAAAGGAGCCAACTGTGAACAAGGTAAAGGAAAAAAACACAGCTTCTTTCCCATCGGAGGGGAAGCTGCGAGATGCAACATGTTTGTGTGTGAATCACTAGGGGGGGATCGACACAGCCCATTGGTGAGACAATCGGTGTTTTCGACTCCGCCGAGCGGGTAATGCTCTGGATGTTTGTTATTGATAGCGAGTGTATAAATTAACTCCCCTCTTAGTGTTCAGACCACATGAGGGTACATGCTGGAACAGATTGTGCAGCGCCCCGATGATGCAGTCACCTGTCGGGGCGCTGCACAGTTGAAGACACCTGTTCAAATCGATCAGTCGATGGCATCTGCTCCTCCGCTTTTATTGAGAACGTTTTTTTTCTTCTTTCTTCCTGTCGACCTTTTTTCCACCTCTCCGCTCTCCACTTCAATGCATTCCACTTTATTGATCCCCCCCCCCCCACATGTGGACAAAAGGCAATTATCTGCTCAGATTTACATGAGCAGCTGACCTTCCATGGAAAAGATTATTGAGTCCTCTTAAAGAACATGTTGAGGTTTCTCTTTGAAATGAATCGAGTTGTGCAGAAAGAAAGGAAAGTGTGTGTAGTTCCAGGCTTGCAGATTGATTCATCGGCTCAGGTAAATTATCAATATCAGCGTCCAAGTAGATATACAATGCACAGTGTAATCAGCTCCAGATGAGGCACAATAACGTCGCTGCAAATGATCCCTTGTTAGTAATGGGTTGATTGTGTTGGTCATAATTGCCAATTATTAACCTACATCGGATAGTTGATCTGCAAATTGTTAATAGTAATTGATTATATCTGTCTCGACACTAATTGTGCTCCCTTTTCCTGACGCTAATAATGGAGCGTAATTATGCTGTCAGTGCATTCAAAGAGCCCCGTAATATAACATCGAGGAGCTGGTTAAACACAGGGGGGGAAATGACTATTAGCCACACTAAACAGCAACATGTTCAGCTGCGGTTCACCAGCCGTCGTCTGGGTGTAACGCACTTTTAGCACATTAATGCTTTGAGCTGTTTGCCAAAGTGGCCGGCACAAAAAAAAAAAGATGTTTGATACGATGGTTTGAACCTGTCTGTGTGTCCTCCTCAGTGGACTGTGTGAATCCGGCATGCTCCGGTCATGGAGCCTGTCATCACGGCGAGTGCCACTGCAACCCGGGCTGGGGAGGCATCAGCTGTGAGATCCTGAAGAGCACTTGTCCCGAGCAGTGCTCCAGCCACGGCACCTTCAACACCGACTCAGGAACCTGCGTCTGCGAGGCCAACTGGACGGGGGCCGACTGCTCCATCGGTCAGTTTCACTTTCTTTTCATTCATTCAAAACTATTTTTGTGCAACATGTTTTTGTCCCTAAAATGTCAAATGTTCAACTTTTCTTGGAGCTAATTTGAGGAGTTTTTAGGTGGTTGTGAAACAGACTGAAAATTATTTTGGTGAGCTACAAGAGCAAACGAGACCATCAGCGTCATCATAGATTATTTCTATAAAGTCTTTCTAAATGCCTGAAATCTGTCCGGGGCGCCAAAATCTACACAAACCCAAAGTTTCTCAAAGGAGCTGTGAGGCTGAGTTGACGTCTTTAATTGCCTTTTCATGCAAAGCTACAAATCTTCACATTTCACAAGATAGATCTCAGTAATATTTGGATTTATTCTTTAAAAGTTCATTCATGCCTAGTGGTTAGTGCGTCCCCTCTGATGTGCGACGGCTGTAGTCCTCCAAGCGGGCGTCTTGGGTTGGAACTTACCTGTGGCTACTTTCCCGCCTTTCATTCCCCTCTCACTCTCGCTCACTCCTTGATTTCCAACTCTATCCACTCTCCAGTCTCTACAAAAAGGCTCAAAAATAAACCTTTAAAAAATATCCATTCATGCTATGCGCCCCATGTACATAGGTTGTAGTCCAGCAGCTGTCGGTTCAAATCCGACTTCGGCCCTTTTATGCACGTCATCCCCCCAATCGCTCCACCCAACACGTCTCCCCAGAAAATTGAACTCACAAAAAGAAGGTAATTCATAATTCAACACTCAGAGATGATATCACATCGCTCTTTAATTCCTGTCAGTCATCAATGTTTCCCTGCCTTTAGTGCAGTCGTATGTGAACTGTATTAAGAAGAAACAAACAGTGCAGTCGCTTCTTAGTCTGTTTCTTTTTTCTTGTGTGGACGCTGTTTGAGTTTCTCTAACAAGTAATTGGCATCCATTTATTCCTGCATTTATTCCAAACAAACTCCCCCTTGCTGTGCGCAGACACTGCAGACATCAGGCGTCAACAGCAGCAGATGCACGAGCCATTATTAACAGGCTGTGGAGAGAAATATAAAATGTATCTCATGCTGCACATTATGTCTACATGTGGGTGTCTTTTTTTAAGACTTAATTAATTATTCAGCTGTGCACAACACAACAAACTTTAAATATTAGAAAAAACAGTGTGATATATTATTAAAAAAATGTGCAATGTTCTTAATTTATCATCTTTGTTTTTTGAACTACGTTTAGTAAACAACACAGAAATGAAATCAACCAAAATGAATTCATCAACTTCTGAAGGAATAAATCACAATTGATAGTCAAATCAGTACATTTCAGCTGTCCCTCGTCGGGACACATGAAGGGAACCGAATGATTAATAGAACATTTTAGAAATTTGCTTCACAGATGATCAATGAGAGTCTGTCTGAGTCAAGTTTTTCATCTCATGAGCCATTTGTCGCTGCTGCTGGTGCTGTCAGAGTCGTGCATCGAGCTCCAGTTTACGTTCCTCCTGCATCAACTTCACTAAAGTTCTACTTTCATGTGATGGAGGGAAAATAAAGGAGATGATATCTTTTTTTTTTATTTTACAAGAAAACCCAGCAAAAAAAAGGGAATAAACTCGTATTAGGATGTGTTCAAAACAAGCGCAGTGTGAAGTGTTAATAGAAAATGTATTCACACTTTCTCACATCCTCTTGAGAAAAACAACTTCTGATGCACAAACACAATCTCACAAAAAGTCTCAGTTTTCTCCAAGTAGGAGGAAGAAAGTAACCTGAACTGACCGCAGGCCCTCCTCCTCCCCTCCACACACACCGCCCCAAACAAAAGCTTTCACGGCTATGAGGAGACAGATGTTGACACCTGATAGCCGTGTCAGTCATGCCTGGAAAGTGTTTCCAAACAAAGAGGAGGCTGACGGGGTAAACCTCAGTCTGGACTGCTGCTCATTTCAAGCCCGTGCCTTTTGTGTTTCTCTTCCACATCGTGCCGAACAGAAAAAAGTTTGATTTAAAAAGGTCTGTGGCGGGGCGCTGATGTGACTAGTGCAGTGGGGGTCTCGAGACTATGTTAGGGGGAATGAAATGAAATTCCTTCCAAAAATATATAAAAATTCCATAATTCTGAAAATACAAACATAAAGTAGTTCCTTACAATGAGTTACAAAAATGATATGATGGTGTTTGGGCTGTGTGCCGCTGTTTGGAGAGGCCTATTGGAGTGCAAGGTTAAATGTTTGAACCACCTCCAGGGACAATGGGGGTCCCCAGTTGTTAAATAAACGCATTGTTTCCCACACTAGTTGATACCTCGGCGGGCCGCCCATGTATATTTCTGGCCACCCAGGTATCTTTTTTCGACCTGTTTTTATTTATTTATTTTAATTTGCTCATAAAATTGCTTTGTGCCCAAGAGAGCAAAAGAGAGAGAGAGAGAGAGGGTTGGAGAGAGTGTAGATATGAGAGAGGACCTCACCGCCCTCTCGACTCCTGACGAGAGATAAGACAGCAAAACCAAGAGCGCAGAATCACAACAGCAGAGAGAGAGAGAGAGGGAGCGACGTTAAACAACTATTTAACGTTTAAACGGTTAGCAATTTTACTTAAAGTTTAGTGTTTTTCTAAACATTTAGCATTTCAACTTTTAGAAGTCACTCCTCTAGTATGGAGGCTGTAGTCCTCAAAGCGGTCCGGCCTTTGGTTCAAGTCCTTTCCGACATGTCTCACCCACCGTCCTTTCTCTTGAGATTGAAAAAAACCATTAAAAAAAAATCTGTGTGTTTGCCTTATATAAGTTTAAAAACTTCATATTCATATTCAGGAAAGCTGAAGCGAATGCTTTGAAACACTCGCAGCTCGGTGGCTTGAAATTGAATGAACAAAAAATCAAACGGCTTCATTTTGTTTATCTGCTAAATAAATCAAACTGTGTGTGTGATCACAACCCCGACAATTTGGTAATCAACACTTGAAGCCAGCGTCGGTTTGAAACACAACATATGTTTGCAACAAAGCTTTGGCACATGTTCCTCGTGTGCCACCGAGCATATGTTCTTTTTGAAAACAAACATAAAACCATGTTTTTTGTTTTTCTTTCATCAGACTTGTATACTTCTCCAGAAACCGTCTTTACTATAACAGTGCCAGGGTATCATATAGCAGCGTTAGCTTTTAGCTGCTTAGCCATCTGCTTGCATCATTTGTTAGCAGCTTTGCATTCAGCGGGTTCGCCTTTCTACACAGGTAGGTGACATGTTGGTTCAAAGGCAGGCCCCTCCCATCTGTTATCTGTGCATGAGGTGCGGGTGATTTATGTGCTGTTTCCCCTGCTTAGAATAAATAAAGAGAGGAGGAACACAATGGTTGTACCGAGGCGAACAATTAACAGAAGAAGCCGAGCGAGAGGTTTTTTTATTTCTGTGAGTAAAAAGGAGGTTTGTTTTTTTTTCTGGCTGGAAATCGATTGAAAATTAAATCATAAGGAAGCAGGATGGTGCGTTCAGGGTGATAGATGGATGTGCGTAACTTTCCAAGCAGCATGCAGCCGGTTTAGCCGGTGCCGGAGAAGAAAGAATGATTGTTTCGCTGGACGGGGGAATGTTTTTTTTTTTTTTCCTTCTTATGTCTCATTTGATTTCCGTCTTTAAAGTGAAGTAATTTGTTATTCGTGTTAAAAGTGTTTAAAAATTCAAGGCACAATCCTCACACTCAGCAAGACATCTCAGGCCTGTCAATAACAGACCTGACGAGGGGGTTCAGAAGAAGTCAGAGCGGGGTTTCACCCACCTGGGCTTACGGGAGGGAGGGAGGGAGGGAGGATTCCTTCTTACTTAATTAATGCTGTGATTCTTCTTCAATTAAATAAACCTTAATTAACAAGCAGGTTGCATGGATCGACCGCACACAACCCCTATCCAGCTCGAGTCAGGGGCATGTTGAAGGCAGATAAACACTTTTGCGCTAATGAAAAATTGATTACATAGATTCTATGGGAAGGAGGGATCCCTTTGGGATCGAATGACTCCCCCTCCAGAGGCTTGCTTAATATTCTACAGTGTCGGCTCGACTTAATCAGAACCATCCAAGGTCCCTCAATCGAAGAAAAACTCCATTCAGCGAGGGGGGACGGAGACAGTTAAAGAGGGAGCCTCTTTAGAGGGGATTGTGGGTAAAGCAGTGGAGGTGGAGCGGCTTAAATAAATAATAATATACACAAACAACATAGGCACATATTTAATCCATGACTTGTTACATTTCCTGCAGCAGAATGACGTCTCTGGGCTAATTTGCTTTCCCCGCAGGCAGTGCCAAGTTTTTCAAAAAGTCACAAACTTTTCCGTTATGGGGCCGTTTGAATTTCCTGGAGCATCTAGTCACTTAAAATGTGAGGACATACTTGAGCTACTTTCCTCTAGCACACTGACGGCTATTGTCGCAGCGGAAAAGCTTTATGGCTCTTGTGTTTGAAAAGCTTTTTGATGGCAGCTCTCGGTTCCACTAAATGAACATTTCTTATTCCCTCACAAGAGCAGCCGCAGCAGCTTGTCTCGTGTTTATAGCTTCAGCCCGGTGCAGACTGACTTAACTTACCACCCATGGATTACATCTTTTTGATTTCTGTACTTCTCTGACGATTGCACAGATCCATAACAGCTGCTCTGCTGTTTTTCTGATTCTCCCCCGCTCTGGAAGAAAGCATGTTGATCTAACATCTCTCAGAGTTCAGACATAAGAAACCTGCTTAAAATCCATAACCCCTCGCCTCAGTCTGCCAAAGCCATCATGCAAATGAACCTCCAGAATATGTAAAAAACCTGAGAAGTGCTTGTTTGGAAAGTTTTTAAGACGCACAAAGTGATTGCAGTGCTTTCCTTGTTCTTGTGCTCTGACTTCTGACATTTTGATTAATGACAGGTTTTGTTTCATTGTAGGGCGTCTGCACTTTATGGAGACAGAAATTGGTCCATAAAATTACAGGAGTCTCTGATGAAGATGACTTAAAGTGGCTGCAGACACAAAAAAAACGACAAGAAAAATCCTGTTTTGCTTTTTGTGTGGGCATGTAAGGGGGGGGGGTGTCTTTTCTATTATCATATCATGCACAAATTAGAATCCTCAACGATATCTCACTACATTTGCCATTTAATGGATCTGAACTGAATCACATATCATGTGTCCGCCATCATAAGGACACAATGCTCCACGTTTCTTTAGGATGCTTTAACATGCTTTACATGACATTAGCATTGCTTTGCACACAAGCCGCCTGTAATGTGTTGCAGTGCTGTTACATGGCGACTGTGGAGTACAGATTAAATGTCCAGCACTGATGATTTTAGGGAATTTATTACAGCCTGAAGCCATAAAAGTAATAGGACTATATATCAAGATTAATATCGTACTTTTAGAGGAAGATTTACCGTCTCTTTTTTTTTTCCTTGTACGGCTATTTATTGTGTATTTTGGCAGCCAAGTGGCAGCCAAATAAAATTGAATAGGGGGATAGTGTTGCAGAGCTCTGAGTCTGACATGTGCTGTGTTAACCACATAACAGAGCATCCTGCTTTATGTAAAAAAAAAAAAAAAACATTCTGAAGACGAGAATATTTTCATTTTTTCAGGTTTTTAAAAAAAAAAATTAGGGACAATACTTTTAAGCAATGTTGTAGTAAAGACCACGCTAACCGAGACTAAGAGACCGGAGTGCTCTGAGACAGAGACCTTTAGGGATCGAGACAAGACCAAGGCCGTAAATATCACTGAAAAATCATCAGCTTGTGTGCAGCACCGGGAAGGTTGATGATGTAACCGGGGCATAAAAAAATCAAATTCTGAATGAATTGAAGTTATTTGTTCTTTTAAAAAGAGGCGTTTTCCTTCTAATCATAGTGATGACGTGGAAAAATAACCAATCAGTGGCGGTCTTGACCGGTCTTGATTTGAAATCTGGAATCGGCCAGTCTGAGACCGAGACAAAACCGAGGAAAAATGATTTTGATTCTCAGACGAACATTTATAACACTATAACATGATGAAATGTCTATAGGACGTCTATCCATGGCTAATTTTGCAGTCCTTGACTTTTAAGAAATAACAAATGTGATACAACAACTCTGTAAAAAGACAACTGCATCAGAAATAAGATAAGCAGTGACACAGATGCATGAAAAAACAACATTTGGGATTCATAAACCAAGAGAAAGCCGAAAATTGCAGATATTTTCCCACGAGAAAATAATGCCTCTGCAGTGAGCTTTAACTAAGAAATTCAGTATTTTTCAACCATATGCCTCGACAGAGCCGTGCTTCTCTTTAACATATTTTCTTTATTTTTTTTAGGAAAAGAGTTAGAAAACATGTTGTGTTTACAGTTAAACTTCTTGGCCCACTTTAACCGTCGGAGCCAACACGTCTCAGAAAACATCAGAGTGTTTTTTTTTTTCAGCAGTGGCAGCTGCATCAGTGCAGAATACAAAAATTCAGCAAAAAAAAAAAAAAAAAATCCTTTTTCCGAACAGAAGCTTCATGTCTCCATGGCTTTTTCTTTCTGTGACAGAGGTGTGTGTGGTGGACTGCGGTCCCCACGGCTCGTGCATCAGCGGTGTGTGTCACTGCGAGGAAGGCTGGACAGGACCGGAATGTGAGCAGAGGGACTGTCACCCACGCTGCATCGACCACGGAGTCTGCAGGGAGGGCAAGTGTGACTGCCACCAAGGCTGGACGGGTGAACACTGCACCATCGGTGAGCCACACACAGCACCGCCTGCACGCCTACACACACTTGACAGAGGGCCACAAGAGTGCAGAGAATATCTCTTTATGGACAGGCTTAAAAGGGCGGCTTTGGAGTGTGAGTGTCGGTGCTTCTGTACAGTTTGGAGAACATCATGACTCACTTGTGTTGCTGCCTTCCTGCTCCAGACACGTACATAATGCATGACACCCCGATGGCACATTAGCACTTTTAGGTGATATTTAAGTACTGAGAGATTCACTGCTGGTTTTCCTTACAGCTGAAATGATGGATGCAAACATCCTGTCTCAGATCTTAGTCTCTACACTTTTACTTGTTTTCTTTGAATGTTTGTTAAAGCAGACTCTGTAAACATTTCTCATACTTTATGTCAGTACATTTTCTAAAGTGCATCGATTCTTCACTGCTTTATTCAAATAGTATATCTTCTGTGTGTTTCTATACTTTACTCATACTTACACTCCTTCTCAACACGACTTTAGAGCAAAATATTGACCTTCTCTGTTTTAATCACTAATCTACCGTTTTGTATATTTCATATCCACAATTTAAATTCAGGCTACTTGATATGTTGTCTTTTTAATTAGAGCCCGACCGATTTATCAGCCAGCCGATAATATCAGCCGATATTGGCTTATCCAGTGACTATCGGTATAGGCTAATTTTATCACAGATATGCGTAGATATTTCTCAATTTGTTCTCCAGTGAAATAGCATTTTATTGTAGTTTAATTGTATCACACAAGCAGTTCTCTGTCACCAGCAGAGGGCGCTATATGGATTACAACAAACATTATCACTCCAGAGTGTCGAGCGATGATGCTCGTACATGTCCAGTTGAGTGACCATCTTGTCTTTGTTGTAAATCTTTTCTACACGTATTTGATAAGTGCATTTGAGGGATCAACACAATAAATGTGGATATCTATCGCTATAGATCAAACATAAATCTAAGAAAGATATAGATTTTTTATCGATATCAGTATCGGCCCAAAAAATCTCATATCGGTCGGGCCCTATTTTTTAAAGCTAAAATTATTTCCAGCTTAACTACATGTCAGTGCAACAAAATAATCGTTTTGCATCTTATATAATTAGTTGTAAACATTTCATTGAACATAAAATAAATGTGAGGGGTCTTTGTGCATGCTCTTGACATCATCAGTACTTTGACTTTTTGAAGCATTAAGTGTATATTGTTTGCGATACTTCCACATATTTGTTCTTGTACTAACATAAGATTATTATTCCAGGACTTCTTCCTACACTGGAGTTTGTTGATGTCCACTTCTAAGGAAGTTTAAGCCATTGTGAAGTTTTCCTTCAGGGTTTTGTCACAGAGGCGATGTGGAGAATGTCGGCCCATCTTTCAGTTTTGTTCTCTCTTCTCAAAATCCTTCATTCTGCAACCCCCCTCCAATCAACTTTTTTTAATTTCTTCATCATCATCATTGAGATATTCCACCTTTCCGACAGCTCAAGTGATGCTCCCCCGTATTAGCAAGTCAAGGGCAGGTATTTAGGGAGCCAGAAAGCCGCGGGAAGGCCTCTTTGGAATATCATTTTTTCTGAAATGGCAGCGCTTCACCTGGCAGTAATGAGGATAATGAGTTCTGAGATGTCGCTTCCTATTGACCTTTAACACAGACTGCCTCGACACCTTACCCCCAGTCAGAGGTCCCGTAGTTAAACCCTGACACCCCGCGTCAAACCGCATTCCCCCAAGTGTCATCTCCAACCTCTTCATGACGACATATCCCCCTGGAAACAAAGATCTGCCTCTCCACACTATTGAACCCCCTAATTATGTATTTACAAGTTCTCTCATCAGAGAGCCCCGGTGTGGAACGAGGATCCTTCTCCAGAGGGGCGGGGGAGAGAAGATTGTTGTCGGAGGGGTCACATTCCTGATCTTATTAATCTTTTTCCCTCCCTCAGGGCCCGGCCGTGCAGCGTCCATTTTCCCTTTTTCTTTTTCTCCCCTCCTGTTCAAGGAGAAGTCACTCCTTGCTGTGGATGCAGCGGGGGGATGAATAGGCAGTGCGTTACCTTTTTTTTTTTGCCTCAGACAACCGGGAGCTTATTTTGTCTTTCAAAGCCCCCTGAATAACTGCCATTTGCACAAAGCGCCTTTTAATCACATTACATGGCCGGAGCTTGAATAGAAGACTTCCTCGGCCATTCTTTTGTCGCACGGCATCTAGATCCTGTTTTATATGCAAGGCTTAACCCATTGTCGCCGCTTTTCTCAGCGATGCAGTTTACCACTAAGGTGTTTTTGATTCAGCTTAGTGTACTGCCTGCTCATTGGCGTGCAGTTGTTGAAATCGCTGGAGTGGAAGTGACGGCGTTAAAGGGGGCGGGAGGGAGGAGTGGGGGGGGGGAGAATAAGGAAGTTTGGTTTGCTGCTTCATGATGCGTTCATATTAGACTGTGCCTCTTCCTGACAAGCAGACAGTCAAATGTTTTTGAATTAGCCCCCCCTCCCTTTCCCCCCTTTCTCGATGAAACCGGCTCATATGTATGGTCTGAAAAACAAAAGAGTGTTATAGCACTCAGATATCAAGAGAAACAGTGTGTCCTCTCTTTGTGTTAGCCCGCCTTTCCTCTGGCAGAGCAAAGCAGACGGAGAGTGTTAACGATGAATATTTTACTCGGCTTAAGATGCTGAATTCATTTATGCTGCTTCCTACGGACAGAATTAAAATCACAGCTACAGAAGAAAAAGTGCTGATTTATTTTATTTTATTTTACCACTGATGCATCTATAATTCTGATTAATCACTTTCTGATTTAATCGCTGCTTACATTAACATTTGAAGTTACTTAAATATTATATTTCTCTCCTCTCTCGTTTCTGCTCAACTTTGAATCTTTTCCTCTAAGTCTGCAGCCTTGGTCTTTTCCTCCCTCTCTCTCTCTCTCTCTCTCTCTCTCTCTCTCTCTCTCTAGAGCCAGTTTTCTACTGATTATTGTCTGTTTGCATTCCTCTGCTTTAACTCCGACTCACACTTATTTTCTTTTCTATCCCGTGTCTGTCTGCCTGCCTGTCTGTCTCTCTTCAACTACCTCTTGGCTTACATGTATAGCCCTGGACTCCAGAGTATCAGGTAACGACACTTTGCATGAGAATTATACGCTTCATGCAGGATTATTATTATTATTTTGTTCTGATTCAGGTGACTTCATTTGGCTCTTAAAAATTATTAGGAGTGGGGATCAGTGCAGCCCCGAACATTTCAATGTTCTCAAAATATTTTCAAGATACTCCTGATTTTTGTATGTTTTCGTTAAGCTGAGTATTGCAGTAAGAAATGTGGCTTTTTTTGGATTTATTAAGCTGCAAATTTTTGTCCCTAAAGGGGGAAAAAACTGCTATTTGGTCTAATAAAATAAATGTTTCGGTCAACGTGAAGGTCAGACGCTGCTGAACCTATCACAGGGATTCTAACATTACATCTTGGACAAAAAAGGGGAACAAACCCAATTTTAATTGGTGTAAATTAATGTTAAATAATAATTTTTAAAGAGCGAAAAGTCAGCACACTGAATGTCCTTTAAGTTTCTTTTATCTGGGTAAGAGCAGCAAAACAACAACGGACGCGTTTCAGCAGCTTCGTCGTCTACGCTCCTCTTACCCAGATGAAAGAAACTTAAAGGACATTCAGTGTGCTGACTTTTCTGTCTCTTTTAGTCTTGTTGCAGTCGTGCACCTGAAACTGTATTTACTGTCGAGTGTGCTCCTTTTTTTGCTGTTTATTTTTAAACAATGATTTTTAACTGATAATGCTGCAGCAGGAATTAAAAAAACATTGGAGTCAGTTGAATTTCTGACACTTGAGCACTGCTCAAAGTATTTTAAATAATGCACCTTTAGCAACAACAAAAAAAAGATGTGGTCCCTTTGAGGTCATCGAAGAAGGACGCCTTCCATCTTTGGTTTTTTTTAAACTTCTTCTTGACCCGTCAGGCAACATGTCAACGCGCTATATTTGACTGAAAACGCCAGTGTGTCAATTTTTTGGTTTTATTTGTATTTCCAAAATCAAGAGACAATTTTTACACAATGATTCGACTCTCTATTGCCGCATGCCATCATGACGCTCTCTCAATTCCCCCCCCCCCCCTAACATCTTTAACCTCAACATTTATTTTTCATAAGTGGGCGAGCTCGCTGCACATCCTGTTACTCTTAACTCACTCACATTCGGACTGTTGATCACCTCGACGGTCCAGAGATGAAATTAGTGAAGCTAAAATGTCTCAAGGACGAGCTGAATTCTTGGTGAAAAACACACACAAAAAAAAAAAGCGTCCACCTGAAGCGAGCTGGCAGGTACATGAGCTTCACGGCAGCCGGCGTTTCCTCATGTGATGCTCGCTGTGAGTCAATGTGTTTGTCAGTCTTAGCTCTCTGCCACCACAGAGATAAGTAATTTTTCTTTTCCAAATGTTTCCCCCTCTCCTCGGTTGTGTAATAGGAGCAGTCAAGATAGGATATAAAGGTAAATTGAACCACCACCACCACTACCCCCCCCTTCACCCCCCCTCAAAGGGAGATTGTCACCAACAATCCCTCCCTGCTCTCTGTCTTTCCTAGCACGGCGTTTATACACCTGTTGTATGTCCGAGTCGATCATAATGTTTCTGCTGTGATCCTGCTCCCCCCCCTCCACCCGATCATCTCCTGTTCGTCTTAACCAGAATCCACGGTCCCTTTCCCCCCTCCCACACCCCCCCCACTGTCTTAATTCCCTGTGTCTGCCAGATTAAACGCCCTAAAACTGGTGTGGTTTAGTCATGTTTTTTCGGCTCCCCGTCGTCTTCACCCTCCGCTAGAAGGAATGCGATCTGGCAGCAAGTGCTCTGTTTTTTCTGTACATGTAGAGACTGTAGATCCTCCTCTCCCTTCTGCCCACATTTCTTCTTCTTCTCCTTCTCCCCTTATTTACATATGTACTTCCCTTTCCCTTTGATGTTGCTGTTACTTCACATGAGTGTGCTTTTTTTTTTCTTCTTCTTCTTCTTCCAACAGCTGCAACAGGCCAGTCCTATACTTTAATTAATTTCAGGCCGAAGCGATGAACTTTCCAATTGATTTGCAGTCTCTTAAATTGGTGCAACTTTGAACTTGCAGAGGATCATTAGAATATATATTTTTTTAAACACCTGATTGTCTGTGTGGCTCCGAAGGTAGCCTTCAGCACCAAACACACCTGATAAAGAATTCTCTGCAGCAGAAAATCCGGTCACTTGAAGTCTAAAAGAATCCATCAAATTGCAATTTGAGCAAAGAAAAAAACTCTAATTCCCACGAGAACTTGACCCATCGCACCTCCCGTTGGTATTTATAGTGATAAGTAAACAGCTCAGCAGGATGTTGCTCTTTTATTTTGAGTATATTTAACTTCCCTTTAGCTCCTGAAACTCATGTGAAACGACAATAACTCCTCACACCCCCCCCCCCCCCCCCCCCCACCCCACATCCCCCAGTCCTGTCAGAGGTGTATTGTACTGTATGTTCACTCAAAACTGTCTTTTATCATTTCTGTCCCTCCTCTGCCCCCCCCCCCCCTGTCCACTCTAAATGCCCCCCCTCCCTCACTCCTGTCTTCTCCCCGCTCCTCCTGATTCCCTTGTTCCGACTTACTCCCGCTGTTTGACGCGTGTGATGTGTTGACAGACGGCTGCCCCGGGCTCTGCAACAACAACGGGAGGTGCGTCCTCGATCAGAACGTCTGGCACTGCATCTGCCAGTCGGGATGGCGAGGGCTGGGATGCGACGTGGCGACCGAGACGCTCTGCTCGGATGGCAAGGATAACGAGGGAGGTAGGAAGTGAAGGAGGACGTACAAATCGTCTTTTTAGCTCCAGAAAACTTCTCTTGTTCTGCGGGACAGGAAGAGGGGCTTTGATGTCGCTCCTCTGTGACAGAGCAAACAAAACAAAACAAATCAATCATACATAAAACATCACGAGGAGGAAAATGCAAATGTTGTAGCAGAGCAGATTGTTAAACAGCGTGCTGTAAAATATACAGTAGATCAATTAGAGGAGTTGTTGTGAATTTATTTTTATCGTCTGGAGCGGGAACTCTTCTTGCACTTTTAGAACAACATGGAGGAGATTAAGAATAAACATTTACAGGGGGCCGCTGGCCTAGAGCAGTGACCATCAACTGGCGGCCTGCGGGCCACATCTGGTCCCTCCAAAGCTTCCCATCCGGCCCAGAGAAGATAAATTATGTCAATAAACAAGGCGGAAATACTCAAATTAGGTGACACCAATTTCTTTGTCGGGCTTGACAGCTGTCAGGTTTATGTGCAAACATGTTTTAAAGTCAGGCCCCCATATTGTCGGTCAAAAAAGACGCTGGCCCTCGTACAAATGAAGTTGATAACCCCGTGCCAAGAGGTTGGATTCACACCCCGAGCTGAGGCTCCTTTCCTCACTCTCTTTGATTTCCCGCTCAATAAAGAAAAAAAAAAACATTTATGTTTCATTTGTATGATGAACTAAAACAATTACTTTCAAGTCATACAGTCATTTATCATACATGGAGTTATACGGTATCATTAGACACCTTTATTAGTTCAATGTGGCTTTTTGTATCCACAAGTTTACAAGTCAACGCTCTAAACCAACGTCATAATACTTACCCAGCCAAAAGTGTCTCCTGTTTGGGGGTAATCATTTCTCAGAGAGCTTGTTGATCGGTTCAAGTGAAGCAGCTAACTAACTGTCCAGCACAGTGGTTATAATGGTGGTAACTCGATCCACCTATCAAGTCGTCTCGTTCGGATGAACGATCTGTCAGACAAGCTAGCCTCTCGCGCTGCATCATCGTGGTCACCACGCTCGTTATCTAGGCTAGCAGGCGTAGCGTGAGCAGTTGGCTTCCGTGTTCTGCAAGCTTCTTTCCTTTTAGTCGACCCACACAACGTGAAAAAAAGTTCTCCATCGACATTATCAACTACCCACAACGTGGCCCTCAAGGTCAATTTTTGCATATCAGTTAATTGGAAACATGAAGAAAACGAAAATGAAATCATGAAAACCAGAAATATGTCCATAATAATATTTGATCACTGGTATATGTTGAGTTTAATTTGAGACATAATTGACTGTAATCGTTTTTCTAAACTACAATTTGGCCCTCTGACAGTGAGAATTTAATGAATGTGGCCCTTGCTGTGACCAGAGTTTCCCATCCCTGCCCAAGGCGGTAAAACTTTAGTGTATTTAGAATTTAAAACAAGTAAAATGTTAAATACAAACAAATATGAAGCTGGATCAGGAAAAAAGTAATGTCTCTCCAGCCTTATGAACCAATCAGGAACTTTGTGAGTTCATGCTTCAGCAGGGGACATAGTTGAAAGTGGCGTTTACTTTCAGGTCAGCTCGGGATCTCTGCTGTCGCTTTTAATGAACTTAAGTTCACGTCTGAAGTCCCCTGTGTGCACCGGAGCTCAACACCATAATTGTGATGTTCAATCATTTTCAAAATGCATCCAGGTCAACACAACTTTCCGCCCTGTCTCCACTGTCCCTCCTGGTTTTTCCAGATGGACTCGTCGACTGCATGGATCCGGACTGCTGCATTCAAATCGCCTGCCAGGGTCAGACGTACTGTCGCGGCTCGCCCGACCCCGCAGCCGTCGCGGGCCAAGGCCAGAGTTCAGCGGCCCAGCCCTCGTCCAAGGGCTTCTACGATCGAGTCAGCTTTTTGATTGGTCCCAGCGGCAGTCATGTGATACCTTGGGATAACCCGTTCAACAGCAGGTAATGAAATTCCTGACAGCTCTTTAATTATTCCTGTCACATCGCCTGTTTGCTGCCTCATTACCAGTTGGGAGGGACACCTGTGTTTGTGCACACACTCCAAAACGTCAAAGAATGCCACATCTCTTTGTCTGTATTAGCAGTCACAAGTGACAAGTGTGTTTACAGTGTCACCGCCGCCGCCGCCACAAGCGTTTACTTCTTCTACCAGCCGAGTCTGAGGAGCTCAAGCTTGTTCCACCGCTAAAAAATCTGTGGAAACATAGGGATTAAAGTTTCTTACAGCCAGATAACACGGCCGTGTGTTTCTATGAATCTGAAAGCAAAGAGACCGTTTCACTGCACATGCATTTATATTTCTTTTATCAGAAACCAATTTTGTTGAGATCATCAGCTGGGCCGCCCATCACACATTTGAATATCTAAGAGCGGCACACTTAAACAGACTCATCTTTGATTTTTTGCTTGAAAGGGATTTTTTTTTTCTTCTCGAATCAGAAAACAACATGAAACCAGTCTCCATCGCAGAGAGACTGCAAAGAGCCAACAAGTTAATGATATTCTGCACTCTGACTCCAAATTAGGATGCATGCTTTTGTGTTTTGTGCTTGTTTACTGGATGCAAACTTCACTGAACTGACACTTATTAACGGTACGTTATATAACACACCATTCAGATGCAGTTTGCACCGGCAGTTTGGCAGTTTGGAGCACGTTCTTGCATTTCACAATTCATTAAGGTGCCAATTTCTTTACTGGAAGTAATTCAGTAGTGCTGCTTTTCAACCACGGCGCCGATGATGGCAATGTTGATGTGTCGTTCGGCATCCCAGACAAAAGTATCTCAACGACTATGGGATGGATCCCCATGAACTTTTGTGAAGAGAGTTTTTGTTTCCCAGAGAATTAATCTCTCTGATGTCAAGAGCGATCAATCGTTATTTGTAAAGCGCCAATTCATAACAACTGATATCTCGAGCCGCTGAGGTGGAGGTCGGAGCAGGCCGTGCATGAATGAGGACAGCAGTGGTTGTGGGGACGACACAGTCCGATGGTGGTGGCTGGGTGTCGGGGACGTCGGGTGGTAGTAGTGACAGATCTAGATCTGAAGGTTTGGGGGAGCTCCGTCTACTTGAGAGTCCGACTTCTGCTGCCGGGACGAGACCTCCTGGGCTTCTAACAAGGAACCTACAAGACGTGAGCTCCCAGGGAAAGATGTGGTCTGTAACTAAGATCTACAGATAGTGACATGCAGTGATATGATGTGAATGCAGAGAGAGAGGGAGATCCTCAGCGTCCTCTCAAAGGCTCCCAGCAGGTTGTCAGGTTTTGTTTTCAGTGGAATATTGCGACGTGTTGAATTGCTTTGCTACATTTGTTACAGGTAATCATGTTCCCATCATGATTCATTTCAGTGCATTTGTTGATCCTGTCACTTTCCATCTTGCTCCGTCGTCCAATTCTTCTCTTGAATTATTAAATATTCTGAAAAAAAGGAATGACACTCGACATCTTCTTCAGAGCCAATCAGCACAAATGTCAACATGAGTCAAATCGTTTATTGAAGACGTTTAGATAATCGTGTAGAAAAAGAAGAGGTGGTAAAGGACAGCGGTGTCCAGTAATGAAGTAAATTAACTTGAGGATCTGTTTTTTTCTTGATTGTGTTTTTTGGGGGAAACTTGTGACTTTAACTCGTCTACATTTGAAAGACAAATATCATACTTTGCCTCCACTACATCACTACGTCTATGAATATTCTCGTTACTCGCTGCTTTTGCTCTGAAGTCAGCGCCTGAATTTTATAATATTAATAATTATTCATTGTACTTTAATAGCGTTTTCTGAATACTCTTAGATGCCTAACAAAGAAAAATAACAAAACAAAACAATTCTACTATTCATTTCTCAGACGCTTTTATCCAAAGTGAAGAACGTCAGAGAGTAAGAACAACACAAGTAAGGAGAGAGAGAGGAGGAAACAACGTCAGGAAGTGCAAACAAACAGCTTTAAGTTTGATCGGACACACACGTGCTGACAGGAAGTGACCAGAAGCAGAGCACATGTGCTGACAAGAAGTGACCAGAGGCAGAGCACATGTGCTGACAGGAAGTGACCAGAGGCAGAGCACAACATCGAAAGATGGAAACTTGTGTAGATCAGTGTACTTCTTGTGATGAAAGATACAACAGAAAACTTGAAATACTTTGTCTTTTGCGATTCTCTGATATTTTTTAAATTTTCAAAATCCAAAACCTTCAATGTCGGTTGGATTGTTCACCCACTAATAAGGAACGTGAGCTGGGATTAGACCGTCGTGAGACAGGTTGGTTTAAGCCCATGTTCTTGAGACCAAGACCAATTGGTGTCGAGACCACTTTTTGAAGGTCTCGGTCTCGTCTTGAAGTCAAAAGCATTTTACGGTCTAAGTGAGCGTCACTCCCCCTGCACACAGATGATGATTTGTCAGTGATATTTATGGTCTTAGTCTTGGACTTGACTTAGTCTCGACCCCTTAATGTCTTGGTCTTGACTTGGTCTTGGTCTTGATCTTGATCTTGATCTTGGTCTTGGTCTCGACTCGGTCTCAATCCCTAAATGTCTTGGTCTTTTCTCAGTCTTGGTGAATCTTATCATCCAAAAATCTGCACAATCTCAGCTGAAGTATTACGACAAAACGACGTATGGAAACTGTGTGGACGCTTAAAAAAATTAGACGTTTTTCTCGCTGAATACATTTTTAATCCAGGACAATTCTAAAAGCAGAAACATGTGGAAATCCAAAACCTTTACTACCTCTATTGTTTACCTTTGGAGTTATGTTATTTTTTTTGGAGTGTGGGCACAATGGCCTTGGGTATATCTTGGTCTCGATTAGTGTGGTCTTGACTACACCACTACTGCACATACGACATTAAAAACAGAAGCTCTTCTGCTCATGTTAGCTCAAAGCAATTCTACTCTTTATAAAAGAAGCTTTAGAGTCTTTTGTCTTACCTCCCTGCCGCCCATAGAGAGAGATACATTTTTCATTTTTACATCGATGGAGATAAATGAAGCTCATGGCCTTCATGGACGAGGGAACTATAACTTGATGAATAAACTACTTCTGTGTTCAAACTAAAAGGGCCATCGTTGTATTTTCTAGCAAAACCTGCAGTCCTGCATCTGTTCAGCATCAGCGGTGCAGTTTGTTTCATGACTGATAGAGAGGAGAATGATGGCCGAATGTGTGCAGAGGCTTTGGGAATATTTCCTCCAATAGTTTAAAGTAATCCTTATGTAAATAGCATGCTTTACTGAAAATATAGAATGAGACAATCCCCCCCCCTACACACACACCCAGCCGGGTTCTCAGTAATCCTCGCGCTCATTGTCTTCAGCTTACTGTCGATTTTCATGTCTGCCAGTGGCATTAGCTCCCTCGCTCCAAATGCTCATTGGCCATTTTATCTCCTTATGCAAGTTAGTGCGATTGTCCAAAACAACAAGCGGCATGTTAGAGCCTCTGTGAATATGCACACCACCAAATTAAAAGAAAATCAATAACCTTTTTTTAAAAAATTATATTTAAGTTTCTCTCACTATTTAAATCCCTTTGCAAACAGACATTTTAAAGGTCACATATCCTCCTCTTCTTCTTCAGTGTAAATAAGTCTCAGAGCTCCTCAGAACATGTGTGTGAAGTTTCTTGTTCTAAATCCACTCTGATCCTGTATTTGATCATTCTTATAAACCCCTCTATTTCAGCCCTGCTCAGAACAGGCTGTTTCTGTGTCTGTACCTTTAAATATGTAAATGAGCTGTGTCTGACCACACCCCCCTCTCTAGAAGAGCTTGGGTGTCTCGGGCTTTCTCGCTCCATGTCCTATTGTTTACGGTGAGAAGGCAGACTCAGAGGGCAGAACAAACACCTAGCTGTGGGAGTGTCACCCACCTGGGGGAGGGGCTACTGCCCTTTGTGATGTCATGAAGGGAAAATCTCCAAACATCTCTCGTTTGGATTGAAGATGAGACTCTAACCAGGCCATTGTGCCCACACTCCAAATAAATAGCATAACTCCAAAGGTAAACAATAGAGGTAGTAAAGGTTTTGGATTTCCACATGTTTCTACTTCTGGAATTGTCCTGGATTAAAAATGTATTCAGCGTGACAAACGTCAAATTTTTTGTAGCGTCCACACAGTTTCCAAACTTGAATCAATCATTCTCATTTTGTCGTAATACTTCAGCTGAGATTGTGCAGATTTTTGGGTGATAAGATACACCAAGAAACAGCATCACAATAAACAAAAACATATGAATGAATGTACTCAGTTTTATTGCACATTTCAGAGTAATAGCAAATGTGTTGATGATTGAGCTTTCCATCTTGCTCGAGCATCTGGCCTCTCCTCTGTTTTTTATTTTTTTAAGTGTATCTCATCAGCACAAACAATGCGTTCATGCAATCATTTTTACAAAGACGTCAGATAATGACATAGAGCATGCAGAGATTGTTTGGAGACCCATATTGTTTTTTTGTTTTTTTTCAAGCATTCATTTGAGCTCACAGGGTGAATAATTTATTGGCAGAACACAGACTGAAGCTGGAACAACCTTCAGAAAAACATGTAGTCTTCAAACGGCAGCGGCGACTGGTGCTGCTGCTGGAGTATCTGATGTCTACCGGTACAGAGATGGGAAACAGTTAGAGGTCACTCTTTTTTTAAGGCACCATCGTGTTAGCCACATGGAAAAAAAAAGGGAGCTGATTTAAGAGTGCGGTCAGGTTTCAGATCTCTGCAGTAAACTTGTCCCTCGTAGAGCACAGGGAATAAAACATGTGTTGTGGTTTTGTGTTTTTTTTTTCTTTCCTCCCCAGCCGTATCGCATGTCCCCACGCTTGGCTCCCATCGGGTTTTCAGATGGTGTTTTTTCCAGCAGCCAGCGCGAGACAATGACGAATAAGAACGAGTGAATTATATGATTCATTTCTGGGGTTTCAGCAGGTGGTGTGACTCGGCGTTTGTTCGGGGGGGTGGGGGGGATGTTCGGCTCTCGCAGCATCAGTCTGCCTCTCCAAAGATTAATAGAGACACAGCGAAGAAAGAGTGAACCTTTGCCGGGGCTCTTAAGTGGCCTTGTTCCCTGAGCCGGTAAATAAAGGATGGGAGATAGTTGTGCCGGGCGTGGAGCGGGAGGGAAAGAGGAGAGGCTAAAGCTGTTGATCATCCTTGTCTCATATACGTAATGACCCGGAGATAAAGTGGCAAAATGAGACATTTTCTGCCCATTGGTGACAAATGTGCAGGCAACACTTTTTAAAATTCTGCTCTGCCATTTGAGAGGTAGAGAGAATGATTAAACGCTGATGGAGAAATATCGCAACAGTCTCCCCTTTTTACCTTCAAACAAAGGACTGACTTAACAAACGACTTCCACACTTAAAAGAATGAACCAACCGGAATCTGCGCCGGGCGAGTTTTCACCTGACGGGGGCCCTGCAGTCCTGTTGAATAATCGCCAAGGATATTTGAAGCTTTAATCATGTATGAACCTTCTGTGTCGGTGATTTATGGAGCAAAAATGCCAAAGAAAAATACATTATTTTACCTGAAAGCAGGGGGACGGGACGCTGGAGGTGGAGAGCCTTTTGACCGGGAGCAAATCCATTTGCCAGCAGGGAGAAATCTGGCAGGCGGGAGTCAATGAGTAATGCTCTCCCATGCTAGACTAACTACCAAAGAGGTGCCCGTAAGTGAAGCTTTTAACTCCCCCCCCCTAACCTCTTTACCTGCACGGGAGGCACGGCTCTTTGGCCACCAGTAGGAAGTGCGTTATATAAAGAGCTACCAGGTGTGAGTGAACATAAAAGCACATGTGGAGAAGTGGATTCAAAGAGCATTCACATTTTCTTTGTTGTATTCAAATTTATTTTTCTTTTCAAATCTGCACCATTTATGACTTCACCTTTCCTTCAACCGTCTCTCTCTGGCGATTGGTTCGTATTGTTCAGTCGCATTTACCTTTTCTTTTTTTTTTTCCATTCACTTGTCATTTTTTTTTTCATCTTTGTGGCAGTTTGCTCTCAGCGTTGCATCTTTTGTTGTTCTGAGTTCCCGTGAAGTGCCTCTTGACGTGTCAGCCGTTGAGCTTTGTAACTCCTCTGATGAAGAGGATATCTGTTACCCAGATGAGCCGCTTATCTGACACCATCCCTGTTGATGTGTTATCTTTCATCACAAGTAGCACACAGACACTTTTCATGCTACGCTTTGTCTGTGTGTGTGTGTGTGTGTGTTCCCATGTCCATGTGTGTGCATGTGTGCGTGTTCCCACAAACAATCACCTTTGAACAATGTTGTAGTGATTATAACATAAAATATTTTGCTCCTATATCTCATTCATGTGCACACTGTACATTATATTGACTTAAAGCTACAGTGGGGAATTTTAGTTCTGGGTCAATTTTGGCGGCCGTCGAGGACAAAGCCTTTCCCAGAACTTCCACCAGATATGTGTGCTTTACGTGTCTGCAGTTTATATATTTTTTGTCCTGCACAGCTATGCCTTTATGTTTGGATTTGCTCACATACAGTACTTTCTTCTCTTTTAAAAGTAACGCTTTTTAGAAAACAACAAAACTCTAATCCTGCTTTATTTTTACCGTCAAGTGTTTCACTCATCGAGAATCTTTGCCTTGAAAAAGTCGACAAAGGCTGTTTCCTCAGCATGCAGTAATTACATTTTTGTCCGACACCGACCTCACAGCAGCTGTTTCAGGAATAAAGAAAATCAAACAGAAATAGTCGATCTTAATGCTGATGAGCTTGTGTGCTATAATTAAAATAAGTCTGTTTCATAAATACAGGAACTTTGAATCACCAAAATGTATTCACTCTCAAATTTGAAACTCTCATTAGACACTTCAATCCAAGGTGAAATACAACTTCACAACTATAAAAAAAAAAGCTCAGTTCAAAAGCAGGTTTTCTGTTAAGTGCACTTCTCGTTACTACATCAGCAGATCACATTTTGATTATACGTCCCTTGCTCTTCATGTTGCAGATGTGTGAGCTAGAGTCAGAGGGAAACGATGAAGCCTTCATTTCATTTCTATTCATTGCTTCTTAGTTGGTAGATCTGGAAGGTTTAGCTGTCCATTTCATAGCTGGAAGTTAGCGTGCACATGCAGCCTTAGCTTAGATGCAATTAGTGAAAGCGTGTTTCTCAATCTCAGATGGCCCGTGACCCCACTTTGGATGTCGAGGCGACCCCAGAGATCCAGAACACGGACAGCTGTTCGCTAAAAATGGATTTATTTTCAATCATGTCATCGCTTTTTTTTACTGTGTTGCAAGTAAACATCATCTTAGAGCACATTTAGGCTTTTTTGTGTATATTATTGTGGACAGAGGAAGAAAGGTCGGGATGACAGACAGAGACTCTGCAAGGCCCACAGTATCTTACGTATGCATATATTTTATTATTAATCAATACACACGAATCCCATGCAACCCCACGGGGGGTCAGGGCCCTGAGGTGTCTTTGTAGCTTGTGCTTTATTATCACAGAGCTTTACTCCCTCATTGTTCCACATTAGTTACTAACAAAGGTCATAAAACGCTCCTCATGACGCACACTCTGCCACTGCAGCTGTCAGTAGGCTGCTTGAGAACATCTTTAACTGTCATGAATGCGTCTGATCCCAAATGCAGACCCAAACAGATAAGGAGTCAGAAATGACTTCATTTAGAATTTGCAGGGCTGGGGGTGAGGCGGTGAGCTGGCTGGCAGACTTAGTTGGCGGTGAGTTCAAATTGGCAGAAGAAAAAGTCCTGGAGACAAAAAACAGGTGTCAGAGCGGTGGCAGGCAGGCAACAAAGCAGCGTCTTAAAAAGATTGTTAACCGGGCAAACGGGAGCTGGACCTGTGACTAAACAGACTGCGAATGGCACAACGATCCAGCTGAGACCAAGTGTTGGTTGCAGGGTTCCTGTAGGTGAATTTGATTGCAGGCAGGTGTGTTGATTGTAGATCAAATGGAGGTAAAGCAGAAAGAAGAGGACAGCGTGAAATGGGGTGTTATGCAAACTGGAGTCAAGGAGCAGTTCGGTACTGTGACTTTAACGCTAAATAATGTTAGCACCATGTGATCATTTTGATGGGTTTTGTAAGTAACTGCATTATACTTTTAGATAAACAAAATAAACATAAACATGTCTATTTCGGATTAGATAGCAGACATGTTAATATTTTTTTAGATTTAAAGGGGACATATTATAATAAATCCACTTGTACAGTGTTTCTGAACATATATCTGGGTAACCTGAGAGTCTACTGACCCACAACATGTGAAATAAACCCATCCAGTCCTTTGTTTGTGGTCTGCATAAGTCTTACAGCACAGAGGAAAATGCTCTGTTTCTAATGTGCTCTCCTTGTGATGTCACAGTGGGATTCTGGTAAAAAAAAATCCCCTCCCCTCCTTTGATATCTCCACCCATGGACTCCACCCCCAGCCTAGAGCGAAACTTTTGCGCAGGTCCGCCATTTTTATTCTCACTACAGAGGAGTGATGTCTACGGGGAAAACTCAGGGGGGGGGGTTCATTACATTTAAAGAGACACACACACCAAAATGGAGCGTTCTGAGAGAGCTTGTTTATACAGGGTCACAAACCTCCTCTGGTGCTTGATTCATGTTATATTTTGACCACAGCACAGCACAGATGTTTCATTTAGACCACAGGGGGAATGTTTGAAAAGGTGGAGAAGGGGGGATAATATGTCCTGTTTAAATGCATTTCATGTTTAACTTGCTAATAGTGATGTTCATAAGACCTAGAGCAGCTTTGACTCTCATTGGCTGTCTGCTGTGCTGTGTATATTCCCCGCTGAGCTTTGATACCCTCTGTTTTCTGTGCTGGCCACACAAATGTAATCGCCCTAAGAGCTTAACATGGCTTCACATGTTGCAGCTAGTCTCCCTCTCTCTCTCTAATAATGCTTTTGATGAAACTCCAGCTTAAGCGTGTTAGAAAATGGCACCCATTCATGTGTCCTCGTGGAACATAAATGCTGCAATACAAGTGCAAGATGCAGCAAAACTGACGACGTCCATGTCTGGAGAACTTCATCCCGCTGAATTATGGGCTTTTAAACGCACTAAGCAGAGACAGAGAGTTGCTCCATAAGTTGGTATTTCCATGAATAACAACCACTGATATTTGTGTTTTCCTTTAGCGGTCAGTAAATCATACCTCCCTGCGCGTGCCGCTGGCTGAGGGATGACAGTTGTATGCAGTGACGCCGGCTGGCATTGTTTGTTTACTCAGCCCTTTTTCTCTGTGTTTGTTTGCCCACACAGCCTGGCATCAGTCATCCGGGGTCAAGTCCTCACAGGAGACGGGACGCCGCTGATTGGAGTCAACGTGTCTTTCCTGCACTACCCGGAGTACGGCTACACCATCACGCGGCAAGACGGCATGTAAGTCCATCTGCATCAATCAACACTGATTTGCATGTCCAAATAAACACGAGCTCAGCCCTCAGGTTCAACCTTTGCAAAGATTTATTTGCGGCATGGACCCCTGCTGACCCCAGATCCAACATTAAAAAAAATTGCAGAAATAAAAGCTTTTTTCCTACAGCAGCAGAGTTGTCCTGGCTGTCGTCCAGAAAGCGCTCAAAAACAAATTGAAACAGCAGCACATTGTGCCCTAGAACAATTCCTCATGCAAATGTCACAGTGGTGGAGGCCATTTTGAACCAGGCTGTTTAAAATGCATTGAATCAGCGAGGGTGGAATCAATCTGCCTGCAGTGTAGTAAAACATGGGATTACTGTCTGACCTTCTCCCGCGGCTCCGCGGACAGATCCTTAATGACGGGGTGTAAACACATACAAGACAGACGCATGTCGCAGACTTTTACAGAGAGGGGGTGCGACTGAGGCGGGAGCTTTATTTTTGACTGTGGGACACGCCGGACGAGGCGATTCATTCAAATTCAGCAGACAGTGGCTGTGTGTTTGTGTGTGTTGCAGCAGTGTGGAATAAAAGGCTTATGAGTGGCAGAGAATCATACAGCTGCTGTTATGACGCACAATCCTCGGGTCCCCAGATATCTGAGGATTAGCTGATTTCTTCAGATATTCCGCCCTGTAACTCTTCTGACAAGGAGCGTGATAAATGGTTGGGGATAATCACACTTGGTTAGCCAACAGATCCGCTCAGTGTGTTAAGAAGTGGAGGGGGGGTATGTGGAGGTGGGGGGGGGGGGGGGGGGGGGGGGCTGTGGGCAGCATCAAAGCCCGGCCTCTTGCAGCTGTGGGCTCCGCACTGCCCAGAGTGGAGAGAGCTCGAGAAGGAAGCTGTTTTAGGTCAGCTGCACAGCTTGGCTCCTGGTGTGTGTGTGTGTGTGTGTGTGTGTGTGTGTGTGTGTGTGTGTGTGTGTGTGTGTGTGTGTGTGTGTGTGTGTGTGTGTGTGTGTGTGTGTGTGTGCGCATATGTGCATAAGCATTTGAATCTATGTGTGTGTGTGTGTGTGCGTGTGCGTGTGAATGCATGCAATGTCACCAACCCAGATGCTTAACCCCCCGGGTAGCAGATCTCGCCGAATATATAGAGCAGCACTTCAAAGACTCGCCCTTCATTTCCAAACCAGTAACTCTTTTTCCTGATGTAATGTCGCACCAATTAAAACCAGTTCACCAAAGAGAAGTCCAGAGACTCCAAAACAAACTCAACCATAGAGTGTTTTTTTTTTTGCATGGTTTAACAAAAGTCATAAATCAGATTCAGTGAATAATCTGAGGCTGTTCTTTCTTCCGCTGAGAAAGCCTCATGAGGCTTAGCTCTGGATAAATGTCTGTTTTCCTTCTTTGCTTTTAAATGGAAATATTTAAATGATGTATAATAGCTAGGGCTGTCAAATTATTCAAATTGGAAAATTGCAATTAAATGCTGAATATTAATATTTAATTTAACTGTAAAACATGTTTGAAATTCCATTATTTTGCATTTAAAAACTTTTTTGTTAGGCTTTTATTTTGAAACTGACTTTCTGTTTGAATACAAACATGCTTTTACTTTGAAATAAAATAAATAACTTCCAGTAGATCGACTGTTACGACATTAACTTAACTACAGTTAATTACTGGTTGAATGAAAACAGCTCAAAGGAACAGTAACGGGTAAATATCGCTCCTCACTTTCTACTTTCAAAATAAATCTAAGAGGAGTGACGAGGTCGGAGCCTCGGCGCCAAACACAAACTGTGGTCAGCTGCTGCGATAAATATTTCAAACGTGTAAATGTGAGTCATCCAACTTAAAAACTGTACCCATGTTTGTCTCTGTTGTTTGTGTTTTCATGATGATGTGTTAAGGTTTGACCTCTTGGCCAATGGCGGCGCTTCCTTAACGCTGAGTTACGAGCGCGCCCCGTTCCCCACGCTGCACCGCACCGTCTGGCTGCCCTGGAACGTTTTCCACGTGATGGACACGGTGGTGATGAAGCGGGAGGAGAACGACATCCCCAGCTGCTACCTCACAGGCCTGGTCAGACCCAACCCCCTCATCCTGGCCACGCCCCTCTCCACTTTGTACAAAACCTCCCCGGAGGACAGTCCCATCATCCCCGAGACCCAGGTGAGACCGCCCGCCTCGTGAGGTGACCTCTGGAGAAACATATCTGATTTGTGTGACTTTTAACATTCAGCCCGTGTTTAAACCCGACATCACAGACAAACAATAATTCTGTTATCTCCTTCTCACAAAGGCCTCTCGCTCGTTTCTAAACACAGTCAGATTTGCCTCTCAGTTTGCCTTTGAGCCTGGATTGAATTGAGGCTTCTCCCCAAATACTAAGCCTTAAATTTGCCTCACAGTAATACTGATAAATTCTCACATTGACATTACATGCCTCTGGATTTGCTTTGTAACCATTTTGGCTCAAATCTGAGTTTTGAAAATCCCCAAATGCAAAAAAAAAAAATGTGACTTCGCAGCTTTTGCAGTCGAAACTGGTGAGGCGGAAAAAATAGATTTGTGTTGCATTTGAGGATGACAAAATGTGAGGATTTTTACACACTGCATGACAGTTGAAGAGCCTGGACTTGAGCATGGACAATAGGGCTGGGGATTTCCCACAACCCCACAATACGATACATATAGTGATATAGATTGATTTTTGATAATGACCACGTCCTGCACAGAATTCACTACAACAGCTGTTCTTCATTGTTGAGAATTACAGCAGAGGCATATTAAGGATCTTACAACGTCAAACACTTCAATACAGGTCCTCAGAGATCCTAGAAATGCATTAAAATATTTGAATCCCAGAGCTATGCAACATAGGTCAATGTCTTTCAGAACTGTCATCACAGCTTTGCAGCCGTATCGATTCTGTAACATCTGCATAGATACATATATTTGCAAGAAGCACATGACGATAAATTGCCATATAGATTTTTTGAGCACAGCCCTAATGGAGACAAACGTATAGAGAGTTCAATGCTGCATTCTCATGGACTCAGGGAGGCAGAGGATATGGTACGAGAAAAACAAACAATCAGTCCTGTTGTTACCAATAGGAGGATAGGACAGCTGAAGAGAGACAGGAAATGTTGGAAGGAGAGAGTTGGGAACGACGTGCAGCTGCTGCTGCGACGAGGACTGTAGCCTCCGTACATGAAGCATGCAACACAACCGCTAGGCCATCAGGCACCCCTCAAGGATTCATTAATATTTTGAGGTTTATTTTTTGGGCTTCTCATAGAGTCAGAAATCAGGGAGAGAGAGAGAGAGAGAGCGAGGAATGTCATGCAGGAAAGGAGCCATCGGTCAGATTTGAACCTGGGCCGCCTTCTTGGAGGACTAAAGCCTCTGTACATGGGGCGCATGCACTAACCACTAGGCCACCGATGCCACCTTAAATGTTGCCTCAATTGCAGCTTTCTATTAATATTTTTTGCAAACTTAAGTTTAGTGTTAGAGTCCTGAACGCGAGGTCGTTACTGCTCAGTAAAAGAGAACCTGTAGGAGCACCAGCCCAGGAATAACATACATTAAATACTCTGATGACACCGTTATTATGGACACCACCAACTCAGAGGGACAGTTGCAGGCTGAGATAGACTCTTTCGCAGAATGGTGTAGGCTGAACTGTCTTGACCTTAACACCTCAAAGACCAAAGAACTGGTTGTTGACTTCCGGAAAGAACCTAACAGCATCCCCACTCTGTCAGTCAACAACCAGCCCATAGAGAGGGTTGAATCATACAGATACCTCGGGACAATAATTGATCACAGGCTCACCTTCCAACCCCACAGCAAATCCATCTTCTCCAAGTGCCAGCAGCGCCTCTTCTTCCTCAGAAAACTCCGCAAATTTCAAGTCCACCAATCAGTCCTAACAGCATTTTAACAAATGTTTTATAGAATCAGTTTTAACCTTCAACGTCACAGCCTGGTTTGGGTCTCTGTCAAACATTCATCGTAACCCATTAAACAGGATCATAACAATAAACAGCAAAATAAATGGACAGCAGCAGGAACCACTGATCAGTATCTACAACAGGAGAACAAAACTAAAAGGAGAACACACAGTCTCAGACAGCACACACTCACTCTGCCATCTCTACAACCGTCTCCCCTCAGGCCACAGATACAGATCTCTCACTTTCCGGACTACTCAAGCCAGGCTCATGAACAAATGATCTGTTTCTTATTTATTTTTAACTCATTTAACCGCTCATAACAATTATTTATGACCTATTTATCATGCCTTTAATAGAGCCACTTGTACTTGTGTGTGTTTCTGCTGATGCTCTTTTACACAAATGAAGTTCCTAACGGATAAATAAAGTTATTTGAATTTGAATTGAATTGAACCGCACTTCATGCATCTCTTACCTTATCGTCTCTAAAACATGGAGGGAGGTTCATTGTGCTAAAACGATCGGCTTTTCCTCGTCCAGAACTCTGTGTTTATCGTTTAGCAGTTTGTGCCATGCGGGTGTCATTTCTGTCGCGGAGGTCAAAGAAGGCAAAATGTTAAATATGTTTACTTTGGATCGCTCTGCCCGCCTCCGTCGATTTATGGTTTGTTTTTCCAAATTACACACAGCTTTCTGTCTGTCCTCATGGATCCATGTGAGTGCAGCATGAGACTTGAAAGTTATAAGAGTAGTGTTGCCGTGGAGTTAGTTCAATTTGCATCCATAAATCAAATACAGGAAGTTCAGTATATTCTCATTTCATATCA
Source organism: Labrus mixtus (assembly GCF_963584025.1). Lineage (NCBI taxonomy): Eukaryota > Metazoa > Chordata > Actinopteri > Labriformes > Labridae > Labrus > Labrus mixtus. The sequence continues at coordinate 2,575,339 of NC_083621.1, read as the reverse complement.
AACTGCTCATGTTCCTGCGACTTAAGTTCTGCACCTCACACCGTGCACCTGGCATCTGTCTGACTGCTAATTAAAATCTTAGGTCCTCCATGAGCAAGTAGCCATACCAGGCAGTGACCTGAACCTGGTCTACCTGAGCTCCAGGGCAGCTGGCTACAAGCCCATCCTCAAGGTGCTCCTGACCCAGGACCGCCTCCCCTTCGGCCTGATGAAGGTGCACCTGATGGTGGCCGTCATGGGCCGTCAGTTCCAGAAGTCTTTCCCCGCCTTCCCCGACCTCTCGTACACCTTCATCTGGGATAAAACAGACGCCTACAATCAGAAGGTCTTTGGCCTGGCGGAGGCTGTGGGTGAGTACCTGGTGTGTGTGTGTGTGAAGCTGCTGACTGGAGATGCTGTGTGTGAGCGTAGGAGCACTCCAAGATACTCGCGCTACCTTCAGGCACTGAACCTTGGATGAACTTTCCAAAGGATTGATTTTTCAGTTTTATTTTTTTTATTTTTCCCTTGCATTGGTTACTGTGTGCGATAACGATTTAGCAGGTGGTGTGAAATTCTCAAATTCCCCCGGTGCTGCATTTTTTGAAGGCCGCTGCTCTTCTGCTGACTTCTTTGTTTTGCATGTGTGAAATTACAGCTGCAGCGAGTGCACAGGCAGAAATATTGCCTGTGAGGCGTTTGGTCTAAGATAAAAGTCAATAGGCACAATAAAAAATAACGACAAACAATAACCGAATCTTTCCACTGCGTCATAAAGCGCAGAATATCTCATTCATTATTTTAATTAGAGAGAATTTCTCGCTCGAACAGGACTCGCATTATATTGCATCATGCAGGAACACTCTTTAAAGGTTTTTGAAGATTTTCTAAAATCTAAAAAAAACGCTGATGAATGTTCTCTTAAAAGATGCATGTTAGCATGTTAGACCGCTCCAGCTCTGAATATGAACAGGACTCACTCAAGGCTGGGGAGTTTGTAATATTTACCATAATGTGCACCATCTGACGCTTTATCGTTTATTGCTAATTCAGGCCGCTTTACACGCCGTTCCGAGTTTATTTGCATTTACACTAGATAAAACAGACAAATGAGAGGGGGAGCGCATAAAAAAAATAAACTGTGCAGGTGAGGAACAGAACCCCCCCCCCCACAGGTCTGCTGAAATTATCCCAGCTGGAGAAAATGACACAGTCAACGAGAGAGCGGAGCCCAGAGAATACAGAACACATCCTCGACGTGTCCTGAATGTCGTTATCGGCTGCAGGCCTCATTGCCGCCGTAAGTGTCGGGTAAGGGAGGTTGCAACCTTTGCTCACCACACGGGCGTCTGCACATCATTGCTTTCAGTGTCGGTGGGGTACGAGTACGAGTCCTGCCTTGATGTGGTGCTCTGGGAGAAGAGGACGGCCGTGCTGCAAGGCTACGAGCTGGACGCGTCCAACATGGGAGGATGGATGTTAGACAAACACCACATACTGGACATTCAGAACGGTAAGAAACCGCTCGTTTTACGTCTGAACGGTGTTGGTGAGTGCATGTGGGGCGGCCTCTTTGGGGTTGCAGGCGGGTGGTCTTTACCCAGAATCACCGCAATAAATACTTGAAATCCAAATGAAATATGGTTCGTCATCCCATCTGCAGATAATAGAGGAGCGTTTTGAAGGGCCGATTATTCACGGTAATGACAGAATAAATCAGCAGCTGTGTCACCGGGGTGCAGGGGGCTCGCTGTGATTCTACACCACTCAGCTATTTTTAGGAAGAAGGCCGCCTTTTTTTTTTTTTCCCCCCGCACATGAAGGCTCGGGGCTTTTTGATGAACAGGCGTCATGTTTAATTCTCGCATTAATTTTAACAAACTAAATTAATTTCTCGCTCTGCCATCAATCAGAATCGCTTTTTAATCGCCAAGTACAATAAATGGACATGAGTTTGTCTTTGTCGGGCTGGTGCAGAGAGAGAGACACAAGGGAGTGAGTCACCAAACTATCAGATATACATACAGGGACTGAGTGTAGGTCTGGGTTACAGTTCCAGGAGAGGTGGCTTTTTTATAATCTGGAGAATTCAGTAGTTTTGTTAGAACTGTGCAGGCAGTAATGCGACTGCAATCATCAGGAGGAGGCCTCAGGGTAGAGTGCATTGTCAGTTTGCCAGGCGGCTGTTTTGACATTAAATCCACTCCGTTGTTCCAGTTGTCCAAAACAATTTGTGGCCCTTTCATCATGGAAATAGTCGAGGTTACACTCGTGGCCTTCAGCAGAGTCCTTAGTCTCACACTGTCAGATCAGAGTTTGTGTTTGTGTTTCACGCTGTGTTGTTTTGAGGTGGGGTTTTTTTGCATGTTGAATTTGTGTTAGTGGGTTTTTAATGAATCCCTCTGCTCTTTTTTAAAACAGCTATTACAAATTTAAATGTACTCATCCAACTCATTAAGTCCTGCTCAGACTGGAAGGTGAAACAATCATATCTCTCCTTTGTACTTTGTAATGGATCAAGGTGCGTCCTTGTCAGATTCGTCTGCTAGGCATCCTCAGGAAAAATGCCCAGAAGCTTCTGTGTGCTGAGATGCAATACCAACAGGATTAACAAGAACCAGAACTACTTTTTATATTCCCGTATTCAAACAGAAAAACTGCACCTCTAAGAGGAGATGAGCGCAAACAAGCAATAAGAAGTGAAGCATTAGCAGGAAGAACGTTAAACCGCGCGATCCTGACTCTGAGTAAGTCAGACTTTAGAGGTTGAAGTTGAACTTTGTAAGGCCTGGTTTTAATAAACATTAGGTACTGATTTGATATGATTCAAAATCTTTATTTATTTATTTATTTATTTATATCTTTATGTAAAAACAGCCATATTGAAAAACAGTCATATTTACAGTGAATGGCACAGAACATTTGGTAAGCAAGAAAGTAAATTCAAGTTCACGTCTGATAAGGAGTCATTAAAACACTTGTGGACCGGTGGGTCCATAGGTGGATGGATGTCATCAATTTAGATATCGGACACTGACCACACAAGTTTGAATTCTTCACAATCACAACGTTTTCACCTGAGGTCTTCTTCAGGTCATCATTTTAGAACAAAGGAGGAAGGGGGGGCAACAACACCCATATATATGGATGAGAGGCTGAGAGGCACGATGATGGCAGGTTTGGTCAAATATTCAAAACGTCTTAAATAACATTTTAAACAAGGAAGCTTTACCGCCATTCATTTTTAGCAATCATCACCATCCTAAATGATGCTCCAGATGACCCTGCACCTACATGATGTGCACATTATTACTTCCTCTCTCTATTTCACCAGTCTAGATTTCCACATGATCGTAGAGTGTTTTTTCATTTCACTGGAAACTAAACAGATACATAACAGATTGCCTGATCTATGAATGCAGCTGAGAGGACGGTGATTGTACCTGCAGATAAAGAACGTACTAGATGTATCAAGATCCTTTTGTCTTTGAGTCTCAGAGTCCGAGGACGTTCTTCTATGTTTTCTAAGCGATGGAAATCGCTGCCCGCGGTGGCTATGATTGATGTTTCTTCTGATTAAAGCAGACAAAACATGAATCAGGGGTAATATTACAGCTGATTGAATCTGTAGACCAGTTGTTCTCTGTCTTTCCTGTCTCCGTTTTGAGTTTCTAGAAAATCACATAACGGATATGTTTATTTGCAGCTTGTGTGGGTCGGTCTAAGAAGTGAAGGAGCATTACAATATGTTCCATGAAATAGTGTCTTTGTTGATGAGCTTTTTAGAGGTCATTGTGTAAAGATGAGATGAGCTGAATTCCCATCACTCTGAGGGAGATAAAGGCCTGACGTACATTTCTCATTTAAACGTGGAGATGGAGCTCAAAAGAGCAAATTTATCTTCTTGTGGTGCAGAATCTAAATTTTAAGACAAATCGTTCCTCTATCAACATCCCCTGCACAAAAAAAAAACATCGAGCGCTGCCCAACGATTCCTTCTGCAGCAGCGGTGTCTCTTTGGAGTTGTATTGTACGCCCACTCCCACTCAATAAGGGCTCGTACTGTTCACCTCACAGGTAGGAGTATCAGTCCTCACTCCTTCCTCCTTCTGTTGGCGTGCAACAATGAAGTCAATTCCTCAAAAGGCAGCAAAAGTGTACAAATGCAGCAGTAGGTGAGCAAAGTAACACGTTAACCATCAACCAGCAGCTATCATCGTTTTTAGTCTGCGACGCTTTAAAGTTGCCGGTAATGACTGTGTCGCTCGTGCATTAAGATTCTGAGCAGAGGACGGGGGAAATTCCTTTAAAGTAAAAATTCATTTTCTTTCAAACTGTGCAAAGCCAGATGCTGCAAAACTCTGCAAACTCCCCCCTTAAAAACATGACCTGGGTGTGTGACTGTGAATAAACAGCTGTAGTGTAAAGTCTGCAAGCCGCCGAAGGTCTGCTGAGGTCGAAGAGGTTAATGAGGCTCAATGGTTTAACAGCACAACATTAAAATGTGCATGCAGCTAATTGTGCATGAAAATAGACTGCAGCTTTATTTATTCATGCTGCTGATATTGAATTTGAATTGCTGCTTGTATTCTTTTCATCTCGTCTGGGGGAATGAGAACACATAGGAGGAAATGCAAGCTCTGGGCTGACCGTTCACAGTCCCTGTGGCCTCTGTGTGGTATATCTCCGCAGCCCGGATGTGTAGTATCTTTAATGAGGAGGCTGCTACGAGCCCCGCTGGAGCTACAGAGCCTCTTTTACTTCTCCCTTGCAAATGCCCGGCACAGATGTATAAATCTGGACTCGCTGTCCCTTTGACCAGGTCCATCGAGCTGTACAAAACCTTTAGATGTTATTCCAAGATATTTTGGCAACAACTGTCTGTTTTTTAAAAAGAGGAATGTTTGTTTAACTAGAGCTGCATGCTTCCTCCGTCTTGATGAAGTCTTTCATAGCATCCTAACATGTGCCCCCGCAATTTGCAGGGGCAACACTTTGTCATCCTACAACACTCAGTGGAATTGCACAGTAACATCAGCCATGTTTTCCTGCATGTATAACATTCTCCTCACATCTTTAAGATGTGCACAAACCGGCTTTTGTCGGATGTGGGTTGTTAAAAACATGTCACAGGCATTTTTTCTGAAAACCGAGTCTTCCTTCGCTTTGTTCAAACCTTGATGCTACTTTGTCCTGCTTCTCTTTTTGTGGAGCATTAAAAGAACAGACACAGGGGCCCGTCGACGAACCCAATCTGTCAAGCCATCCAGAACGTGGAGTTTTGTGAAGTGCGCGGGAGAACGCTGCAATATGCCTCCAGCTTGACTGCTGCCGGTGCGTCGCGTTTCATCCCACCTGTCTCAAAGTATAGCAAAGCCATCTCCAAAAGCCGTCACTGTGTCGGCATCACAGTTGGAGTTGTAGTTGTTGTGAGATGCGTTTGTGATCAACAGATAGGTGTGCGAGCCGTGTGATATGCTAATGCATGCTGCAGCCTTTATTACACTGAGCTGTGCTACGCGTCTGGATTTATCAGAAAATTGGATGTTACTGAGCATCACGTGCAGGGATGTTCTTCCACATGGAAACGTTGATGACAGAAATGAAACAACAACCAGATGGTGTCGAGTTTCTCCTCTGCAGCTAACACCGCAGCATCCTCCAGGCTCCACACAAACGTCCTATTACAGCGGCAGCCCCCTGAAATAAACGGCAAAGTCTTACTTAATTTAAAATATTCCCCAAAAAAATAAAAAGTTGAGCAAACTTGTGTTGTTCTGTCTCTTTTCCCCTGTCTGACAGGAGCTTAACCAATTTGCCAAAAGGGGATTCATGTAACAATCCTATTAGCTCAACCCAAACACAGCGAGCTTCTCTACACTGTGAAATGTTTTTGTTAGCGACATGGCATGCTAGTTTACTCTGTGTTCACATCAAAAAGATCCTAACCCCTCTTTGAAATCTCATCTGCTGTTACCCCTCACTCTTATAAGGTGTAACCACAGAGGTCGTCAGGAGGCACCCGGGTTTAACCCGTCAAACGTTCTCGATCCAAACTGAATTATTCAGTCGTGCATTCAGCCACTTTTTGACATTCGAGATTAATGTTCCCACATGTGTTATTTTTTTCTGGGTGAGGAATGCGGCTCGATATCTTCGGTTGGCACGGAGATGAATTCAAATATCACTATTCGCCTTTCGATGCTGCTCCAGTATTGATTCTTTAATGCTGTGAAACCTTGACAAATGTCTTCGCACCATGTTAGCGAGCGCCGGTCCTCCACAGTCACAACGTCTGTTTTATTTAACACCACTCGGAGCGTCTGAGACCTTTTTTCTCTCTTCGTTTGTGGCAAAGAGACCTGAGCAAAAAAAGCCGCCTCCCTCTCGTTGCCTCCGCTCCAGAGCCTGTCGTGCTAGATAAGGCAAAATTGCTGGTGTCTGTGCTTTTAGTCGTGTCCTCCTGCCCCTCCCTTTCTTCATTACAAGTGGAAATGCCTTCCTCTCAATCTGCAGCTTGTTTCTATCTCAGGGGAGCATAGTTGATGCTTATTTGACACAGACTGTGGAGTTCAGCAGCTCAGAGTCTTGGAGTGTACTTACTGTACATCTCGCACACTTGATGCATTCGAAGCGCTGAGATTTTTTTTTTTTTCTTTCCCTGCCCACATTTAGCCTCCATCATTGTGGATCAGAGGGAGCCGGGGTGGTATCTTAGAGAACGACACGGTGCAAAGGAGAACAAAGAAGGACAGGGTGCAATTAAGACACTCTCCCACTCCTCCCCCTAACCAATCTCTCTACTCTCTGAGTGTCACCAAGGTGACATTGCTCGGGGCACTCCACTTTCTTTTACATTTTTTTTTTATCAGGTACGGAGGCTCGGCCTTGCATTTGTACCATTAATCATCTTGGGAGCTGTGATGTTAGCTTTAAAGCATTTTCTTCTGAGTACATTACATGACTCAAATTAGCCTTTTTATCAAACACATAATTACCTTCTTCAATGACTCTGAGACAGGAATCAATTTAGAAGCCGGTCTTTAATGAGTAAAATGTGTAGTCAGAGGCGTTGGAAAGATGGACTTTTAGTTTTAGACGGTGTGGTGAGGATTTGTCTCATCTATATACAGAATGTCGGCAGAGTATGTGGAAGAAAAAAAGAAGAGCAACAATTTCCTCAGCTTGCTAAATATGGACCCGTCTTTCTGTTTTTTTGCTCCTGCTGTATTTTCTAAACCCAAGTATGGCCTTCTTTTTTTGTTCCACGACTCGACGCTTACATTCACTGACATATTTCAGAGTCATTTCAATGTCTTTTCATTAACATTCAGCAAATTGCTTTTTACTGTCGGATCCCTACTGTGTCTGGCAGTTAAATAATGTACTAAGAGCAGCTTGATGTGCAGATACATTACATTACGGGCTGTGTTCTTGCTGGATGGAGCAGCCGTGGAGCGATCTGGAGCAACAGAGAGAAGAGATACTAAGACTCGTTCCCTACACCAAGGGTAGAAAGTAACAAAGTACAAACACCTGATATCAAAGTTAAGATTGTAGTTGTCTGCTCTGTACTTGATTATTTATTTTCTGACAACGTTTTACCTTTACCAAGCGGCGAACCAGTGTGGAAAAATGAAGCTTAGTGCAAGAAGTGCAGTTCCTCAAGTGTCCACTTGAGGCTACCGCCGAAAGCCCAGGAAGCCTCATTAACACCCATGTTAAAATGCTCAGGATTACAGCAGAATTAAACCTGATGAGAGCCCGGTACAAAGACGATTTTCATCTGAATACCTCGTTTATTTATTGGTACACACACTGGGAATTACTTTGTTTATAACTCTTGAATACATTAATGCTAAGAGTTGTGCTTAAATCTGTGGGAGTGTCTGAGTTGACTGACAGGTGGGTGCTTTGTAGCTGTTTGCCAGGAAGCTTAAAGGCTTTATATGCGTTTTTTTGATCCAGCAGATATCGCCCTTGAGCACCAGCATGAAACCAAAACAACTCGCGCTGCATTGTTGTGTTAGCATGCTAATGCTAGCGATCTTTATTATGCTCGTATCTTCACACTGCATGTAAATTTACCTGAAATGAGCGTGATCTAGAAACACAGTTAAGCAGTGAGTACAGTATGTTATTCTTCTTTTCGCTAGTCCCTCAATTAAACAACTTTTATACACGATGTAAACAAAGTGAAGATAGGACTCTGAAAACTCTGAAAACATCACAGACAGTGGGACTCGGGTGTTACACCCATTGTAGACAGTCATGACTCACAGTTATTTTCAGAGGATAAACTTGATTTCTACATTTAAGTGTGAATAATCACATATAAAGACTTTAACTCTGCCACTTTACCGGTTCCTATATTGACCGAAAGTTAGGTTGCTTATTACGAGACATGTTGGCCAATCAGGGACCAGGCTAGCCTACACAGACGTGCTAGCATGGCTAGCTAAGGAGCTTTGCTAATAACAGTGGGACAAAACTGCCCGTAGGCTCCACAGTGAGCGTGTTTCTCTGTGGAGGAATTAAATCAGAGCAATAATGAGAGCAATCATATAACACTGAAGGCTGTATGTTTCAACCAGTCAGAAATAGCACATGCTAATGAAAGTGCATACAGTACATGCTGTAGCCTACGGCTAATCAATGATGAATCACAGTAGCTTTTTCATAATGTTACCGGGATCAATAACAAAGATCTATAGCCTCATCTGCAGTGGTTCATGTGGACCTGGTTTGAAGTGTCAATATGAAACAAACAGGAGAGAGACACTTGAAAGCAGAGATGTTTTATTGTTTGCTAGTATGTTGTATTTTTGAAGTTACAAGATTTCTGTTTAATAGTCTCCGTAGAAGCAGATTACGGTTGTCTGGCACAACTTCACAATCTTCCAAGGTGCATGGAGAACAAAAACATGTATCAAACCCGTTTTCACATCTGCACTCTGCACTAAATATCTTGATAAGTTCAGGAGGACAGCTGCACCTGGAAATCTCAGGAGTTTTTCAGGAGCTTTCTGCAAGTGTGAAAAACCCTTTAAGTCTAATAACATGTTGCTGGAAGTTTTTGACCTCTTCAAGTTTTAATAATCTGAGACACACATCATGAGAAAGTGACAGTAGAAATGTCAGTTCAGTTAATGAGATGAATCAGACATTTCACTTGAACATCCTTTAGTACCAGAATATCTGATCTTCAACTCGAGTAAAGAACGTGTGTGTGTGTGTGTGTGTGTGTGTGTGTGTGTGTGTGTGTGTGTGTGTGCTTTTGACACCTCTGATGCACAGTGATTCTTTTCCATCCTGCTGAAAAGTCAAACATGCCTCCACACATTCATTAAATAATCAATGGGCAGACACATCCCTAATGGTTGATCCTTTCAGCTGTCATATTTCAACTTTGACTTGAAATCTCCTGTGGAACAAAAATCCACCGAGGGAGAACTGCTTGTTTGCAAAGTGGAAAGTGAAAACTTTGCCAAACTTTAAATTGTGTTCCTAAAAGCTGTAGCTTCTCTTTTTTTGTCACCAAAACTCTTGCCTTCGGAAAACAGGAACACAGTGACATTAAAACATGCAAAATAAAAGTATAAGAATATTCAATGACTAGTCTGGACATTGTAGGGGTCCCCCCCCCCCCCCCTTCCCTCCGTTCAGCCTCGGGGCGTCACACAGTCTCAAACCAAACTCCCATCATCGCTGCACTCCAGCTGAGACGTCACAAGGCTTGATCCTTTGCAACAGTCATCAGCAGTAATGTGTCATGACCAAGTGTCCTTGAGGGGGAGAAAACTGAACTCTAATCTTGCTCGCTCACTCTTAAGCTGCCTCACGTAGCGGCAGGGAAAAGTTGTGGTGGTAGAGGAAATGAAAGTGACATATACAGTGTCCGTACTGAGCATGCCGTGCATTGTGGGGGGGTTGTTGGTTGATTGATTGTTGTATTTAAGCCGTTCCATTACGCTGTCTAATAGCCTATGCTAAGACTTGTGTGTACAGTAAACTATGATGGAAGTGTAAATGGAGAGGACTGCAGCAGCAGCGGCGGCGGCGGCATGCCAAAATGACCTCGGCATTAAATGTTTCTTTTTCTGAGGCAGCTGCAGTGCTGCAAGTGATCCATGTCCTACACAGCGCATTAGGCTGCTGGATATTAGAGGCGCCTTTGTCTTCCCCGGGAATACTAAGGAGCTATTACACAAACACACATTCAAATTCTACTCGGATTTCAAAGCTTCTTCATTATTATTTTTTGCATCGTCTACCTTTTTTTTCCAACTCAGCGTGTGTTTTCATCCAGCGATCCCGACGCATTGGATCACAGTTCAATTAAAGTCCCAAGGTCGCGCGTTTGACGGCGTCACGCATAAAGCAGTCCCACGGACCTATTTGTCTTTGTTAGAGGCTCGTGTGCAACATGCTCTGGGATACAAAAGACGGATTGGTCAGATCGTCCTGTCAGGAGTCTCGTCGGACCGTGCCTTCATTTGAATTTGCCCTTCAATCAATTAAACCGCTGAAAGGAACTAATCAGAGGAGGGGACAAGCCCGCGCTGGCCCGCACGCTCGATTTCACATAACATGCAGGATGACGATGTCTTACGGGACGACGCTGTGGGAGGACGACATTATGTGGCCGCTCAGTGGTGCCGTAGATCCTCTAATTAGGACACAGGCAGTGTGTGAACTCAAACAAGTTGTTGGATGTGAATAATTAAGGGGCTTCAAGCGTGCACTTCTTCTTCCCTTTGATGTGATTTTTTTCCCCCTTTGAAGAGAGTCCCACTGTATCTGAACCCCCCCCCCCTCCCCTGAAAAGTCAGCTCTATCTACTTCTTGTTATAGTGATAATTAATATTAATTGTAGTGACTCACCAAATACGCTGAGTCCTCTGTGAAAACGTACGCTCTGTAAATCAGGTGAGGCTCACTGTGACTCTCTGTGACTTTGAGAAAAGCAGCTCGGTTTTTTTAGGTTTATTTTGGGTCTTTTTAGGTCTTTCTTTGGGGATAGGACAGTGGACAGAGTCAGATATCAGGGGGAGAGAGAGAGTGGGGAATGACATGCGAGAAAGGAGCCACGGGTCGGATTCAAACCCGGGCCGTCCGCTCAGAGGTCAACAGTTTGAATTCACAGAAGTTGTTCAAAGACAACAAAGGTGCATAAGTATGTGTGTGAATATTTCGGTTTGGTTGCCTGAAACGTTATCTTATCTCTACTCACACTCAGAGGCGCTGCTTGTCATCAGGCAGGGCAGACACGACGGGGGGGGCCCCAGGCCGGTAGGGGGCCCCTGAGGGCTGACAAACTTTGAACCATAACAGTGGCTCAAAATTAACAAATTTTCATAATGACAGTAGGAAACATCCCTAAAGCGCCAATTCAAAACGTGTTATCTCGAGATGCTTTACAAAAGAGCAGGTTAAAGACCGTACTCGTTAAGATAAATGTGATAGTGGGAGATGAGGTAAGATGCAGGAAGGATTTCTCCTTTGTATTCCTGGCGTTCCTGTTGTCCACACTTCCTCCCCGTTGAGGTGGAGGTCGGAGCAGGCCGTGCATGAAGGAGGACGCCGGTGGTTGTGGTTGACACATCGGACACGTGGCTGCAGGAGCTGGGGACAAACCCCCGACCTTTCCCCCCGACTGACTCTACCAACTGAGCCACAGCCTCCCTAAATAAAGATAAAAAATAAAGAATCTTGAATGCTCTGAGGTTATTACTTATTGTGTTATTTACAGCCATGTTAGATCAGGCTTTAGTCAAAGATAACTCTTTAAACGGTTTATGAAACACACCGCACATTTAACCTTTGCTGTGAAACCTTTTCATGAAAACGAGGTGTTTACCTTACTTTAACCTTTTCGTTCTGAGCTTCTGTAATTAAAGTTCTCCTGCAGTAACCTGAGTCAGCGGCTGCACACTGTGTGAAAGAAGAGAACCTGAGGGAAATAAATGTTTTAATAGATCTTTGCATAAAGCCACATGTAGTTCACTTAGTAATGACTCGCTCTGTGCATGTGAGAATTCACCAGTTAGAATGATTTAAACTTATTGATTCATTTTTTAATGACATTCATTTAGAGAAAGGCGAAGCGTTCTTTCTTTCTTCTGTGTCTTTCTTAAAAGGAGTCATTCGACATCTGGGGTCAAGGATGTTTGTCAAGTTTAACAAAAAGTCTACGAGTACTTGGAAAGAAATGGTTCCAACATATAACTGAGTTCAGAATAAAGACGGACTATATTAATTAAAATGTACTAAACTCATTATGTATCTTTTGTTCTTACATGACCTCAAATATTTCCAACAGTTTTCAAAACCAGATAAATCCGTAATTCAATAGTTGTAGAGGGACGTGCCTGAGCCGCCGTGACTGAGCTGCCATGTTTATCGTTGCCGTGGAAACACCGGATGTTACATCAAAGACCGCTGCATGAGGAAGCGTGAGCTGCTACTGAAAGATGTCGTACTGTTGCTGTATGAGCTGCTGTGATAAAAACGTCATGTAAATTATACTCGGATACATTAGCTCGTCTGTAAACATATTCTCTCTTCCTCAGGTCGGTTTCAGCCGGTCGTCATGACTACGGTCAACTCAGAGTTTGTTTTCATCTTGGGGGTGTAGGCAGAGAGAATCACTCCCATGATTCCCTGCCAGCCCTCGACGTCATCTTTTGTTATTTGTTGTGGTTTGATTGAGAGCCCCCTGGTGGTGGAATGTACATACTGTGCCTTTAATAAGAATGGCATGATTTAAAATGAAGCTAGGCTAGCTGCCCTCTTGCTGTCGGTCGGTATGTGCAGCAAGCTGTTAGCTCCAGCTTTAGATTTCACAAGGATGAAAGTTGTTTTTTTCCCTCTGACTCTGGGCAAAAAATAAATCAAGAATATTTTCCCAAAATGTCAAACTGTTTCTAAAATATGTTCTTTATTGTTTTTGTAAATAAAGTGTGTTTCCTTTTTCTCTGAGTGTTTAATGTTGGTCTGGCAACAAAAATAAAAAGAACGATATCTCTCCTGAGAGCCTTCCTCGTTAAATCAAGGATAAATAATGAGTCAGGAATCGGCTACCAGTGACAAACACCAATTATGCTTTCACACCCGCAGATAACTGCTGTTTGTTTTTTCCCAGGCATTCTTTACAAAGGCAGCGGGGAGAACCAGTTCATCTCCCTCCAGCCCCCTGTGGTCTCCACCGTCATGGGGAACGGGCGGCGCAGAAGCATCTCGTGTCCCAGCTGTAATGGACAGGCGCTCGGAAACAAGCTGTTAGCGCCTGTGGCTCTGGCATGGGGCATCGACGGAAGTCTGTACGTCGGAGATTTCAACTACATCCGACGAATCTACCCGTCTGGCAACGTGACAAGTATCATGGAGCTCAGGTACGAGCGGGGCTCTTTGGTCTGAATATTTGTTTCAACATGGTTTCTTAATTCAAAGAAAAGTAGATGTGGGTTTATGTCACTGTTGATTCTTCATCTCGGTTCCTTAAAGTCTTTATATGTGATTCTTCACACTTAAATGTAGAACTCAAGTATCTCCTCTGAAAATAACTCTGTGAGTCATGACTGTCTACAATGGGTGTAACACCCGAGTCCCACTGTCTGTGATGTTTTCAGAGTTTTCAGAGTCATATCTTCACTTTGTTTACATCGCCGGGACGGCCGGCTGACTCCTCCCCTCGTGTATAAAAGTTGTTTAATTGAGGGACTAGAGAAAAGAAGAATAACATACTGTACTCACTGCTTAACTGTGTTTCTAGATCACGCTCATTTCAGGTAAATTTACATGCAGTGTGAAGATACGAGCTTAATAAAGATCGCTAGCATTAGCATGCTAACACAACAATGCAGCGCAAGTTGTTTTGGTTTCATGCTGGTGCTCAAGGGCGACATCTGCTGGATCAAAAAATCACATATAAAGCCTTTAAGCAAATTGTACAAATTCCAAAGTCCATTCAATTTCATGTAAAAGAAAGATGAAAGGACAAATGATGATCAAGAGATGAGACATGTATCATGCTGAATTTTTACTGCATTCACTCACTCCTGAACAAGACCCCGAGATTCTTAAATTCCTGCACTTGGGGCTTTAAAATGTGAAAACATTCAAATATGAGCTGTTGTACATTTTGGATCCCACATGCTACATTTCCTCCTCGGTGCGGAGGAGGACGTGAAATTCATGGTCGACAGACCTTCAGTCACACACGTCTCTCCTTTACCCACAGAAATGAGAAATCTTTTCCCTATCCGTCTCCATAATTAGGAAAGACTTCCTGTCTTCAGCGTGTAATTGGGATGATTTACGCCCTTGTGCCAAGTTGGCTTCTGTCAGCAAGGACTCTGATTTGGCCAGTTGGCGGGTTTCAAAGTGGCAGATGTTGACTTAATGTACATTTGGCCGATTCATCCTTCAGGAGAGGCGTAGATGACAAACATATGAGATGTGACGGTTGAGGACGGAGGTCGCCGTGGTTTAGGCAGGTCGTTATTCTTGAAGTGGTTAGTATGTTAGTGTTAAAGTTAACCGGGTGGATGTTGGGGAAGTGTGCAGGGCTGCAGGAAAGAACCTTTTTTTAGATCAGTTAAGCAACAGAAAATAGTTTGTTTTTTTTGGACTGGTTGGAGAAAAACAAGCTCTCTGAAACTTTTTTTAACAACTTTTTTGACATTTTTAAGACCTAACATCTAATACATTAACTGTCTAAATATTCAGCAAATGAATCGATGATGAAATAAATTGCAGTTCTTGCAGCGCCAGTAGCCTAACAGAGGCCTTAAGGGCCTTTTCAGCTCCATGTAAGACTGATCTGCTCCCCGCCGAGCTGAGCACAGCACAAGGTCTCACTTACCGATCTTGCACTGTGCTGAAGTTAAAACATTTTCACAAGGCGCCTTGTGACGTCATCTCCTGCGTCCAATAGGAAAGAAGATCAGATCACAACAAACAGTGTTCCGCTTTCCTGAGCTCTAGTTTGCACACCCACCGCGACATTGGAGAGAAATCTGTAAGTTGGAAAGAAATGTCCAACAGTTAGGGCGTACCAGGTGTGTTTAAAACAGCAGCAGAAATGTGCGACGTGAAGAGGTCGTTATAGAGCTGCAGCTCCTGGACGAACCTAAAGTAACCCAAATCCTGTCGTGCCCTGAGGATCTCATGAACACACACCCTCTCATTCTGTGCTGCTTGTCTCCTCCTCCTCAGCAGAAGGAAGATCAGGGCTTTCTTCTGAATAGTGGACAGATACAAAAATACTGTGCATCCAAAAATGAGCTACTTTCCCGACTATTGTCAAAATAGTGGTCACCTAGTAACGTGCCCTGTTGCTTTTCGCTTTTCCAGTGGGAGGCCGACCTGTGGCTCCTTTCCATAAGTCGTTCTTCACTCTCTCTCTCTCCCTGCTTTCTGCCTCGCTCCTCCGTCCTATCTCCAGAATAAAGAGCCTAAAAAGCCCCAAAATAAATAGAAAAGAAAAGAAAAGAAATTGCATTCCTAGCGGTGTGAATGGGACGCAGGCGGCTTGCTGTAGGAGAGAATGCGTGCTCAGCAAACCCTTTTTTTCCAAGATAAATAATGGTTTTAGAAATGGTTTGTGTCTCCAAGCAACTGTTTTGCTCTGTTAACAAGGTGAAAAACATAACACACTACTAAAAGGACTCATAGTGTTGGCTAAATGGAATCGAGTCGGACATACTGAGGATATTTTTAGGCTTATATTCGTCGCTACTTTGTGCTGATGTCGAGGCTTTATTTCTATTTCTTCTCGTGTCTGTTGCTTGCTAAATACTTACTGATTTTAAACGTAATGTTCGTCTCTTTCAAACATTTAAAGACCAGGGTGGTTTCAGTTTTCAGTACATGTGATGCATGCTTGTTTTTATAAGAGTTTAAATCCATACGGGATTCCCTTTCAGCCGCTGTTAGTCTGTATTTAGATTTCTGGCTTCAGTGGCCAATCCAACAAGTGGCAGAATCAATATTTCAATACCAGCGGTCAAATTGGGAAGAACCAGTGGTAAAGTAGGACGAGGCTTCATGAAGACGGGGAGTACACATCCTGCTCTCTGTGGGGTTTCAAACTCTCGGCCACAGTCCCCCGCTCCTCCACTCTCTGCCAAACATCATTTTGTCATCGCCTGAGACTTTTCTCCAGCGGCTGTGTTGATTCTTCAAGGGGATATTTTTTGACTTTCTGCATCTCGACTGTTTTTGTGTTGTTGTTTTTTCTCTTCCTTCACTTAATACTGTGAGTGGTGAAAAAAAAAAAAAAAGAGGCTGTGCATTTTAAGCTAAATTATTGAGTCCTTCTTGGCACTTACTCCTCGTGGTTTCACAGAGGATAACACGGCTTAAGGCAAGAAAAAAAAAAGAGCCTTTAAGTCCTTTGACAATAAGAGTGATCGGGCAAAGAACAGCCTTGACAATGAGAAGTCAAAGTATCCTTTAAAGATGTACCTATTTCATTCTCTGGATTCTTTTTCCCTCTCTTATTTCTTCTGCTCCCTCTGTCATAGAAATAAAGACTTTAGACACAGGTAGGTGTTCAGTCTGACTGCATGCTTCTTTAAGTATTCTCCATACATCACCATCTGTACCATCCTCCCATTGGAGCTCTGATGACTCTCTCTTTCACAGTCGCCTTTTAGTCCCCGTGATTACCGTTAACTTCAGCAAACCAATCACAGCTTGATTACGTCTAAAACAAGAGGTTTGTTTGGATATGTGCGATGTAACTACTGATGACATCGCAGCAGCAAAACACTGCAACCTTTTCACAAAATGTAAGTATTTCTAGATGTGACATTTAAAGCAGAAAAGTCAAATCGCTGCGGTAAGCGGTACCATTGTGAAGCTCTTAGTTACATCTACTGTGACATGTTGTAATCCAGAGGGAGTTCACACGACTGCTTTGTGTTGAAAAATGACGTCAACCGCAGCAGATCAAAGGGAAGATAGACGGCAATTAAGGTTGTTCTTAATTAAACGGATCATAAGAGAAAGACATGCAACCACACATAAAAGTGAAAACAGCTACGTTAAGTCGGCGCTCAAGGCGGTGTCCCTGCTGAGAAGAGAATATGTACAAGATTTCTGTGTGAATCTTTTAAATCTGTTTGTCCGCCGACGGCAGCAGCAGCAGCAGCAGCAGAAGTTTCCACCTTCTTGCTTTTGCTTCAGGATGCATTCTCTTATCCTTCATCTATTTTTAGATTTTTAGCAGCAGCGTTTTGATCAATGCCAGTGTCCGAGCGCTTTCCCCCTCTCACACGGCCACCACAGCAGAGACATTAAAGCTGTAAAGTGAAGTGCAGCAGCACCCGACTTGTTTTCTGTGACACCAGAATATAAACTTTGTTTTTGATTCTGCTCCGAAAAGGTGCCATGTAGCTCTGATGTCCGGGTCACCGTCAGTCCACCAAGACGCACGCTTCCCTTTAAGGTTTGTTTTCTCAGAATGGTTTACACCTCAAAGGTTTTTCTTTGATCTGAACCAAAGAAAAAAACAGACTTGAGGCCTGAGAAGGACCGGAAGAATATTAGAAAACAGAACCAGAAGTGCATAGTCTCGACGCTTGTTTCAAAAGAAGTGTGTTTCCTTAGACTGCATGTGGAGTAGAAGAGAGAGTGGTTTAAATATGTCCACTGGGCTTTTTCTTTTATGTTAGCGTCAGTGTGCAGGTAATGGTTTTTTATTCTGTCATGAGCAATAACGTCAGCTTGGTTGGCACACAGGTTAGCATGACATGTTACTTAGATGTGCATGTGGGCTTATCTGGCTTATCATTATCCACCCTTGTCTGTTTAGGTTTACCTCTGTATTTAAGTTTCTCTTTGTAGAAGCAAACTCCAGAACTTTGTGTTTGGACTGGATTTATGAAATGATGGATCAGTTGGAGGCGACTAATTGTTGCCTGCTAGGCACTGCCAGCTACCAGGACAGGACATTGTGGTCGTGCGATCAGGAGATGATCAGCACCTGCGCTATAGAGCACCATGGGACGGACGGGGCCATGATGGGACACTCATGATGGATTTAGAAGATTTGAGAGGAAGGTTTTTGAAAATGTACGTCGAACAAAAAAGAGCGAGAGTCACTGACTGATGTGGTGGTGAGATTGCAGAAAGAAAGAGATATGAGGATATGGTCAGAGTGGGAAGATTAACAAAGTATTAGAAGTAAGTCCAATTGGGAAGCAGGTGGCCGAGTGGTTGGTTTGTGCGCTCCCATGTGCAGAGGCTGTAGTCCTTGAAGCAGGCGGCCCAGGTGGCTCCTCTCCCCCATGTCACCCCTCCTCCAATTTCAGACTCCATCCTGTCTCTCCAATAAAAGCCCAAAAATAAATCCAGAAATAAGTCAAATGAATATATTCCTCTTAACTCACTACACCTCTGGTTCAACACAATTAGCTTCACAAAGGTACTCGTTTTTGCAGGACTGTTCTGCTGGACTTTTGTTAGAGTCACTTGTTGTGTCCATCCATGAAGGGTTAACTGTGCTGTAAAAGAAAGAGTCACTCATGAACGTCTCGCTGAATACTTTACTGAAACTTGATCTCAGTCTCTCATTTTGATCCTTTTTACTTTAACTCATAATTGGCTGTCACATTTTTTACAACTCCATCTCCATCATTTCACAACGATGTTTCATCGCCGCATTCATTTTGCCGTCACATTACCCCGCTTTCAAAAAGCCAACCGGTATTGACTGAGGTACCATTAAGCATGGAGCACGAGCAGAGACGCCCGTGTTTATGAGTTGACAGTGGAGTGAGCAATTTTTCATGTTAACTGCCTCTGTTTTTAGCTCTTTAATGACACTTAAGCACCTGCTATGTGTCAACTCGGCCTTATTGGAGCACTTTAACTCGATCGTTTCTCTGTGTTTTGAATTAGTTTAAAAAGGGACCATCACAGAAAACGATTAATTTAATTGGCTTTCTAATTAAATTTGTATTTGTTTAACTAACAGTCAATCATGTGTTGCAAAATCTGTGATCTGCCATGCCTGATACAAAAAGGTTAAGATCCATTAAGAACCATTAATGCAAATGAGTGACGCACGATGCTTCCCATTAGTTGTTAACACAATCAAGTCGTTTCTGGTATTTCAGGCTTTTCCCAACCGGGGGATCCAGCACATAAGTTTTCATATTTGCTTTGTAAGCTGTAAGCCGTCTGCAGTGGTATCCTGTTAAATTCTGTTTGACTTCCATCCCTTCAACCTCTGCTGTCTCACGTTCTGTCTTTTCTTTTTTTTCACTCACAAAGACTCCAATTTTTCCTGCTGCACGTCTTTTTTTTTTCAAAACATTAAAAAGGACATTATTTTCTTCTTCAGTTCATTAGCCACATAAAAGACAATTATAGCTCCTTGTTTGAGGTTGATGATAAGGTTTATATGTTAAGCTGCAACTTGATTGGAAGAAACAGTTGCACCTAATTGGGCACTGTGGCGTGCGTTTCACCAAACAACATCCTTAATGACTGCTTAAATGCTCGGAGTATAACCTGATTAACAATCTGCATTCACTTTCTGCCAACTCTATTAATGCAATTTCAAACTGAATAGTGTGAACAAGGTCCCCCTGATGCCATTTCACTTAAATCCATGGCATCACTCTGGAGGGTATTCACAGAAATAAAGTGAAGTTGTAGTTTTCATAACTGAGTTTTTCTGTCTCGGATGCAGTAACAACCCGGCTCACCGCTATTACCTGGCTACTGATCCGGTGAGCGGCCAGCTCTACGTGTCAGACACCAACTCCAGACGGATCTACCGACCCAAAATCTTAACCGGGACCAAGGACATGCAGTCGAACGCAGAGGTGGTGGCGGGGACCGGGGAGCACTGCCTGCCCTTTGACGAGAACCACTGTGGTGACGGAGGCAAAGCTCCAGAGGCCTCTCTCACTGGACCCAAAGGTACAGTTACAAACTAATGAAGATGTCGTTTCTCAGATGGAGGGGCGGGACACGCTGATGGGTTTCTAAGACAGGGGGGAACAATGGCGGAATTAAAATCTATGTGCACCATTTGGATCAGTGCCAACGCAACACGCTCTCTGATTTTATTGGATTTATTTGAGACATGGGTCATGTGTTGGTGTCAGTAAGCCTGTCAGCTTAAAACAATACAGCTGGTGTGCTACAACAAAAAGTTGTTGATGGATCCTCCAGGAGTATAATGCATAAATTATTTTGTATACTTCCATAAAAGTTCTTTCTTTTTTCTCAAGCCGCTCTGGTGTAAGTTAAGTCTACAGGCATCTAAAGCTTAAAGTAAAAGCTACCCAAAAGGCTATTACCCACTCTGCACAACAGGTAGCCCACATTCAAATAGCACATGGCCATTTGTGCTTGGATTGCTCACTTTTCCATAAAGTCCTCTGGATGAAAAGGCCAAGATGAATTGTTGTGTGCGAGTCGTTGCCCGCTCTGAATGCCAAACTGCAATAGCTCAGCTTCGGCTGGGTGATAAAGGCTCATGAAGGCAATCTGAGGGAGCGACTCTAATGATGGAGTGGGTGGAAGCCGAGACCAGAGAAGAAACAGCAGATGGCTCCTGTTTTTTTTTCTGTTTTTTTTTCTCCCCTCAGACATTTGGTCAAATCTGCTCAAATGTGACACTTTTCATCCGTCTGAGGCTCTCAGACCGTCAAATAGCCGGGCTTCCAAAGATTCACCGTGGGCTCCCTGGGCTCGTCAATGTTTTAGCAGAAAGCAATCTTGTGCAGACCTAGCCACAGGTCAAACCAAACCACTCACCTTCCATAGAAGCTTTTAAAGGCTTCATTGAAAAAGAAATCGTACTCTGAGGGGGAAAAACAGAAAGTGAAGCTTTATTCAAAACATTCTGAAATCCTGAATGCACCTAAGCAATCTTTTCCCTATATGAGCTGCCTTCAGTCTTTGGAATAAAAGTCAGTACCGCAGCATGCTTAAACCAATGTGGAGAATGAAAAAATAGTCCTCCCTGCATGTGAGGTATGATTGAATCCCATAGGTGCTGTTCTCTATTAAGCAGCCCGGTGACACGGGGAGGCAGTGTGGAGGCCGCCGTGCCCTGTTAATGTATTTTCCCAGTTTGGGACAAATGGTTATTGCAGCTCCACAACTGGCTCGGCTGCAACTTAGAAACTCTGAGCTGACACTCAGTCATTGAGACAATTTAGTCCGCAGTCGTCACCATGGCAACTGCCTGTCTTTCAACCCCCTTTTTTTTTTTCATCAAAAATTGGCCGGAGCTGTCATTTCCGCTCCCTCGCTCATTCATTTCTCAAATGGTGTGCAGATTGTTGATGATTGCCTGTGTCCCAAAAAAAAAAATGTCAGAAAATCTCCACACACAAAAAAAAACAAAAACTCACCACTCATTGTCACCCACATCCTTTTTTTAGAGAGGAGGAGGGTTACAAGATGCGGCAAGTGCATATATACCGTATGAATACAGCCTTTCCCACTTCTGCCTCAGAAATTATTTAATACCAGAAAAGCAGTCTATGAATTATTGACTGCTGTGCTTTTTGCAGTGACCTGAATAATGGGAAGCCAAGCTTGACACATGTATCCATCGTGTTCTGTCCACTGAGTCATGCAACCAGAGATGCCGCATATCTGCCATGTTTTGCTCCGGTCACAAGGCTTTTTTTTTCTTTCTTTCTCTCTCTCCGTCTCGTCTTTTCTCCCCTCTTACTTGCTGTCAACAGGCATCGCCGTGGACAGGAACGGCATGATTTACTTTGTTGACGGCACCACAATCAGAAAGGTGGACCAGAACGGCATCATGTCCACTTTCCTCGGTTCCAACGACCTGACGTCTGCTCGCCCCCTGACCTGCGACAACAGCATGGACATAAATCAGGTGACTTGAGACGCCCAAGTGCCAGACAGTTGTTAACCCTGCCCTGCAAGCTCGAACAGAGCATGCTGCAGCGCCACCTTGTGCCCCCCCCACCACCCCTCTTCCAGTTTCCACACCCATGACTCATCATTGATATTCAGCCTTTAACAGCTTATACATTACATATGCAGCATAACTCGTCTTATCCAATATTGTATTTTGAAGGTTTTTCCAGGGAGAGCAGGACATGAAGGGGCATGTTTTAAATGTACCTTATTGCAATATTTTGATTAACACTTTCCCAAACTCTTCCCTCTGCAAAGTAAAAGACCTTTTTTTACATGCTGCTCCGTCAGTCTGGATCCTTATGCAATTAAATTTGAAATTGCAAAAACACTGGTCTCTCTCTGGGAATTTAAATCACTGCAACGGGAAATGCTTGCTCTCTCTCTCTCTCTCTCTCTCTCTCTCTCTTTGGCTGCTGTTTAAAAGAATATTAGAACTAGATGTTTAAGTGTAATTCATTTATTGTTTGGCATAAGATCATTACGACACACTTATCTTGATGGTTTAAGATTACCCCCGCTGGTTTATAAAGTGCGGGATGTGTTTGTTTCATGGGTGGGATGTTTTGAATTACTCTTCTTATTGCATCTCTGCTTGTGTAATCCAATATGCTAGATTGTTTTTTTGTTTGAGCTCCTAAGATGTTTTCTGTTATCTGCTTTATGATGTCAGTCTGTGACATTGTCTTAGCAGAGCACTTTAAGAAAAAGAGTTTTAATCTCAGCAGGAGTCCCTGGTTAAATCAATGTTAAATAGAAGAGAAACATTACACTGACGGATCTTATCCAGGGGAAAAAATATGACAGATGAGCGAGAAAAAAAAAAGAAAGCTTCCAGTTCCTAGAACACCCAACAATATGAAGAACTGTGAAGAAACATCAGAGAGACGGAGAATAAAAAGTTCAGGTTTTTTTTTTTTCTGCTCTCGATTCAACAAGAGCAGCCTCTTTTCTCTGAAAGTACAGGAGAAAAATATGAGCAAGGAGGAAGATGTGATTTAGAGCAGGAAGTGGAGACATGAAGTGTTTATTGAAGAGATGAGTTTTCAGGTCACGGCAGATGATACGGAGGGAAGAATAATTACTCAGTTTGAGGGGGGCTTGTTTTGATGTGGCTGTGGGGCTGAATTTGTGCTCGTGGGCTCCTCTGGAAATACTCGGGATTGAGGACACTTTCCACCACACATGATAATGAAGCCGGGCCCCCGGGGTGGAGAGGCTGCAGCACATAAAACCTTTTGCTTCTTTTTGCTGCACTTAATGGCCGCCGGCTTTGTCCGACCAAATTTACTGTCTACCTTCTAAAAAAGAGATGGGGACATAAAAGCGGCACCGAGTCCCTCCACACACGATGTGTTACAGCATTACAATAGCATGACACCTCTTCCAAAGAAGAAGCTCCCTGTGTTTGAATGTTAATACCCCCCCCCCCCCCCTCATCATTTCACTCCCTTTCAAGTTTGGAGATCCGACTGTCGATGAATAGTGAAGAGAAGGCTTCATCAGATGCAAACTGTGGGTTCACACCTTCCATATCCTGTTTTATGCAGAACGAGATTTCTTAAGTGTGTTTTTCTGTGGAGAATGAAATTGCCACAGGATCAAGTTTTACCACTTCTACATCCCTTATGTGCAGCACACAGAACAGTGCTCTTTAGTTGTCTTGTGTTTTTTTGTTTTTTTAACAAACCAATTTACATTTTAATTAGACTCCTCGTGTTCATCTTCCATAAGGAAAGGGAGTACAACACTTCAAACAGGACACTTCAAGAGTAGATACAAAGAACTACAGAAGCAAAAAAAATCTCAATAACCCCCTGACCGCACATTTTATAAATACTCTTGTGTCCTACACAAAGGTTAGATAATAATAGAAATGAGAGATCAGAAAATGAGAGCGAGGGGGGGGGGACTGAAGGGTGTTTCTTTGGCAGCACGAGGACATATTTAAATGTAAACACAAGGAGAAAGTCATTTGTGTTTGTGTGTGTGTGGGTGGAGGACTTGAAAAGGGGAAAACATAAGAGACAAAGGATTACGCTTGTCACTTTTTTTTTGCTAATTACCGAGTCATTTGGTTTGAGCCAATAAAGACATAGTGTTGGCGAGATAGTGGGATCCTCAGGCATCCCTGCGAGAGAATTGGCTCGGTGCAGTTTGACGAGTGGCAGCCTTAAAGGCAGTTTGTTTTATTATTAATCACCCTTTTGGAAAAGCACAATTCAAAAAGCGTTTTGGACAGTTTTAATGACATAGTTGTGTATTTGAAGGCCGGGCCAGTCATTTGTGCTGCTACAAACAAGCGTGATATTCTCTGACACATTTCTGACAAGCAGACTGAAAGAGATGGCCAGGGTGGAATCTGATATCTGCTTGTGAATTTACCAGAATGTGATAATTAGTGGTGTCATTTTTTTTTTGCTTAATTTGACATCTTTTAATTGATGCCAAACTGTCCACCCAATGGGTTGCTTCTCTGCCCAGTAAGTAAGGCACAAATAGTGGCAGGAAGGTAGGAAGTGCACTATGAGGGACGTTTCTGCAGCTGTAATCAGAGGTTCTGTTTTTCAACAGGCATGGCAGGCAACTGCTTGGGGCCCCAAACCAGTAGGGGGCCCCTGAAAGCTGACAAACTTTAAAGGGGACATATTATGAAAAATCAATTTTCACAGTGTTGTTGAACATATATTTGGGTAACCTGAGAG
This sequence comes from Labrus mixtus, assembly GCF_963584025.1. Classification (NCBI taxonomy): domain Eukaryota; kingdom Metazoa; phylum Chordata; class Actinopteri; order Labriformes; family Labridae; genus Labrus; species Labrus mixtus. The sequence continues at coordinate 2,550,734 of NC_083621.1, read as the reverse complement.
TCTACTGACCCACAACATGTGAAATAAACCATCCAGTCCTTTGTTTGTGGTCTGCATAAGTCTTACAACACAGAGAAAAATGCTCCGTTTCAAATGTGCTCTCCTTGTGATGTCACAGTGGGATTCTGGGGGGGGGGGGGGACTCCACCCCCAGCCAAGAGCAAAACTTTATGAGCAGGTCCACCATTTTTATTCTCACTAGGGAAGGAGTGGGAAAACTCATTGCATTTAAAGAGACACACACCAAAACGGAGCGTTCTGAGAGAGCTGGTTTATACAGGGTCACAAACCTCCTCTGGTGCTTGATTCATGTTATATTTTGACCAAAGCACAGCACAGATGTTTCATTTAGACCACAGGGGGAGTGTTTGAAAAGGTGGAGAAGGGGGGATAATATGTCCTCTTTAAACCAAAGCAGTGACCTTAAATATGCACATTTTGCAATTACAGTAGGAATCCTACCTAAGAGGGCCCCCATCCGACAGCACTCACTCTCGTTGCCCTGCTAAGAGTTGCAGCATTATTGATGTGAAAGCAAAGTTTGTCAATGAAAGTCAACAAAGAAAAATGAAGAGGAGTTATCAGTCTATAGGAGAGAAAAAAGAGGAAGAGATGAGAGATGAGATTCAACTTTATTGTCATTACACATATACAAGTATAGAGTAACGAAATGAGGTATCTGAGAGAGACGCTGGGCCTTGCGATGCGCTCGCGCCGCCATCTTGGAGTAAGAGTAGGGACGTTGGCAAACATAATGGTGATGAACGCTAGTAATAATTTTTGCCTAGGTCCCCAACAGGCACTGACTTTAATACAGCCTCAAATGAAATAAACACTTAGTGCACTTAGTTAGAAATCTCCGCAGCAGCTCGACAAAATGTAAATGTTTAGACGGCACAGAGGGCATAATGTAAAACGTGTACAGTCACTGCGACCAGGATTATCCTGTAAATGTATGTATCAGCGGCATGGGCACAAAACGATAAGAGCTAATCTTCAACCCAAAAGGGATGTGATTATGGAAATTCCTTCTGGCCAGTTGAAATCGTGTTTTATACATAACCGAACTAAAATGATGGAACAAGAGACGACTCTGCAACTTTTATGTCAACTTTGGTTCTTGCACCAGGCGCCGTCTGATGTACCAAATCTTTATGTTTCACCTGTAGAGAATGCTACGACATAACTAGTTTTAGGCAGATGTATCATTGGACGTCTGAGAAAATAATAAACAGCGACAGACACTAATCCGATACTGTCCTGTATTTCAGGTGATTCTGGAGTGGCCCACAGACCTCGCGGTTAGTCCGATGGACAACTCTCTGTTCGTCCTCGACAACAACATAGTGCTGCGCATCACAGAGAACGGTCAAGTGAGCATCGCCGCCGGCCGACCCGTTCACTGCCCGTTGGCCGGACTGGAGCGAGGTGTGGCCGGTGGTCAGAGGGCGCAGTTGACCCCGCTGGAATTCGCCGTTTCCATCGCCATATCTTACCACGGCGCCATCTACATAGCAGAGACAGATGAGAGGAAGATGAGCAGGATCCGGAAGGTTTCTGTGGATGGAGAGATAACGCATTTGGCAGGCTCTCTCTCGGACTGCGACTGCAAGAACGATGCCAACTGCGACTGCTACCAGACAGGGGACGGCTATGCCAAAGATGCAAGGCTCAATGCTCCATCTTCGTTAGTGGCAGCTCCAGATGGAACCCTCTATGTGGCAGACCTGGGCAACATCCGCATCCGGGCCATCTCTAGGAACGGGCCAACTTTGACTTCCAGTGTGGGCACGTATGAGGTGGCTTCCCCCGATGCCCAGGAGCTTTATGTGTTTGACAGCAATGGCACCCACCAGCACACTGCGAGCCTGCTCACCGGGGACTTGAAATACTCTTTCAGCTACAGCACAGAGAACGACATCACAGCTGTCACTGACAGCAGTGGCAACACTCTGAGAATCCGCAGAGATCCAAACCGGACGCCAGTGCGTATCGTTGCCCCTGACAACCAAGTGATCTGGCTGACCATGGGCACCAACGGTGGACTGAAAACACTTACAGCACAGGGCCATGAGCTCGTGCTTCTTACCTACCATGGCAACAACGGTCTCCTGGCTACAAAGACATCAGAGATTGGCTGGACCACTTTCTACGAGTAAGTATAATTTAGACTGGCAGGTTCACTCTGTGAAAATCTGCCAAAGTGAGACTGATTTAGGTCACAATTCATTTAAGCTTTCTGCATCTGCTACATGCCCATTTGTACTAATAAAACACACCTCCCATTTTGTGCATACTAATAGACGTTATGTGAGCACATCCACTTGGCATTTTGGGAGATAGTTTTTGTGTTCAGGGAAAAAAGGATTCCCTAATTCTTAAGGATGAAGAGGCAGTAAAAATCGACCTTGCAGATAAGGGATGTGTTATTCCGAGTGCCTGAGCTGAGAGTGATTCTAATATCTCTGTAAATTGTTTTAAATTCTGAACTAAAAACCTGGAAAGATGAGGAGGCAAAAAGATGAAACTGTGTTCTTTCTTGTCTCACAGCTCAGTATGAGTTTACTCTATAATTGGTACTTACCTGCACACTGCTTTAGGGGCTCATTTAATTGAAACCTAATTATAAAATGTGCCTCAGCTCTGTTGTATAGCCTAGTTAGACTGTAATAATATCCACAAAGTATGCTACTTCACCTCCTTGTTTCTAACATGACAAAAAAATGACGAGAAGAATCAGGTGTCCCATGAAGTGGAGGTTAGCAGGAGAGGAGCAAAGTTACATCAAATGTCAGGACCCCTCTATCCAATGACCGGGCCTGTCACTGATTGAATTTGTCTCCTCTGTTTGATTCACTGTCATGTCTCATTACACCATAAATGATAACCCTCTATAACTAAAACAGCAAAGCATTCAGTTGAGATTGTAATGACATATCAATCACCCAAATAATTGAATTCATTCACATAAAACTGGAGTGAAAAGGGTGGCTGATGAGATGTGTCACTCCCCCATATCAAATATTTGGATTGCGCCTCGGGTTGATGCAGACAGCCCCTCACTTACGCTCTGAGAACCGAACATGAGGGGGGGGAAAAGTGACATTTTAATTACAATAAAGTCGATCGTCTTACTCCACAAATACAGAAGAGCTGATAATTAAACACACTGTGGCACCGATCATTTCATGCTCTCTTTTGTCAAACAGCTATGACAGTGAAGGACGCCTGATGAATGTGACGTTCCCCACGGGGATGGTGAACAACTTGTACGCGGATATATACAGCGCGCTGACGGTGGACATCGAGAGCTCCATGTCCGAGGAGGAAATCAGCATCACCACCAATACCTCGACCATCCGTGCCTTCTACACTCTGGCTCAGGGTGAGTCAACCACACGCTCGTGTTTCCCCCACCTCTAAACTCCGGCGGCTAGTTTGTAAGCCGTTATTTGTCATTGTTTCAGAGGGGGTCGCCGGGGCAATGTTGAGTAAGCTTAAGTCGTGTATCATCACAGCTCAGAGGCTCTGACAGACGACAGTGTAAATGATTGCTCTCTCAGTGAGAGGGTTTCCAGTTACAGGGAGACACATCAACCTTGTATTTAAATGGTTTCTACTCTCTGCCAGAGCCAGATGGTCCAGTTATTTCAGCACATCACTCACATGCACTCTTTTTTGCAAAAAAAAAAGTATTTAATTTAGAATATTAAGGAGTTAAGTGCACCGACTACTTTTCTCATGGGAATATCTTTACATAAATTCTGGTGTGTAATCATGTACGCCTCTGTCCTAAGTTGCTCTTTTTTTTTTTTTTTTTTTGCTCTCTATTTGATTACAATCAACAGACCAATGTAGAAGTAGCTTTCAAGTGGGCTTCGACAACTCGCTGAGGATTACCTATGCCAACGGGATGGACACCCACTACCAGACAGAGCCACACATCCTGGCAGGCGCCGCAAACCCGACTGTGGCCAGACGCAACATGAGCCTGCCAGGGGAGAGTGGGCAAAACTTGGTCGAATGGCGCTTCCGCAAAGAACAAGCCAGAGGGAAAGTAATAGTGTTTGGACGGAAACTCAGGGTACGTTTCATTTTCTTTTTCCCCCCTCTTCTTCCTTGTGGCATATGTAAATGATCAGCAACCCCTTGCATACAAGAGCGGCTGCTCTTGGCCTTGTTTCCCCCCTAAGTGATGGATTGTTACAGTGAGAAATGAATGAATTGCAGAAGGTAAAAATCTGATTGGACAGATGTTTCTTTTCTATGTCTGTAGCTGTCATGCCTTTTATTATACATTTAAGAAAAGGTGTATTTTTTCTATCTTTTGAGGTTTTGACGGTTGCATCAACATGTAGTCCCTGATGTCAAGAGCTTTCGATATTTTTTAGCACACCTCGTCTCATTTCTCTCAGCGTAGAATCTGACACACAGATTTATGATTAAGGGTACTTCATGAACTCAACTTTGGATGGCTGCGTTGCCTTTTGAGTAATTTTTTATATCTATTAAATTTGAGAGGTTATGATTTAAGTGTACCTGAACAACAGCCAGAGCGTCTCTCCGTTTAATGAGCCTTGTAAAAGGGGGTGTAAATCTTCTGACAATCGCAGAGAGAATTCTTGTGAATACCTTTAGAAAGACGTCCAGAGAAAGAACAGTCGTCCCTGTATTGTAAAGACTGTGTGCTGATTGTGTGTTTTCTTTCTTTCTATCAGTTAGATATAAATTATTAGTTTTGTTAGCAGCCGTGAGATGAGTTGTCGTTTTAGTTCTCATGTATATTTTTCCACAGGTGAATGGACGGAACATCCTCTCAGTCGATTACGATCGCACGCTGAGGACCGAGAAGATTTACGATGACCACAGGAAGTTCCTCTTAAAGATCATATACGACACAGCGGGCCACCCGGTGCTGTGGATGCCCAGCAGTAAGCTGCTGCCGGTGAACGTGAGCCGCACTAGCAGCGGGCAAATCAGCGCTCTGCAGAGAGGGCCCACCACTGAGAGGCTCGAGTATGATGGCCAAGGCCGCCTGATTTCCAGGGTGTTCGCTGATGGAAAGATATGGAGCTACACCTACCTGGAGCAGGTGAGAAAAAATAGCCGGACATGAGGAAGCACTATGTACCATTTACTGTACGCCCGGCCTGTCATTATCACTACAGGGTGAATAAAGTCCCTGACATGTAGCCGAGGTCACCCTGAAAAAGGCTTAATATGCCATAACCACCAGCTCCGTTTATATAATGACACTTTTTGCAGGGAATACTTAGAAAACACCGTCATTAATGTGAAATGCCTTGAGATTAAGTAGCCTCATTTACAAGGTTTAGATATTAAAATGTGGAGGAAGAGGTGTCCACAAGCTATGCCTCAAATCTCTAGCATGTCATTCAAATTCTGAGGCAATGTCATGTCATTCCCCACTCTCTCTCCCTGATTTCCAACTCTGTCCACTGTCTTATCTCTCCAATAAAGGCACAAAAAGCCAAAAAAATTCATCTTAAAAAAAAAAAATTCTGTGGCAAACCCAGGAATCAATCAATCATTATTTGTATAGCGCCGTGTTATCTCAAGACACTTTACAGAAGAGCATATTTGTATTCCTCGAGTTCCTGTTGTCCACACTTCCTCGCCGCTGAGGTGGAGGTCGGAGCAGGCCGTGCATGATGAGGACGACGACGGTGGTGGTTGTGGGGACGACACAGTCCGATGGTGGAGGCTGGTCGTCAGGCGGTGGTTGAGGGACATTAAAGAGTATAACCTGGTTTATCTAACTGCTTTTCTGCTACACAGTATTTCAGGGTTTTAAGAATAAGGCGCCAACATGGTCTGAACTGTCGAGCTTTCTAATTAAGTTAAAGGCCGAAAATGTGTTTTCCTTCACCCCATATTGTTCCGTCCTTATTTTATATTTTATTTCTCTTTTGCCTTTGCCTTATTTAGATTGGACAGCGGCAGAGAGATAGGGAGTGTGGGGATAAAAACATGCACCAAATAGTCTCAGGGCCAACGTCGAACCAGCAGCTTGTGTGTTGAGGTCTGCAGTCTTACAAAGGGGGGTGGCAGCTCTACATACTGAGCTAAACCAGGGGCGGAGTAGAACCTCGTACTCTTTTATTTGATCTGTGTGCAGCTGAGAGACAAACCTGGTGACTCTCTATGGCAACAAGTATGTTTAATATTGTTCAGGGTCCTTTACATACTAATGAAATGTGTCTTAGTCTTAGCAGCAGAACAGCAGCTGGATCAATACAGATACAACGCACCGGGCAGACTTTGATTATAAAAAATTCTGCAAGACCCCAAATTATTCTGACTGTGTTTACTAGTTGTTATTCTATTTGTGTGACTTTCTGACTATGAGATTTGTAAAAAAAATATTGAAATGCTTCTGTAAATAGTTTAGTAGTTTCATTTATCAGTACTTCAGGGTTCAGGTCTCCAAGTCTGCAGCCCCAGACTTCAGAGTATTCTATGCTAAATGAAGGTGTTTACTTCCTCACTTATAACAAAAATACACTGATGCAAGAATGTGTATAGATAGTATGATATGTTATAAAAAGGTAACTTATATCTGCATCCATCTGTGAATTCTGTTTTTAGAGTTTATTCATGAGAGCGCCGAGATGCTCAGCTATTAAAACATGCAGAGATTTCCTAGGCCAGTCTTGTCTGCATCCTGTCATTGCGTGCGTGACCTGGCGAGGCCATGTCAACTCTCTGACATAAGGAACACAGAGAGCTCAGGGAGCACAGGGAACCTCTGTGTAGCTACGGATGACTGGGCCTGACATTTTAACCGACAGGGTCGTACGCCTAAAGAAGACACGAGTACAAACTGCATTTACTGTAAATTAATTAAACGGCTCTCTGTGCGTCGTGGAAGTTAAAGGTCCCATATTCTGCTTTTTCTGGTTTTATATGCTCTTTAGTGTGTTTTCCAAGTGTCCTGTGCATGTTTAGGCACATCTATGTGCAAAAATTCAAAGTCCGTGGAAACGCGGCTTCTCCTACGTCCTCCTGTTAGCTGTAGCATTAGCTGCATGTAACGCTCGGTTCTAGCCCCCCTCGATAAGAATGTGTCAGTCAGACGTCTTGTCAGTGTGAGATCACTGATCTAAGCTCATTGGCTCGTTGTGGCATCGTGTTGAACTTTCCGAGAAACGTGCTGAGCAACTGACCAATAACGACAGAGCAGATCGGACCAATCAGAGCAGACTTGGCCCACGTTGGGTCTAACAGTGTGGGCTCAGCAGAGCGTAGCTGACGGACTCAGAGCGGAGAGGGAGCAAGGAGGAGCAGTACATGAAAACAGACACTTTTTTCTAACTTTATCTATTGTGAACGTACAAAAGTAGGAACATAGATTAAATTTATATCATATAAAAATGAACACAGGTAATGTAGCATGTTGACTGCAAGACAATATAGTTTAAAGTAAGCTGGGTTTTCTGCATTGACAGATTTCACAATTGGCAGCACACCCGCCTGGCATCACACATATATTATCAGGGTGCGATTTTCCGGGGGGGACGGGGGGTATTTCCCCCCCCCTCTGGTCTATATAGCCCTGCCTCTGCTGAATTATTTTTATCTCCGGTGGGGACAAAATGTGTCCTCCAACAACTTCTTTCATGTAAAGTAAACTCCATGCAGCCACCGTCACTCCGTCTCGTTTCAAAGAGAACTACTCTCGGAGATTCTGCTCCGAGACGGAGAAATGTGGGCGGGTCTAATTTTACATTGGCTAATTTAGTCGACATGACATTAGGATTGACAGGTGGTTTGACCGATCACAAATTTCTGTAGCATTTAATACACAAAAACAGGATTTATCAAAGCACTTTTCTTATATTAAAGCTGACGTCTTACAGAGAGCGCTACTTGATGAATTAAATGTTACAAAATTGATTAAAATATTCCTGCATATGCAGTGGTTAAATTCAAGTTCTGAAATTGTTTTAATTAAGTTATTATTCTATGTATAGATATATATATATATATATATATATAATAATTACTTAATTAAAACCATTGAATAATAAGAATAATTCTATAATATAATTATTCTATAAGAAATTATTCTGAAAGAAGTAGACTAAAAGGCTTCAAAGTCTATAGGCCCCTGTTGTTCATAAAGTTTCTGTTTATTTTACAAATCGCACCCTGTATATTATGCATATCACACAAATCAACAAAACACTTGATTTTTTTCTCTCCTTTCTCTGCAGTCTATGGTTCTCCTGCTCCACAGTCAACGCCAGTACATATTTGATTTCGACTCCCTGGACCGACTCTCGGCTGTAACGATGCCAAGCGTAGCACGCTACACCATGCAGACCATCCGTTCAGTGGGCTACTACAGGAACCTTTATCACCCGCCGGAGAGCAACGCATCGGTGGCTGTGGACTACAGCGAAGACGGCCTCCTGCTGAGAGTAGCTCACCTGGGCACAGGGCGCCGGGTTCTGTACAGGTACCGCCGCCAGAACAAACTGTCGGAGATCCTGTACGACAGCACCAGAGTCAGCTTCACCTACGACGAGACCGCCGGGGTGCTGAAGACCGTCAACCTGCAGAATGAAGGTTTCATCTGCTCCATCCGTTACCGGCAGGTGGGCCCCCTGGTAGACCGGCAGATTTTCCGCTTCAGTGAGGACGGCATGGTCAACGCCCGCTTTGATTACACCTACGACAGCAGCCTGCGGGTCACCAGCGTGCAAGGCGTCATCAACGAAACCCCTCTGCCCATCGACCTCTACCAGTTTGATGACATCTCTGGAAAGGTGGAACAGTTCGGGAAGTTTGGGGTCATCTACTATGACATAAATCAGATCATATCCACCGCAGTCATGACCTACACCAAGCACTTTGATGCACACGGGCGCATCAAGGAGATCCAGTACGAGATATTCCGCTCGCTCATGTACTGGATCACGTTCCAGTATGACGACGTGGGCCGAGTCACCAAGCGAGAGATCAAGATTGGCCCCTTTGCAAACACCACCAAGTACAGCTATGAGTACGACGTGGACGGCCAGCTCCAGACCGTGTACTTGAACGACAAAGTCATGTGGCGCTACACGTACGACCTCAATGGAAATCTGCATCTTCTGAACGCAGGAAACAGCGCCAGACTTCTTCCTCTACGCTACGACTTGAGAGACCGCATCACCCGCCTGGGAGATATCCAGTACAGGATGGATGAGGACGGTTTCCTCCGTCAGAGGGGAGCAGAGATCTTTGAGTATAACTCCAAAGGACTCTTGGTGCGGGTCTACAGCAAGAGCAGTGGCTGGACGATTCAGTACCGCTATGACGGACTCGGACGCAGAGTTTCCACCAAGACAAGCTTGGGCCAACACCTGCAGTACTTCTACGCAGACCTGAGCTACCCGGCCAGGATTACACACGTATACAACCACTCCAGTTCAGAGATCACGTCGCTCTACTATGACCTGCAGGGCCACCTGTTTGCTATGGAGATCAGCAGTGGGGAGGAGTTTTACATCGCCTGCGATAACACCGGCACGCCTCTGGCCATCTTTACAAGCAACGGCCTCCTGGTCAAACAGCTCCAGTACACGGCATATGGCGAGATCTACTTCGACTCCAACCCAGACTTCCAGCTTGTGCTCGGGTTTCACGGGGGACTTTATGACCCCCTGACCAAGCTGCTGCACTTCGGGGAGCAGGATTATGACATAATGTCTGGAAGGTGGACCGTTCCAGATGTTTCTACTTGGAAAAAACTTGGCAAAGAACCAGCGCCTTTTAATTTATACATGTTCAGAAACAACAACCCCATCAGCAAAGTCCATGAAGTGAGAGAGTATGTTGCAGGTAAGACATATCACAGTTAAAGCTATGACTATTGTTGATGATGATTGATTAGGTTCTGCAGCTAATAACTGGATCAACTATCCGTATGTGTCCACCTAGCATTTTTTTATGAGCACCAGCATCTTTTTTTTCAGTTGTTCTAAATGAGCAGAGAGCGTTAACAGCAGCAAGCGGCCCCCTAGGAAAAAAGAGCGCAGTGTCTAGCGACTTTTTTTCTGAGCACTCCGCTTTTGTTGTGCGGCCGCTCCGAGCGCTTCAACTGGAAATCTTTCAACTTTTCAGGAAGGTGCTGTTGACGTCACCGGCGCTCTTTTCCAAATGTATGATAGTCCTTCTAGTTTTGCTGCCTATGGAGTATGTCTTGTACTCACATCCTCCTCGCTCCGTGTCTGATCAGGAAATAAACGATCTCAAATATAAAACGTTCAGTAAAAAGTAACGGAGCAGTGTCGGTCATGCAGCGGTCGTTGTCAACAGACTGTTGTCATAGAGACAGGACTGACGTGCAACGCTTTTCTTCTTACACACAAACACTTCATGCTAGCACCCCTGAGTGCACAACCAGCGTTTTTCTACCCGGAAACTATGACAGGTGGACACATAGTCCTTTTGTATTTTGAATACTCAATGTTTACATTGAATGCTAACTTTTTTTTTATCAGATTTTAAGCAAAAATAAATTTGTTTTACGATCATATTCCAAATAAAAACATTGGATCCCCACAACAGGGAGGCTGGTTATTATCAGTTTGCAAAAACAGTTGCTAATTATATTCTTTAAGCTAATGAATCACCTTATAGTAATCTATAAGGGGGATTCATTAGCCCACACTGATGTGCTCGGTGGTATTACTTTCTACATTTTACATCTACTGGAGAGATATTTACGTCATAGTCTTCATATTTATGTTTTAATTCTATTCATGTTTTTCTATTCTTTTGAAAGATGTACCATCTGAAGCAGTATGCAGCATGAATCTTCAAGCCAGGTTTTGAAAAAAGCGTCTTTCATGTTGTAACTTAAAAACGTTCTGTCTCTGATTTATTTCCCTCGAACAGATGTGAACAGCTGGCTCGTGACCTTTGGCTTTCATCTTCACAACACCATCCCCGGGTATCCGGTCCCAAAGTTTGATTTAAGCATGCCGTCCTACGAGCTGATGAAGAGTCAGCGCTGGGACGATCTGCCGGTGGGTAACTCGAATATCTCTCATGAATACTGAAGCGCAGAATAGAAAACAAGCAGAGTGGAAAAGCAACAATTATTCCCCTCCAACCAAAGATATGCTTTTTGAAAGTGCAGAGACTCAGAAAATTACTGCAGTTTTCATTGTTTTTCTCTCACATCACTACATTATAGCTGCCACCGTTTAATTGGATTGCTATGTATTTCATTGAATATCAGTTTTAATTGGGTCTTATTTGCATAATGATGTGCATACTAAGCAAAAAGTTGTTTCTTGCTTGTTGTTTTGGTTACCAGTTGAACACATTTGAACACTGTCCGACTTTATATGCTGTTAAAACAATCTTTTGAAGCTATTTATGATTCCTTGGTCTGAGGCCTTTACACAAAAATCGTTGCTGTAAAATTGTCATGGGGGATTTATCTACTTTTGGCTGCAGAACACAGCTTGAAAACACCATTATATTAGACAGGGATGAAAAACTCCCTGAGGCAGGGCAGCTGGTTCTAAATGGCCTGGAAAGTCAGGTTCTGCCATGTTCAGGCGTTAACGTTTCACTGCACTTTTCCTACAGTCTATCTCTGGGGTCCAGCAGGAAGTAACCAGACAAGCTCATTCCCTCTTGTCATTCGAGCGGCTGCCAGAGGTCCATCTCACTCGAGGTCGCAGGGGTGAAAAGTCTTGGCTGTGGTTCTCAGCGGCGATGTCTCCCATTGGAAGAGCTGTTATGTTTGCCATCTACAAAGGCAGCGTTCACACTCACACACTCAACGTGGCCAGCGAGGACTGCATCAAGGTTGCAACAATCCTCAACAACGCTTTCTATTTGGAGGACCTCCATTTCACGATAGAAGGGCGTGACACACACTACTTTGTAAAGCCGGGCCTTCCAGACGCCGACCTCGCTGCGATGCACCTCACCAGTGGACACAAGACTCTGGAGAACGGCGTCAATGTGACTGTTTCCCAGTCCACCACAGTCATGGATAGTCGAACTCGTCGCTTTGCAGACGTGGAGATCCGCGCTGGCAACCTTGCTCTACACATCCGCTATGGATCCACGGTGGACGAGGAGAAAGCGCGGGTTGTTGAGCTTGCTCGTCAGCGCGCCCTTGCGGGTGCATGGGCAAGAGAACAGCAGCGAGTGCGAGATGGCGAGGAGGGGGTCCGACCTTGGACAGAGGGGGAGAAGAGGCAACTTCTAAGTAGTGGGAAAGTTTTGGGGTACGACGGGTACTATGTGCTCTCCATTGAGCAGTATCCAGAATTAGCAGACAGTGCTAACAACATCCACTTTCTCCGGCAAAGTGAAATCGGGAAAAGGTAACAATACGAGGTGAATTTTCTGCCAAAGAGACTTATTTTTGGTGGAGACATACTAGCAGAAAGAATGAAAAGCAACTGTAATCAAAGGTTGCTGTATGTACCCTGAGTGTCCATGTGTTTTTGTATAAAAGAATAAAAATAAAAATACAAGTGGTCGATGGCAATGCTGTGCATTGTGACCTAGGGACTACAGAGTAAATGTATAACTACACCCAGCCTTAACATGGCAATTACAGGTCGGTTCCTCTGTTGCACAAGTCTTTTGGACTCTGGACTCTAAAGCAGAGGAATAGTGGTGTTTTGGGAACAGCATATTTAGGCGTTTTACTTTCCTTTATTTTGTTTTTCATCGAGAAGAGTCTGGCTCAACAGAAAGTATTATCAGAGCAAGGGAAATGTTTACATTACGTGTATCGGGCTGGAAAGTTGACACCGCAGGAACAAGCAAAGTCCTCGAAAAACAAAAAGTTTGTTTTTAAAAACTCAAAGACTCGTGACATGATGGATATCCTCACCAAACAGCCACTATGTATATCAGATTCAGCACTGTAAACATCGAACGACATCCAATTGTCTTATTCTCTTTGAGGTGTTTTTAACCAGAAAAAAAAGAAAAACAGTTTTCATGTTTAAATACCCAATATTCATTGTGTGGGTGGGGGAAGGACAGTGAAAGAATGAGAAACTCTGTTGGGTGGGGGGGGGCTAGGGGGCACAGACGTGTCTTGGATAGCACAGGGACACCACGTTTTGTAAATTATGCAAGAGGTCTATGTGTTTTTTTAAGATTTTGAGTCAATGTCTGTATTAGTCATATTAACGGTTATTTATGTTGTGTTTATACATGACAATAAAGTCCAGCTGATTTTGGTTTTTAGATTTTACTTTCTTAGATTTTCATGCTTTTATTTTGAAGTTTTGTTCCTCTTTACATGGCTTATGTGGGGCTTCTTCACAAATGCTCTGTTTAAGTAATGAACAGAAACCTGTGCATGTAGTGACAAGTATTTACAAGTGGTGATGTATCTATAACATGCAGTCAACTATTATTTCCACTAAATTTCATGTTTCTTGGGCGTAACGCCTTTTTGACCCGGCTTCCTGTCCAATGAATATTTCATCCACACAAATATTTCATGAACCCATCTCACATAAACAAGGTTACAGTGGTTTCAAATATAGTCACGTCCATGTTCTCGGTAGGTTCTTCTTTTTTATTTTATTCTTTTGAATGTTCAATGCACTCATGGATTAAAACTATATTGGGGTTCTTTTTGGTGTGTTGTTTTTTTATAACAATCGTCCAACGCTCTGCAGCTTCTTTTTTGATGTGGGTGTTCTTTTTAATTATAACTTATCAACTTCAAGTTCGCTTCAAACAGAAGTCTGTTTTTGATATACCATGAAGATGTTTCACTCTTTTAGCTTCACCCAGAGCTGTTTGGGGGTTTAGTGCCTATAGCTCGAGCGGCACTACTAATAACACTCAATTATACCGTTTTTGGGGCGCTGGGTAGCCTAGTGGTTATTGCACGGGCCCCATGTACAGAGGCTGCGGTCCTCGTCACAGCAGGTCGTGGGTTTGAATCCAGCCTCGGCCCTTTGCTGCAGTCATCCCTGCTTCTCTCCTCTCAGCGCTTCCTGTCTCTCTTCAGTTGTCCTATCCAATAAAGGCAGAAATTCCCCCAAAAACTCTATTATACAGTTTTGCTCATCGTGTTTCAGGTTTTTTCTTCTTGATTAATCCCTGAGGGAAGTTCTGGTTTTACACTATTGAGAGACATGCTTCTCACACACATGTACACCTGTGGACATACATTAGTTGGGAGCGCACCAGAGCTGTTGGCGGTTTCGGTGCCTTGCCCAAGGGCACCTCTGCAGTACTCTGGAAGTGACCTGGCAACTCTCCACATTTGGTCCGCCCTGGGACTTGAGCCGGCGGCCCTCCAGTTCCCAACCCAATTCCCTACAGACTTAGAAACTGGTTACCTATCATCACCAAGAAAGCATTTTATGTTTAGTTTATGAACATTTGAAAGCCTGATATTTAACATGATTATTGGGTTTTGATGAGCGTTCCCACACTCATGTAAGTGCGCTGTATCAAAGCATAGAGGAGTTTCTGATGATGGAACACACAACACTGAAAAACAACCCCCTTCATATGAAAGCGATTCTCTTTTTCTTTTTCATGGTTAAACTTCAAACAGCATTTCTAACCTAATGGGAGAACATTCTGTGCTCGCTCAAAGGTTGCTTTATGCTGTTTTGTTTTTGCCCTCCCCTCTTCTGCTGCTGCCACATCATCGCACTGATTCTGGTACATGTTTTCAGAGATTAAAAAAAAAAAAACATTATATGACATACACTCCCTTTGATTGTTTCTGAAAATCTAAAATATATGCCTTCAAAGTTCTCATGAGACTCCCTTAGGGTATACTTCCCCTCCCCTCTTTTCACCACCACCCTACAATGAAATGTCTTATTAAAGTTTTCTTGTGAGCCTTTGTCGATTGTTCCTTCACAATGAAATTACAGTGAACTTGAAGGCACTCCCATTTGTTCTGATATTTCTTTTACAAAGAAGCAAAGAAAAAAAAAACTCTGCTTTGCCTAACATTAAGGGTTCAAATCTTTGATTCTCTCAAAAGTCCTCTGATGCTCCCTAGTGGTGCACAGAGCATAGTTCACTGACTGCTTGTATGTTCTGGTGTTTCTTATTAAAACAGCAGCCTGCACAGCTCTTTCAAAGAAGGCAGGAAATACTTCACCTTCAAATCATCCGAGTGCGATTGATGAGCGTGGCAAAGGTTGGGAAACGACCTAAGACAACAACAAACAAAAAAGAAAAAAAAATCTCACTTCTGGGTGCTTCAGGTTAATTCAAAAAGACATCAAATAGAATAGATAAAGCAGTAATATTGAAATGATCTGAAGTTCTGCTGCAGTATCACACTGTGACCACAGTCAGCACCGCCAAGGCAACAGTGCTGCGTAGCACGGCGCAACAGTAACGAGACCCACTTCAAAGGCTGATATAAAAGAGATGGCACGACTTTGCAAGAACATCAAAGACCCAAAAAAGCACCATGCAATAACCACATCAGAGAAATTGGGAGGGGGGGGGGGGGAGAGAGAATGAGGCATGTTTCATAATTCAATTGAGCCTCGTTTTATGCATGCAAACGCAACGGTAGCCATGTTGAATTGCACTGCCAAACATGAAATGGTTTTGCAATCCATCTTGGGGGCACAATCAAACATGACAAAACCAAAGAGAAGCGTTGGCGTCGTGCAGAACACACCGGCTGGAGTTTGACGTCACACACACCCTCGAAATTTATCAAGGAGGTTTGTTGGAAATGTCTTTAATATCCGTGCCGGTTACGACTCTGATGGATGTAGGGAGTTAGGGATTTCACTTGAAAATTCATCAGGTCTGAATTCCTCAAAAGCTACTCGATAACTTAAAGAGAATCCGTGACTTTGTATTAGACTTGTGCAATCAAGTGCATCAACTGAGCTGATTAGATGAGTACAAACATATGGGCGAGTCAACAGATTGAGCTCTCAGATGAGCTTCTACTAAATCAAACATCAGCGTGTGGCGGTTTGCTCCTTCAAGGGTATCGCACTTTTTAATCTGGAACTGACATTTCCAGAAAAGGGTCCTGTAAGTCATCCTGACAAACAGTCTGTGTTGTTTTGTCAAACTCATCGCAGTGTTGAACTCATGATGTCCCCGAATGACTTCTCCTGGTGCTGATTTATTTTTTTCCCCCCGAAACTTGTCTTATTAGATTTTCAGATGCACACAAAGGTGATCGCATTCATTACTGCTTTTACTCAACCTCCGCTCGCAACTTGTAGACGATCCCTTTCGACACAATATCAACAGGAGCGGCGGAGGTAAATACAATTTGAGGTGTGATAGAAAAAGCTCAACCTCATCCCAAAAGTATTTCTGTGCAGGATGTGGAAATATGGACGGAATTAATTTACCTGTGGGAAGACTTAAACTTGAGGCGTTGCACGAGGAGGAAAACTCAATTAATTTCTCTGAGGCTCAAAAGTCACCTGATGATGTTTTTTAAATCAGAATGTAAAAGGCACGTCGAAGTTCTTCATCCCACTCAATCAATCAAAAACCAACCGTGCTTGGTCTTAAACACCGACTTTGCTCAGGTCTGTTGGCAGTTTCAAAAACGTTCTGTTAGCTAGCCTGATCACATTTAACACATGTCCCATGACCGTCTAGTGTGTGGCAACGCAGTGACGTCATCAAAAGCTAGATAGCTTGTAACTCACACAACACAACTACACACACACACCAATCATGAGAAGGTTGTAAGGTAACGCTTTAAACTACGGTCGCAACATTCACCATGAACTAGCTGCTTGTTAGCATGCTAATTTAGTAGCATAACTGGCTGCTTATTAGAGCGCACTCACTCTATGGAAAGTTGTCCTATACCGTGCTTAAGCATGACTGTCCCCCGCCCCCTCCCCATTCCCCCCTCCCCATTCCCCCACTGGCCTGCACTCACACTGCTCCAGGACTAACCGGGCCTGAGCACGGTTACCTCTTGTACACCTCTTCCAAGCGTGCCAAGGCCAAAGATGTGTACCCTGCTTAAGCACAGATCACTCACACTGGTCAAACGAACTGGACTTTAGGGGTGACGCGTGCTGAGGCATGGTACGGATTGCCTGGTGTGAGTGCGCCCTCAGTCATTATTAAGCGCTTATTAGTACCTTATTCTACATGACCATAGTCTATAGCTAATTTAGCTTTGGGCGCCTTCGTCCCCTTAAGTACAGACCAAGTGGGAAGTAAAGTACCAGCATGCAAAACAAAGAAATACAAGAACAGCTTTTTCCCAGCAGCCATCAATTAGATGATGTAATGCAGAAGAAACCTTCTTTTGGAGCGTTTTTAGTATATTTATTGATCTCTGCACTTTTCATCTTGACTCTCCTTTATCTTGTTTTACTGATGGCTCATCTCTACCTTTCTTTTACTCACCATGTTTTATTGAACGGTGGCTAAATCATATTCCTATCTCGCTTTTAACTGCCCGAGGGTGTAGTCTCTTTTTTTATCTTGTTTTTATTTGTCACATTCTTACTGGGTTAAATTAACTTTGTTTTTTTACTAAGGTCTTTTGTCTTTAGTACTGAGCACTGTTGTCACTTTATCGACTCACGCTGCAAACCAAATCTACCTACGGGTACAAATTGTTGAGGAAATGATTAAGACTTGACTCCACACAATAAGACTCAGTTGACTCAGATGGCTTACGTTGATGAAAGTTTATACATAAGATGAATACTCATGAGGAGACATGATTCAACATCACACTTCTGTTCTCGTGTCTTGCTCAATCATATCTGCCGAACTTTTCGAAAGGCATCACATATATCCTAAAAGACATTATCATTATCAGGGTCACATTGACCCACCTAGACTAATATGTGACGTCAACACTGGAGCAGACAATAAGTCTACCAAACATCCAGCAGATATGAGGAAGAACAGTTGACACTCTCTAAGCTGTACTTGGTGTTCTAATAACAGCTGAACTCTGTCAGGTCTGACTGACTTCAGAGAACTGTGAATAAACCTAATTACGTCTGCACAATATCATCGAAATAACTACAGAAATTCCAGCACACAAATAAAGTTACCTTACCTTATAGCTCATTAACTAAGAGTTTACCCTCAATTCCCTCCTAATGCTTAGAAGTAAGCAAAGCATATAAAGATCATAATTAATGTTTAACTGCATCCTCACTGACTATCAATAATCAGTAATTAGGAGGTAAACTCTTAGTAAATTAACTATTAGCTACAGAATATGGTCATGTAGAATAAGGTCCTAATAAGAGCTTATTAATGACTAATAAGGGGGCGCCGGTAGCCTAGTGGATAATGCATGTACAGAGGCCAAAGTCCTTAAGAGCAGACGGCCCAGGTTCAAATCCGACCTGTGTCTCCCTTCCCGCATGTCGTTCCCCACTCTCTCTCTCTCTATCTCGCCAGTTTCTGACTCTATCCACTCTCCTGTCTCTAAAAAATAAAGACATAAAAAGCCCCAAAATAAACCTTAAAAAAAGACTGATAAACAGCCAGTATGCTAATAATGTTCTATAAACAATCTAACACCTGTACTTATAACCTCGTCATGCTTTTGTTCAAACTCTTCATAGTCTAAATAATAAAAATGTATTATGTTTACTACACAGAGAGTTCACACAGAAACAGCTTGAACATCTTCTTTCCAAACATGATGATGTTTGAAGTACGGAGGTCGAAAAAGGTCGAAAAAGGCTTTTTTGATTTTCATTATGTCTCTTTTATTAAAGCACAAAATAAAATGAGTCTGCTCTTGTAAGAAATAAACAAAAACATTATTTTAGGTTAATTATTTATAAGCAGCTGTTACACAATGTCTACCACATGTCGTAACTCACTTTGACTTGAAATGACCCCAAAAACTTTCCACGGACAGCCCAGGTTTTTATTTACTCCAATCTGAGAAATTCAGCGCTTTTATTTTGGAAGGGCATCAATATGAGACAGGCCTTTGATTATTTTCAAACAAATCTTGTGCACAAGAAAAGATGGGAAAATTGTAAATGTACCCTCAAAAGAATATTTAACTGCATACAAAATCTGGTAATGGATTAAGAAATGTAACCCCTCTATGCTAACCGGCTGCACTGTGTGTGTGTGTGGGGAGGGGGGGGACCCATTTTAATACAAACACTAACGAGTGTTGTGCTCATATTAACATATGAGCTGTTTAGAGCAGATGTTAAAGCGTTAAAAATGTGTGTAAGAGAAGGACAAAATGTTTGTTTTCATTGTTTGAACATTTATTTCCATCGCTAGAGTCGTCCCCGTCCCTCCTGTCACTCACTGAGGTTTGACTTTCTTTAGTGTTTTCTCCGAGCGTCATGCAGGAGACTCTGAGAGGACATTTATCTATTTATTTATTTGCACAGTAAGGGAAAAAACACATATTAAACAAATAACAAAATAGACAACATTCAGTGCAAGAAGAGGCAGAAAACTCAATGAGCTTATTTGAAGCCTCCACCTAAATAATGCTAAAATATCACCAAATTAAAAAAACTTTTAGCACGGCAAGATTGAAAAAGAAAAGCCGAAGACCTTTTAGTTTTCATCTGAATGATGTCATACAATATGCATACATAGAGAGTAAAAGTATATGCAAACTGGATGACTGAATATTCATTTTAAATATAGATCAAATAATGCACCTATAATCTGAAAATGAAAACATGTTTCTGTTACTGCATTTTCATTTTAAAATTAGCAATTTAATTTGAATTATGATACAGATTTAGCGGGGCATTTTTTGAAAATGAAAAAGCAAATTTTCATTTTCTTCTTCATTTTAATTTAGTCAAAGAATGTGCATTTTTGAAGTTGAAAACTAAAATGCAAATTAGATAAATTAATCATCATTTTATTTTTGAGTCAAATAATACACCCATATCCACCCATTTCTGTTAATGCATTTTCATTTTCACTAGTCCCTTCTATAAGCAGCAGGTTTTTGACAGATGGGAATACATGTTCCATAATTTGCTGCTTCTAAATCGAATCGAAAATTGACTCAAAGTCAAACATTTAGCCGAGCTCACATTCTGCTGATGCACACACACATACTGTATGAATCTCGACTTCATCTGTAACCCCTTTTTTCACACGTACTAGTTCAGGCCCGGGCACTTGCAGGGTGCGAGGACCCTCTTGAAACCCCCAGGGATTGACAGCTTGAATGTGCCTGAAAAATCAGTGAATTTGGCATGGTCAACAGTCTTGGCGAAAAATTTTATATTCTGGTGTTTTTGGATTTTTTTTTTTCCGCAAAATGGCTAAACAACGCCCCCTTGAAATGTTCAAAAACTCTGCCCCTCCCTACGGTTTAACCTACAAGCACAAAAACATGTTTGCATGTTAACCAGGCCAATACTTAAAAACAAAAAGCCTCTTGACGTCATGGTGAAATGTCAACAGGAAGTCCGGCAATTTCATTTGAATTTCATAATAATGGCCCAAATTCGCCTTCACAGCCTTCCTATTTGATCAAACTAGTTTCAATCCATTTGTTCTTGGTCAGATGTTGAAGTTCATCCATCTTAATTTTTTGCATCTTGTTTGCGAGTCTCAACAAACTATTTCAACACTGAATGAGTAGGATGCCTCTCATCAAAAACACACTGCTTTGCTTTTGGCGCTCCTACAGAGGCATCAGTATTCACCACAGCCCGCTTCAAGAACAGGAGCTTTGCATTTACATTTTGAAAGTAGAAAAAGTCTTTAATTAAACCTGATGAGGCAAAGAGGTAAAAGGAGGCAGTCGATAGCAGACACCTGGCAAACACTCGGCAAGCAGAGTTGAAGGACAAGGGGCTAATACGGGGGGAGCAGTCTAACTTTCATTGGGACTTTTACGCAGCTGTTCCTCGAAAAACAAGCCATAACCTTACTTTCCTGTAATGAATGACTCACTCAGACCTTGGAGATGTTGTGTAATGACACGTGCGTCCCCGTCAGTGAGATGGACAGGGTCTGTCAATGTTTCAAAGAGTGACATTCGAGGCCTCGTCTCAGGCATCTCTTTAACGTGGACTTGATCGTCCCCGAGGAGAAGGGGGGGTGGGTGGTGGTGGTCTGCAGCCAGGTGGAAACTATAAACATACAGAGACGCAGATATGTAGACTCAGAAACAATAGAAACAACAAACACTGTGAACGACTTCAAACACAGAAAGTGTATCGCTGCACTCACTCCCCGCTAGCATCCCGGCTACATGGGAACAAGAACAAAGACTTCTGGCTCTGCCTTTGCTCCTCTCTTATTCACTCTTCAGCCTCATACTGCTCGGCTTGTACCATGTCCCAATTCAGAAATAGCTGCTTGTTATCATCCCTCTGATCTTCTGAGGACACTTGCACAGGCTGCTGGGACCGTGCTTGAGAAGTCTACAAAGAGAGTGGGTGAAAAAAAAAAAAAAAAAAAAAAACACAAGGGTGCTAATGATGTTGGAGAGATTTAGAAAGTGTGGATTCTGGATTCTGGGTCTGAAACTGATGAAAACTGGGTCGACTGTGTTGTGTGGATCAGGTGGCGGGGCGGGACGATGATGACTTTTTTTTTATCCGATCTTGCCAATTGTGAATGGAAACAAACAAATATTTACAATCAGCCTCACCTGTCAGCTGATAATTAAGAGCAGACGTACATGGCGGTTTTCAGGTTTCTGCAAAGCTCTGGATGATCCTCATCCCGGGTTCTACAGGGGTCGGTGTGTGTTTGATTTTAAAAACGTGCAGGACTGAAAACAATCACACGCTGAGTGTTCTTTCTTTATGAACACATGTACAGTCAACACTCTCTGAATGACCTTGAAACCAAACATGTCCAGTAGTGGTCACTGACGGAGATCAAATATTAACCACATGGTAAATATTGAGAGATGAGTCGATGTCCCAAACGGGGCCGGAGGGCGGGGGGGGGGTTGTGATAAACACAGAAAGACTTAAACTAACATGTTTGATTCTGTGTTTATACTTTTTCTCACAGCGTAGAGGAGTTCTTCATCGATGTTCCTCCGTTCAATTATTTTGGATTGACAGTTTTGATGTGCCGGCGCCTCACAGGAAAACGTAGAGATGTTTTTAAATTGAAAGTATTTATAGAAGTCAAGTCTCTCGTGTGGTTTGAAAACAAGCTTTAGTGGCGCCGGACGGCCTAGCAGTTGTGTCATGCACCACGTGTAGAGAGGCTGTAGTCCTCATCGCAGCAGCCGTTTGTTCGACTTTGACCTTGGCAAAAATCCACCCCCCCCCCCCCCCAAAGAAAAATATATTTAAAAAAACAAAGCTTATTATTATTATTATTATTTCAGCTACATTGATTTTTCACACATTCTAATCTTTGGGGGCGCTGATGGACTAGTGGTTTAGGTCGCTTCCCATGTATGGCGGCTCCTTGAGGCGGGCGGTCCGGGTTCAAGTCTGACCTGTGGTTCCTTTCCCACATGTCATTCCCCACTCTCTCTCCCAATTTCATACTCTGTACACTGTCCTGTCTGAAAAAAAAAGAATAAAAAAGCCCCCCCCCCCTCCAAAAAAAACTTTAGCGCGCTGATAGCCTAGTGGTTATGTCTTGCACTCCATGTACGGAGGCTGTAGTCCGACCTCTGCCCTTTGCTGCATGTCATCCCCTACTCTCTCTCCTCCCAACAATTCCTGTCTCTCTTTACATGTCTTATCCAATAACGGCAAACAGCCCCCCCCCCCCCAAAAGAAAAATACATTTAAAAAAAAAAAAGCTTATTAATAATTTCAGCTACATTTATTTTACAAACTTTAACAATTCTAAACTTTGGAGCGCCTATAGTCTAGCGACTGTGGGTTTGAATCTGACCTTTGCTGCATGCCTTCCCCCCACTCTCTCGATCTATCTAATAAAGGTTAAAATACCCCCCCCCCCCCCCCTAAAAAAAAGAATGTATAAAACAACAAGTTTATCTTTCTTTTCAGCCACATCGATTTTTCACAACCTCCGCTTTCGCCCAATGACAGATGAGATCAACTCCAGCCCCCCCCCCCCCCCCCCCCTCCCCTCGTCCACCCCGTACGTAGTCTAGGTAACGGATAAAAAAAATCTAAACTTTCTTGTTACAGTGATCAGATAAAAACGCAGCTTGGTCATCTCGTCTGTGATGACAGCGTGCGACTGTGGCGTCCCCGTTGAAGGCAGAGAAATAACAAGACGAGAAGAGAAACAGATGAAGTTAAACATTAATAGCCAAACAAAGAGGGATTAATGTAGATAAACACGTGAAATGAATGTACAGAGGGTTTCCAAAGCGTGCAGGAGGACTCTTATATAACCGTGTCCTTTATTTGCGTGCGGCCGTACACACTGATGTAAACAGTGAAAGTAAACAGTGACGACACCCGGTGACCATGAAAGAAACATCCACACAGAAGTTCCCTGAAAACAATATCTGTTCCAGGACAAAGCTCCCGTCATTTTTTCTTTCTGGTTTTACTATTTTTATCTTCTTTTACTTCTTACTGTCCTTTTATTTATGCTCTTATCTTAACTCCTCTTATGTTTTAACTTGGTCATTTCTTATCTTACTTACTTTGTCTATTTATGTTTTATATTTATATTTACTTTTTATTATTATTAATATTATAGTTTTGGCTGATGGTTCTTATGATGGTTCTTATGATGGTTCTTGTGATGGTTCTTGTGATGGTTCTTGTGATGGTTCTTATGATGGTTCTTATGATGGTTCTTGTGATGGTTCTTGTGATGGTTCTTGTGATGGTCGGGTTATATATGTCTGTTGGGTATCGTGCACTTTGGGTTCTTTTCTGTTGAATTGTATTTAATTATTTTGAGTATTTTGCATTTGTTATGTTCTTGCTGTTGTTTATGTTCTTCTGTGTTTGCTTTAGTTTGTTCTTGTTTTTGCTGTTTGTCAAAGCACTTTGTAAACCTGTGTTTTTAAAAGGTGCTATAGAAATAAAGTTATTATTATTCCTCTCTTTAGATTATCTGGAGTCCAATAATATAGTTGAGGTTTTATTTTGAAATCTTAAAGCATTTGGGGATTTGTTGTCAAAAAGATAACTTTGGCACATATGGTATTTTTTTCTAGACTGCGTAAACATATTTCAATGAAAATGTCTGTTATGTGAAAAAAAGGGTGTTGTGATGTGTCTTCTTTTCCGGTCATCCAAAGTCCACATGGTGGTCCAGGTTCAAGGTAAACAGCTCGGCGGGGGCAAACAGAGGTGGGCCGGATGTTTGACTGTATTGTGACTGTGATTGGCGGAGGTGAATCTTTAAAAAGATGGATTGCGATGAAGGCAATTTTAGAAAGTCTAAGACGACGAAGAAGAATACACCTCTGCTGCTTACCGATTATTTGGACAAGTCATGAGTGGATGTCCGTACTTTGAAAAGAGGCATTTGTACGTTCTCTTTTTAACTCCCTTCTTTTCTTTTTTTATTCCTAAAAAAAACCAAAAACGTTTTGAATGGTGATGATGTGAAAACGCCGAGTAACAAACGAGCCTTCTCTCTTCACACTGCAGGTTATTTAAAAGCAAGCCTCCCAAAACAGAAGAAGAAGAAGATGAGTCTCAGGTCGGGGTTAACAAAGCCAGTAAGGGAGGAATCATCTACGGAGATTACCTGCAGGTACAGAACACCGCCTTTCATGCCGTGTCACTCTTTGTATTGTGTTTGTTTTTCAGATTTTTGTGTCTCAGTCAAGCGCTTGATTTCTTCTTCTTCATCTTTTGTTTTTTAAATCCCAGCTGGACAAAATCGTCACAGCCCAGGTGCTGCAAAGTGAAGTGAAGGGTAATAAGATCCACGATGAGCACCTCTTCATCGTCACCCATCAAGGTAAAACTCTAATCTTGTTTTAGTTCAGAGATTTTTTTTTCATTTGCTTCAAGTCTTTAAAAAGAAAAAAGATTTACTTTTACTCAGATTTTTTGTTTTGCTTCGTCTGATTCGACTTGTTTGCCAAGCGGTCTCACTTGTGTAAATAATAATACTGATGAAAAATAACTTTTGATTGTTAAAAGTTTTTTAGCTTTCTGTCTCCATCGACCCCGCGCCTGCACTTTAAACCTGCTGCATTACTCTGTGCAGTAATGATTATTCTTTAATCCTTTATACTGTGCATTGAGCTTTCATCTGCTGCTTCTAGTTTTTATATTTTATATTCTTCATCTTGTCTAATGCTGCTGGTCACCAACAACAGTTCATTGTGTTTCATTCAATGACACTAAAGAATCGTATATATTATCTTTTGTCCCTCATGGGGACACTGAACACGAGAGACCGTCCTGTTAAAGCTGCATATTTTGTTCTTCTCTTTTGAGCTCTTAATGATTTCAACATGTGAGTTTTTATGATGCATGAACTGTCCCGTGTGTTTTTTATTGCAGCCTATGAACTGTGGTTCAAACAGATTCTGTTTGAGCTGGACTCAGTGCGAGAGATCTTCATCAGCGGACATGTAAGTCACATTTTTTTGTGCCATAAAATTCATATCTTTTCAATGTAAGGCCGTTGTCAGAGTTGAATAATGTAGAAAAAAACAACAAAGAGCTCAAAAAGAAAGTTGGCTAACACTTTAAACTATGGTCACAATCTTAAAGATTAACAAGCTGCTCATTAGCATGCTAATTAGTAGCATACTCGATCAATCAGTCTTTATTTGTACAACGCCAATTCATAACAAATGTTATCTTAAGACGCTTTCCAAAACAGCAGGTAACAGACCTTACTCTGTTATATTATAAAGAAACAATTTTAATCCATCATGAGCACTTAGCAGCATTTAGCAAAGTTACAGTGACAAGAAAAAACGTCCTTTAAGAGGCAGAAAGCTCGAGCAGAACCAGACTCACGCTGAACAGACGTCACGCCCTGACTTTGCCGGGCTTCAAATCAGATGGAAGGGAATTGATAGTAAATTAGGAATCTCAGTCTGGGTCTGATTAGGTAAGCAAAGCAAATTGAGATCATAATTCATGTTCGACAACTTCCTTACTGCCCATCAACAATCAGTAGTTAGGAGGGTAAACTCTTAGTTAACGACCTATTAGCTGTACAACTGTAAACAGCTAGTATGTTGCTAGTTAGCATGCTAATAAGCAGCTAGTTAATGGTGCATGTTGTGACCTTATTTTAAAGCGTTACCGAAAGGAATAATGTGTTTTAATAGGCTTCAGAGTTCACTCCCTCTGTCTGATTTACTGAATTAAAAGAAGTACAACATCTGGAACTGAAGAAGTGTTTTCGTTGGTGGAGGCAGACATTCAGTTCATGAAATAAGAACGCAAAAAAAAAAAAAAAGAATCTACGACCCTAATTATTATTTCAGGTCTTAGTTCATGTGGAATTACCACATCTCTGTTGATATACAGACATGTAGCTCGTGCCCCGGGCCTGATGCCAGTCACAGCTGTTCTGATAGGGTTGGCCGTCACTACGACAACCAAGGTCACTCTGTGTCTCCCCTCACACCTGGTTTATGTTTGTCAGAGTTAGTGTCTGCTCTCCTTTATCTGAACCCTCTCATTCTTAATAATCATTTCAGCTACATTGATTTTACAAACGTTAAAAATCCTAAACCGTGGAGCGACGCTAGCCCAGCAGTTATGTTGTGCACCCGAGTTACGGAGGCTAAAGTCCTCGTCGTAGCAGCCGTGGGTTCAAATCCGACCTCGGCCCTTTGCTGAATGTCATCCCCCCCCCCCGCTCTCTCCTCCCAACGTTTCCTGTCCCTCTCTCTCTCTTCAGCTGTCCTCTCCAAAGATGGTAAAACGGACCATTCTAAGCGATTCTAACCTTGAATATGTTGCTGTTCCTTCAGGTCCGAGATGAACGCAACATGCTCAAAGTCAACACTCGCATCAACAGGATCGTCATGATCTTCAGGCTGCTGGTCGACCAGTTTGCCGTTTTGGAAACAATGACAGCGTTGGACTTTTTTGACTTCAGGTAAGCTCGAACATAACTTCTAATTCTACTCTTGATACATTTCACAAGATGATTTTGTACTCTGTATTTTGTCTTAGTCCTAAATGCTGACTTGTCTGTGTGTGTGTGTGTGTGTGTGTGTGTGTGTGTGTGTGTGTGTGTGTGTGTGTGTGTGTGTGTAGGGAATACCTTGCTCCAGCTTCTGGATTTCAAAGCCTTCAGTTTCGGCTCTTGGAGAACAAGATCGGGGTCCCGGACAACCAGAGGGTTCCCTACAACAGACGTCATTACAGGGACAATTTTAAGGGTCATGACAGTGAGATGCTGCTCGCCACAGAGAAGGAGCCACCACTCTTAAAACTTGTTGAGGTTCGTCTTACAAACCGCTCAACACCTGTGCATAGACTTTACTCTGCTGTATGTGTATCCTGCTGTGGATAAGCCCTTCTGCTACTGAAACAAGAACAAAAAAAAGTGATGAAACTCTGGGTTGTTGTTCTCAGGAGTGGCTGGAGAGAACTCCTGGCTTGGAGGTGGATGGATTCAATTTCTGGGAACGGCTGGAAATCAATATATTTGATGGGTTGAATCAGGAGAAGGAGAAAATCGAGGTGAGAGATGACTTCGGCTTCTCAGAGCAAACTTTCTCCGCTCCCTCTGGATTGCAAAGATGATTGACAGATGGAGTATTTTCTTCTTTTTTCATCTTTTTTTTTTTTTTTAAAGAAAATTACAGATCTTGAGGAGAAGGAGGAACTGATGGCTGAGCTGACCAAACAGAGAGAGGTGTTCAGTTCTCTCTTCGATGAAAAGCGCCACGACCACCTCGTTAGCAAAGGTGAGCGTCTGCTTATGAACAGTCGAGAGGTGGTCTAGACTTATATAACATTAAGGCTAGAGCTCACAAGAACATGAATAAAGACAGCCGGTGTGACTTTGAAAAGTAAAATATTCTGTTTCTTTTTTGCAACAAGGTGAGAGGCGGCTCTCTTACAAGGCTCTCCAAGGTGCTCTGATGATCTACTTCTACAGGTATGTGGTTTGAACGGCGTTCATTCACATTTAAAGTCGAGTGAAACTTTGCTTCTTCGTCTGTAATTCTCGAGCAAAGCTATTATGTTTGCCTCCAGGATGCACAATCTTCTGCTGTGGTTGAGGGGATTGAGCATCTTGTTTTAGAGACAAACATGTCATGTTTAAACGCCCGATTTCTGCAACTCTCTGGGTCCTGTGGTAGCTCTTCTGTGTGTAAATCAAAGGCAGTTGTGTGAGAGGACGTTTTAGTCACCTGTCTTAAAGGTGTGGGGCAAAAAAAAAAGCAATCAATAGAGGCTTATTAAAGTTCTATAACGCATTCATGTGACAGTCACTGGGAGGCGATAATTGATTTCAACGTGCCGGGTAAAAGAAGCTAACTGCTTTGTGACTAGTGGAAACGTGATAGTTGCTCCTGTTAGGACTTCTTTGAACACCGTGCAGCTTATTTCCTGTACAAGGTTAATTAGAATATGTATTTTCTTTCTTACCTTTTAGGGAAGAGCCGAGGTTTCAGGTTCCTTTCCAGCTGCTCACATCCCTCATGGACATCGACACCCTCATGACAAAGTGGAGATGTAAGTTGCTGAAGCCTTCCTGCTATAGTTACTGAATCTGCTCACCTGTAATCAAGGTGACTTAAACACAGGGAGAGGGGGGGGGGTTTAAAGAGAAGGAAGACGATTTCTAGAGCTAGGAACCAGTGATTTAATATTTTGCTCGAGGGCAGAGATGGACTTAAAGGAGAGTACGGTTAGCTCAGGAGCTCAAGAGGAAGAACTCTCTGCAGCTGCTGATCCACCTTAAAACCAATGAAATACACTTTAACACACTCGTGTCTAAATGGCAGGGTTGGAAATATTCTCCAGATCCACTTTTTTAAGATTTTGGTTGAAATTGTCTTTAGGTCCTGACAGAAATTAATAACTCATGTTCTCTGAAAAAGAAATTAAGAAAATCTGTCATCTGTAGCAGTTGTTAAGTGAGGGGGCGTGGCTTTAGAGGGAGCACTGAGGGGAGGGGGTGGGTGCAGACGGAGCACTGAGGGAATGCTACTTTCAAAATCATACTAGTTTTCGAAAATTGACCAACCCTGCCTTTAAGGTTTATGTTGATATTTCTAGAACTCGTCATGCTACCTTGTATATGTAAGTGCTGTCAACACTCTCTTTAATCTCAGTTTTGTTCTCCACCAACTCCTGAGTTGAATACCCTGCTCAAATGCACAATGTTTCATGAAAAAAAAAAGAAAGTAGAAATGAGAAGCTAATTTGTGATCATTTTGCCCCTGAACTTGTAACCTCGACTGTTTCAGGTACAAGAAAAATAAAAACACACACATTCTCATAAATCTTGTTGCCTGTAAACAACAAACATGCAGACCTAAAACATTGCTCACATAACAAATGGTATTTCTATTTTTTTTCTCCCTGCTGTAGATAATCACGTATGCATGGTGCACCGTATGATTGGCAGCAAAGCCGGCACAGGGGGCTCATCCGGATACCACTACCTGAGATCGACTGTCAGGTATTGTACACTTTTTAAACCTTAACCTGCTGATTAAACACTTGACACTGCGAGTATCTTCAACACTTCAGGGTTCATTTAGATAAGGACGGCACACTGCTACTCTGTCCTTATCTAAATTAACCTGTCGTGTGGTCACTCCCTCGTTGACATCCACAAACGACCCAAAACGTGCCGTGAAGCCATTCTTCATTTTCTGTGTTGAAGTTTGCTTTTGTCCTTCACAGAGACAATTTGTAACAGATGCACAATTAAATCGTAGGAGCACGAGTTGAATATCTAATAAGTGGCTTTTCACCTCCCCCACATTTAGTGATCGTTACAAAGTCTTTGTGGACCTGTTCAACCTGGCAACGTTCCTGATTCCTCGTCACTGGGTGCCCAAGCTGAACCCCAACATCCACACGTTCCTCTACATGGCTGAATGCTGCGACAGCTCCTACTGCAGCAGTGAAGACTCTGACTAGAGGGGGGGGGGGGGTCCTCTGTTTGCTGTCCTGGCTTCCTTTCTTTCACTATAAGCCACCTCACACACAGAAAACAGATCATCTGCACGGATACAAAATGTTCTTGGGACAGGTGTTAAAGGGGATCTAAATTAGATTTTGCATATTTTTGCGGAGAAGACAAAGACGTTCTCAATCTTGCGAGCTCAGATTTGCATGCAGTAAGGTTTATGAACTTGAGAAAGCCAAGACAAAACAAAAAAGGGTGTGTTCTTCACAAGCAATCAGGGCCGTCTGAAATTATATATGAGCACAAAATACGACATGACGGAAACTTCTGGGAGCATCTTGCATCCTGAAACATGAGGGAGGGACAATTAGTAAGATCCCCTTTTCCACCACGATGTTCATAAAAGAACAATTTGTGTTTACTTGAACTGTTTTGAAATGGTTCTTTGACGTGTCATCGTGACACTAAAGGCTTTCAAAACACCCTGAAAGTGGTGCAACAAAGAACAGAAGTTAATTCCCCTCATCAAGCCACAGCGCAGAGGTTCACACCTTACCAACTCATGAGCGGCCCTGAGTAAATCAAACAGTCACATTAGAGCCATTTGAGTCTAATCTCTAATTCTGACCGGTCACAGAGTGCAGCAGATGGCTCCTTGATAAAGACGAGCTTTGATGCCGTCTCGATAAAATTATGCAGATTTTCCCCGCGACCGACCTGAAAGCTGAGAGCCCGTGATCAAACCGGTGCGCGGTGATGGGTTCTTTTTCATGTCGGCGTTAGGGAGGGTGTCAGAGAGGAAGCCGGGAGGGGGCTCGGGTGCGAGGACGAGAAGATAGAGGGACAATAAAGCTCTGTATAAACAATCTGAACACCTAGAATTGAAGGATTTGCACAGAATAAATGTGAACTTTTACTATGTGTACATAATGTCAATAATGTAGTTGTGTGAAAATGCATTGTGTATAGTCAGTGATGTATTTATGCAGCGATTGATGCGATCTTTGTATAGACAAATCTAAATCTTTAATATGTATCTCTCTTCTGTATTTAATAAGATGCATTTTTGTACAGTGGATGTGTTTTTTTGCAGTGTTTTGTGTGTTGATCATTCATGAAAAGATCCGACATTTATCAGCATATGAAGTGATTTATTTTCTTGAAGTGATGTAACGTGGTGACAACATGTCAATAAAAAACACTATTTAAAGAGACACTTGAAGGCAAACCAATGATTGAAATGTTGGCAGCGGTAAACACACACACACACACACACATGCAGAACATGATGGCAGAACTAAAACACACACACACACTCAAAGTCTCATCAAAGAAGGACGGCTGCCACAGAATCTGCGATACCTGGGAAGAGAAAGAAAGGAAGTCGCATTAATCCCCGAGGGCAGAGTGGGCACAGTGATACACACACACACACGCAGAATTAAGGGGTGATATAAACCGTGAGTCACAAGGAGCAAAGATCAAACTCACCGCAAACATTCCCGCCGATTCTTATATAAACATACCCCTCATTGCCCCATGTGGCTCCCCAGGAGTTCTGGACGATCCAGTATGGAATATCTCCTAAAACAGACAACATGCATTTAATTATTTACAGGGTATATGAGTGTGTGTGTGTGTGTGTGTAACCACTTTAAACGCTTATATAATCCCTCATACCTTTGTGCAATACCCACAAAAACACAAGGGAGCGAGTGAATAATTCATGTAGAGAAATGATAAAACACCCGTGTTTGTCAACGATGTCAAGAAATGGGCAGGAAGGTAGAGAACACTCTGACAGCATGTGTGGGCTCAAATCAAACAACGACTTGGAAATCTTGTTCAGTTGCATAACGAGTGTGCACACACCGGACTTGTGTTTGCGGAACGAGCGGCTCTGGTCGACGTGTACCAAACTGGACAAACAGAACCAAACAGGCAAAGGTGAAATGAGGTCAACTGTAACTTTGCCGCTTGTTTTCTTACATAACTCCTTTTATGTTGTCGCTCATGATTGAGATGACTGAGTATATTCTCTGCATTTTTAATTTGCAATCAGTGAGAGTCGGGCTGAGAAAGCAGAAGGGGCGGCAGTAGCTCAGTCTGCAGGGACTTGGGTTGGGAACTGGAGGGTCGCCGGCTCAAGTCCCGTTCGGACCATAATATTGAAGTTGGCTTGTTGGCGTCTTGCCTGAGGACACATCAGACGTGTGGCTGCAGGAGCTGGGGATCAAACCCCCGACCTTCCGGTTGAGAGACGACCAACTCTACTATCTGAGCCACAGCCGCCGATTTCTATCTGAACCACTTCTCTTACCCGCTTCCATCGCTGCAACACCTGTTGGTTTGACCTGATAACTGCTCTCATATCTGGCAAACCGAGGGGCGTCCAAAACGGCCGTGTGGGGGCGTGTCTTAAAAGCGCCTACCTTCTCTGGTCCAAACAAATCCAGAGCATTCAGGAGCAGAATCTAAAGTTAGAAGGAGGACATACTGACTGCTGCATTGTTGTCAGAGAAGCCAGCACTTCAACATGTTTCCTTAATGATCAGATAGTAAGATACCTTTATCATCTCATTCAGTAGATATCTTACTGATTGCTCCTTCTACGTGTATCTATTAATCACTTTCTCATGCCCTAGGATCGAGAAATCTCCTTGACCTTAAAAGGTAAATGTTAGCTTAAGTTACATTTCTGCTCTCTTTCTTGGATTTCGATGGACTCTCATGCCCCCGTTAGTGACAGCATGTACCATCAGTGTTGTATCCAACGACGAGGACAGCATGGTTAGACCATTGGCTGGAGCAGTGGTGCTGAATGATTCCACCAAGGTAATCCTGCCAGCTGACAGCATCCACGATGGCAGCCAAGGGACCCCTCTCCACCAGCTGACCCATCATGGCCTCTTCTTGACCACTGAGAAAGAGCGAGGGGAAAAAATGTACTCGTCAGAGAGAGAAGACTGACCCTGTGATCACACTGTCATGGCATCATCATCACCCGTATATACTCCTCATGTAGGTGTTGCAAAATATCTCAGGAGGAGACACATTTTATGCAGCTTTTTCTTTACTTCAACATTTTACTGATCCTACTTTCCACTATTTGTCTGGACGAGGATCTCGGCTCTCATCCCTTCTTTTTATTTAACCAATCAGTGAATCATTTTCTGACCCAAGTTTCACACTTTTCCCTCATCCATAATTCTCGTATTTCCCTCGTTCTCTATGTTCCCCTATGTGAGGGCACCATCTGCAAACTGGGTCGTGCCCCTCCAGCAGATGATTCCCACTGGGGGCTAGCTGTGAAGCCCTCCTGTACCACTCTCCTGACATATGGAGTGTGTGAACAGAGCAGTTACATCCCCATGCATGACCGAGACGGACGTCTTCCCATGTTGAAACTTTACGATGCTGTTTTTTCCTTTTTGTGTTGCAGCGATAAAGATCTGGCTTATGAGATCCTTAACCACAAGGTTAAGTCACCCCCATGACCCCCGCCCCGCCAAAGTACCCACCCTGCAGAAATGGCTAACTCCAGCAGCTTGATCCAGAACCCTGACCTTTCGAGTGGATTGTTAAGATAAAGGGATCTTTCAGTGGTCACATGACACTAACATGTATTATGTGGGTAAGTCATTGAGTTTAGTTTGTTTAAGACTCCTTTGAAAATACAATTATTTTACAAAAATAAGAACCTACAACCACAGCAAGAGGGAGAAACAATAAAAAAAGACTATTTCAATAAGCTGTTTCAATATTTGAAACCATGAATTCAAAAACATTTTTACTCAATCAGGGATGCTGGTAGCTTAGTGGTTAGTGCGCACGCCCCATGTACGGAGGCTGTAGTCCTCCAAGCGGTCGACCCGGGTTCAAATCCGACCTGTGGCTCCATTTCTATCTATGTATGTATTATTATACATCCTGAAAATCGGCTTCCACTGGTTCATCAACTATCATTTATTCAGACTGATATATTTAGCCAACTGATATGTGCATGTCATTTCTTTTCATTCAAAATAAAATATTGAGGGGCGCCGGTAGCCTAGTGGTCAGTGTGCGCACATCATGCACAGAGGCTATAGTCCTCCATGCAGGTGACCCGGGTTCAAATCTGACCTGTGGCTCCTTTCCTGCATATCTCCAATCTCTCCCTCTCTCTTACTGATTTCTGACTCCATCCACTTTCCTGTATCTAATAAAATGTTTTAAACTTCATCATCTCTGACAAAGAAGACTAATCCGAGCTAACAAAGCAACACAACAAAAACAGGTTTTAAACATGTAGGTGTGAGAGACACCATCAAGGTTCGTATCACAGATTTGATTGACTTTAACTGAAGATAACAGTGAGCCAGTCACTTTGGCCCAGAGTAAAGAACCTCTGTGCTACTGAGCAGTCCATGTTGACCGAGTAAACACTGCGCTCTGTCCCTGCACAGACCCACTCTCCCCTCCCCTCACCACTCCCCTCTCCTCTCCTCTCCTCTCCGCTGCCCTTGGTACTTTGTTGAAACCAAATAAAAGACTTTATGTGATTTCACCCAAATATAATTCTGTTACTTGTTAGCCTTTAATGAGTTGTTTTTCTGTACCTGAAGTCATGAGCAGTGAAGTTTTTCACAGCAACACCGCCGTGTGACTGAGAGAAAAAATGGCAGATCCCGGTCCTGGCCTTGTAGGGATATTCTGTCTGAGGCACCAGTTTCACTCTGGTCTACAAAAAGAACAGTTTACCTCAGTGAGTGTGTTACCAGAATACTAAATATCCAATCATCCAGCCTATAAAAACATCCCGGCACAGGCAGTTTACTCATTTAGGTTTAACTGTAGACTCCAAGAAAGAGCCTCTGAACGTCTGTGAATACATGAGAATATTACCTTACTGTTGAAGATCGATCCAAAGGCAACTGGACTAGGTTAAAGATCTTGAAGGATCAACATCTTCCACCAAGTCCAGCTGACTTTAGATCAAGCTTCGAATTGACCCTGAGGTGGATGACTGAGATCCTACACAGACAACATAACCTTACTTCAAAAGGATTCATTTGAATCTCCTCACAGGTCTCGTCGTTCATTAAAATCCACTTTGGGGGACGGATCAACTTGAATCCATCTCCTGTGCGTCTAAAGCGTTGGTGTGTACACCACTTTGGGAGTAAACGTCAAGAGCACAGAAATGTTTTAAAGGTCTGGAATTATGTAAAGATAACAACAAACCTGCTTCAACCAATCCAGAGCCCGCACCGGGGAGCCTCCGCTGCAGCCTTTGTTTTGGAAGGAGCAGTCCACGACCTGCTGCACGCTGAGTTGCGCCAATGGTGAGCCACCGATGGCGTGGACGGACTGCGTGGCGCCAACCACACTGAACGCCCAACAACTCCCACACTGCAAATTTAAAATGAAGTCATCAGGACAAACCGGTAAACAGTCAAAAATACAGGACTGAAAAATACTTCAGAAACAAAAGAATGCATTCTCATTTTAAAATAAGGAACAATGTCAGTTTTTTGTCATTTGGCTAAAGGTTGAATAAAATATATATATAGAAATAAAACCTGTTAGTAAATCAGATTCACACAAATGAAATAAGAGTTCACATATTAATGCTGGTCAATTTAGAATAAATATGTTGTTTGGGATGACAGATTCTGTTGATTTTAAAACATTGGGAAAACAAAGACCCCCCCCCCCCTCCATTAAACTTAGAAATAATTGATGAGGTATATTTGGCTATAGAAAAGGCGTTATCTTAAGATAAATAACATGGTTAAACAGTTTAATGAAGTATGGGAGTTTATTAAAGGAAGCGTTAAGAAATCTACTAGACAATCTGTGACGTGACTGGCCAGGGGGAGGGGGAGGGGGAGGAGTCTGTGGAGAACACAGGACAAGGACTCATGTGGGATGTGTGTGCAAGGCAAGGCGAGTTTCTTTATCGAGCACATTTCACTCTTTTGACTGATCGTTTATGCGGACCCGCAAAGACACTGTTACAGTCATCAAGTCGACTGAAGGAGGACTGTGGGAGGAAGCCAGAGTAGAACCCCCACATGCACGGGGAGAACATGCAAACTCCACGCAGAGTGAGGCTCCTGTCAGACGGGGATTCAAACCAGGAACCTCCTCGCTGTGAGGCAACAGCACTAACCACTGCAGCACCGTGCAGCCTGGATTTCACTCTTAAAAAGTGTAAACTAAGTTACATGAGATGTTTGCTTTTTTGGTTGGTAAAGATTGTAAGTAAGACCCTGTGATGGAAATCATGACATAAATAAAGAAAGAATTTGTAAAAGGCTTCAGGAATCTAAAGTCAGAGTGGATGTCGTCCATGATGATGACATGAGATGCTGTGTGAGTGTGACTAATTGTTTTCTGCTGCCATCTACTGACAGAAACACCTCAGGTATATAATACATCCTCAGGATCATGTTTCATTTCTGCTACCTTTAATGTATTAAGCTTTGACGCTGAGGCTCATTGGAGATAATCTCCATCGCTCTCTATCTGATTTAGATCACACTGCTTGATGAAACGAGTCATCTTTAGAGAAAAAGACAGCGTTTCATAATGTAGGAGAGAGCATCTTTACAGTTAAATATTTACACAGGAGATCTCATTCTCCACACGGCAGCAGGCAGGCTGTGCTCGCTTCACCTCCTCAGCATGAATTCCCATAAAACGTGATGAAAACCTAAGCGCTCCGGGTAAAAATTCAATATTCAGTTGCTGAATATGGTTCCCGGGCTTAAAAATCAATACTGCAACCCAAATCAGTCATTATTGCTCGGACTGGAAAGAAGTATGCGCTGAGTTTACAAAACATTAGGACCCTCTGCTTTCTGCCTTTTACAGATGAAGTGCACCTGAGTCATGAAGTGGAATTAAGATGAGGGTGCACTGGATCAATAAGAAGTTATGAGATGTGTGTTTGCTTGATATTTTGTGTCTTGTGTGCATGGTGCTGCATTTATATTTCTGATTTTCCATCAATCTGCCTGTAGTGGAAGCTCAGCCCTGGCAGGTCCACAGACAGAGACACAAGACAAATAAACGCTGGGACGTGAAACCTGCAGGAGAGCCGAGCAGCAGAAGACTGTGGTAAGCCTTACCTGGCTTAAAAGGAGGAAAATATATGTTACTGTGTCGGCTTTGACCTCTATGGGTGATTTTTCTCCCTTAGGAAAAAAATGTTTTACTCTGAGAATATCAACCCCGGCGGCAAATTGACTGGCTAAAGAGATAAAGGACAAACAGAACAGAGAGTGAACCTTCAGTGCCGACGAGTACCCGCTCCATCTCACTAACCCTCTTTCCCTGTCGTGTCCTCCAGGTTTTCTCTGCTCTCTCAGCAAGAGTCACACTTTATCATATCAGGTGCTTTTTTCCATGACGGACATTAAAGTCCCACTAGGCTCTACAGATGTGTTCTGCTTATAGATATTTCACTTTTAACTCTTAAACGTCACAAAAAATCAACTTCACCATGTTCCTCTAACACTAACATAGGTCTCTAGTCCGTCTACAAACCCCCCAATCATGAGAAAAGTCCATCCTCTCCGTCTTCTGCCTGCTCCACTTTTCAGAAAATGTGTGCTCAAACAGGCCGTTTGGAGATTTTCCCTTCATGACATCACAAAGGGCAGTAGCCCCTCCCCCAGGTGGGTGACACTCCCACAGCTAGGTGTTTGTTCTGCCCTCTGAGTCTGCCTTCTCACCGTAAACAATAGGACATGGAGCGAGAAAGCACCGAGTACACCCAAGACCTTCCAGAGAGGGGGCGTGGTCAGACACAGCTCATTTACATATTTAAAGGTACAGACACAGAAACAGCCTGTTCTGAGCAGGGCTGAAATAGAGGGGTTTATAGACATGATCAAATACAGGATCAGAGTGGATTTAGAACAAGAAACTTCACACACATGTTCTGAGGAGCTCTGAGACTTATTTAAACTGGTTGAAGACGAGGAGGATATGTGACCTTTAATGTGCACGGTAACCATGTAGAAGTTTAAGTCTAGAAGGCTTTTCAATCCATCTAAAGAAGGTATACGTTTGTTTGTGCTCGCTGTAAATCTGTTTGAGATGTGCACGTCCTTTCATGATTTTGAGACACCAGAACAGGTCAGGAAGCCGATCATCGTCATCGTCTATCGATTTGGGAACTTGAAGCCTCCAGAGTCCAAGAATGGATAAGACGTTAAGCGGGAATACTGATAAAGGTTTTGTAAATGAATATTGTTTGCATTGTCATAGATTTGTTTTAAATGAGGGAGCATGAATATATACCTGTTTGACATATTTTATTGTGTGGGTGGGGTGGAAAAAAAAGGATTACGCCCTTCTGTGAGCCAAATGGGGAATACTTTTTCATCCTAGAAGTTGCCTGAAACGGATCTTGAAATAAATTAATATTCATAACTAAAGCAAAAGTTAGTAAACACTTTTGTTTGTCCTTATAGATCCCTTGTCTGTCTAATATCCACCTCTTGTACCCACAGTATGTTTCTGCCTATACAGCAACTACATCATTTATCTGTTTAAACCTTACTGCTTGTTGGTCCTGGACTGGTGCCACCACTGCTTTGTCCCTCCAGTCAAATTTGGCCGGGAGCGCCTCTCCCTTCAGGCCGGAGAAGCGAGGAGCTCTGTCAGCACTGGCCCCCAGGTAGAGATCTGTACCAAACAGATACAGTTCAAAGTCATTCCCTGACACACACACACACACACACATCTCTGTGAACAAGTTGTAATTTCACACTTGCACAAAAAAAAATGTTGTGTCTTTTATTTTTTATATTTTACATTTTTAAATTCTATTTTATATATTGTAATATATTCTTATACTGTATTATTTAAGTTGTTGCTAGTTCTGCTTTATTTCCTTGTTAATTGTTTAGCACCAATACACCAAGTCAAATTCCTTGTGTGTGTAAATGTACTTGGCAATAAAACCTGATTCAGAATACATTTCCCTTGATTAACTGTTGTGTGGATGCATTAAATAAAGACACAGAGCGTGCTAATAACCATATTCTGCACATTTGCAAAAATGTCACTTACCTCTGAATTCCTTTTGTGAGAGGTCGGAGAACTTGTTGATGCCGTAGTTGGCTGAATGTGGTGTCGAGGAGAATTTGTTGAGGTATGCATGTCGCCTTGTAGAGTTCTGCAGTAAACAACAGGATAAATGAGATGAGGTTAAAGTAGACTGAATGGGAAATTAGATTAATTCAAGTACGTTGTTAAATAAAAGATACAGAAACAGTTTCAGGGCGATCACTGTGACCTCCATACCAGCTCAGCAGAGTTCAGATACATTCAGCCTCAGAAACCCACTCCTCATCACATCCTGCATACCTCCATCACCACCACCAGGGTCCAGACTCCACAGGGGGGCATCCTATCCTGCTCACTACATGAAATAAACGTGCCTTTCCTTTTATACCTTATTTATTAAAAGCCTTCTTTGCAAACTTAAGCGGTATTTAAATGTATGGCTTTATTTTTGTACATTAAGGTATTTCTACCTGTATCTTTTTGTCACCTTATTAGTACACAGGTGTTGTGTCCTTCATTTACATTAGTGGGTGTTACCTGAGGTGTAATATGGTAGTGACGTCACCAGCAGTTTGTTTTCGGACGTGTGTTGAAGAGTGTGCTCTCAGTGCAGTGTCAAATGAGGGTTTTAATATGTCCCCCTCTTGTTTTTTAAACTCCTACCTGATAGTAGAGATGCCGAAGGTGAAACTCCTCGCTGTTGACGTCATACTTGCGGTGAAAGTGTTCTGTGAACGAGTGGAAATCCACCGCAGAGTCGGTGAGAGTCTCCTCCGTGCTCACATTTTGACAACACGAAGGAAACACGAGCGTCAACACGGTCAATACAC
Organism: Labrus mixtus; assembly: GCF_963584025.1. Classification (NCBI taxonomy): domain Eukaryota; kingdom Metazoa; phylum Chordata; class Actinopteri; order Labriformes; family Labridae; genus Labrus; species Labrus mixtus. Next base: position 2,510,895 of record NC_083621.1, on the reverse strand, counting down.
CGACTGAGTACCTGTGGCAGCCCCTCATCTGACGGAGAAATGCCGGTTTAACTGTTTTTTAATTTGGAAGTTAATTTAAAAAAAAGTGACGGTCGCGGAAAAAGGTGAGGCGTAATGTACGGCGCATGCGCAGTATCGACTGAGAGGCTCTTCCTTGGAAACAGAAAGTAAAATAAAAAACGAACTCTAAATAAAATCTTACACATAATAATGATAGCATACTGTTTAAAACATACTTAATATAAATACAAATTAAAATATTTTCAGGTAAAAACAAATTATATTCATTAATATCTGTGTCTAGATTAAAATATATACAGGCTTAATATTAACGTATATTTACGGATTTTACTATGTTATTAGTTTGTGTTTTTTTTTTTATATTTGATTAATATTTTTCTAGATTCAAAAACTCTCATCGTGAAGAGTCATCAGGTTCGCCCAGCACAGTCACAGCATACTCAGGTGTGTTAATGGTCACATGACCAATCATCACAATAAACATTTTAACATGTCATAGCCTCAAATGAAAACTAGAGCGTGAAAACATAACATAGGCTATTCATCCACACAGTCCAAAGTAGCCTATATCAAAAAGTACATTTACAAATACGAAACATATAGGCTACACATAAAAAAAGTTATTTTCAGTGTGCCACGGATTTTTGATTTTTCGTGGTTTGTTCCTGCAGCCTTGCTCACCTGAGTTCGTAGCCTGTACATGGGGGAACCCTGTTGGTCATTTAGATTTCTCTCATTTAGCTTTTTAAAATATATATTTTAATTTCATTTATTCGAATTAAATAAAAGATTTAAAAAATATATATTTTTTCATTTCTTAATTCAGATTATTTTTATTTATTTTTTACAAATGAAAATGTAATCATGCAATTCAAAGGCAAATCGAGCAGGTGCATAAAAAACAGGAACAGTGAAGACAATGCAAGGTAGGTTCACTTATTATTACTTTATTTAAACAGCTCCTTTTAAAACAGATGTTTACAAAATGACAGACAAAGTAAAGGCAGGTCAGGACAACAACACAAACATTTGACAAATAACAGGAATAAGAAAGATACAACAGGCAGGTCTGAAAGGGCAATCCAAGCTATGAAGCAATTACATTAAATAAAACAGAAAAGACAGCAAGATGATGATGATAATATTAAAATGAAGAAGAAGAGGAGGACATCACAGGTAATAAGAGAAAAATGAAGATTAAAAGAAGAATAAAAGACATCTGGTTAATAAATGTAAAAAAAGCGACAGAGGAAGAGTTCGACATTAGAGTAGGAATGGATAAAAAGATTCAGAGCAATGAAATAAATAAAGGAAAGGCTACATTTAAAGGCTAAACATATACAATGAATACATTCAAATTCAAATGATTAGACTAAAAATGGGAAATAAATGTGTAAACAGCTTTGTGTGCGAGTAGAGGAACACTTAGTGAGTCAAGTGATAATAGTCAAATGTAGAAGTATACAAAGGGCATTGTATGTCACATATAGAATGAGACAAAGCAGGTTAAAACTGTGTGTCAGATTTAACTTGTAGTGAAAACACACACACACACACACACACACACACACACACACACACACACACACACACACACACTGAATGAAGGCGATCTGTATGTTATATTTAAGTGTATGAACATTGTGATTGGTGGTGGAATTGGTTGCAATACAAAGGGGCACCAGCTAAAATCTTACCTAGGGCACCAAGTGGGTTAGAGCCGGCTCTGCACACACACACACACACACACACACACACACACACACACACACACACACACACACACACACACACACACACACTCATTGTACACTAACATCACCTCTCATGCACAGTAGCAGCTGCAGAGCATTTTTTCCCCCCTCAGCCTGTGCGTTGTCAGGATCAGCCAACCAGCCAGTACAGTGGGAGAAAAAGTAGGCTACACTCCTGTGCTTTCTGGAGTGGCATCTGATCCTGCCTTCATCATACCCAAAGCCCCTGAGTGAGTAACGTGCGTGCATGCCGGAGGAAATGTCAGACCCCAGTGTGGAGCTCAGCAACAAGCCTTTTGCTGCGCAGCTGTCCAACGTTTACTTCAGCATCTTGGCACTTTTCTGCTTTAAGCTCTTTGTCAAGATCTCGCTCAACTTGCTGTCGTACTTCTACATCGTCCGGGGGAACCGTAAGGAGGCGGCCAGGATATCAGCAGAGTTCTATGATTATGGTAAACAACAGGGTGAGTACATCGAGTAAAACCTTGAAAAAGAGCCGATACTTCCTCTTTAGGGGAATTCTTTGTTTAACACGGTGACTTCTCTTTAGGCACGTACCTGTGTTGCCCTTCTGGGATCAAAAAAGTTGTCTGAATCTGAATCTGAATAAATGTTTATTTGGTGCAAAATTAACCATCAAACATTTGTTTACATTATGCGCAGTACGACACATGTTTGGCCTCGTGTGTACGACATCAGAGTTAGAATATATTGATATTATTTCCTTTAAATTCCAAGTTAAGTCACATCATCCTCACACGCCTACTCAGACTTTCCATGTTTACAAATATGCTGTCACTACTGCTATGCTAATCCACTTAGCATATTAGCCATTAACCACATTCACATGAATCCATGATGATATAAATGTTAGCATTCTTATCTTTCATATATATATATATATGTATATGTATATATGTATAAATCCTGAACTCTACATTCAATATTAAATGAAGACACTGTAGGCTGGCAGCTCTTTCTCTCTTATGTATTAATAGAACATAGTCATGATACCCGCCATCCCCCCCTCCCCCCAACCCCCCCATCCTGCCCTAGTTTCCATTCCCAGCTATGCAGCGCACCCTCTCACACACAGACAGCAACCAAAACAACACTTCACATCCTCAGGGACAGGAGGTTTCTTTATCGGAGGCACATTCTGGGGGAAGAGGAGACATGATCTGTATCCGTCATTCAAAGAGGATGTTTCATTTAAACGTGGACTCCACTCCATCAGAATACTAATTAGCCAGGCTTTAAAGGGGGTTAGTCACAGTCCTGCAGATATGGACTTCCTTGTTTTGAAGAAATCTGTTTGATGTCTGCCAGCCAAATGAATGTCAGTCAAAGGAAATAGGCGGCTTGAATATAAGAGATATCATCAGGTCAGGTCATATCTATAAACTATGATTACAATGGAGGACGGTGACAATGAGGATGAGAACGTGTGGAATGCATCAGCTGTTATTCTGGACATTGATTCAGGTGTGCTTAATGGGGTTGTTGGGTTTATTTTTTTTTGCAGGCCAAAGCCAGTTTCTCTAGTTAGTTGTTAATTAATCTTGTGAATGGAGCTCGGATGTGCTGAGTTAACTGCAAAAGGGCTTCTCAAGTAGCATTAGTCATGTAATAATAATGCTGCTGAATGCATTAACTCTTTCAGATGAAGAGGAAAAACATGACCCAAGAGGTGAAACTATGACTTTGATAAACATATCGTGAGCGTGGAGGATGTAGAATCCATAAAAAAGGTTCTTCTCTAAGCAGTTTGTAACCATTTGAAATATAAAAACAACGTAAACTAGCTGTGTGTGAAAGTACTTTGTTAACCTGTGTTTTTAAAAGGAGCAATCAGTAAGATGTGAAGCGAGTGAAATGATAAAGGTATCTTACTATCTGATCATCAAGGAAACATGTTGAAGTGCTGGCTTCTCTGACGACAAGCAGCCAGTATGTCCTCCTTCTAACTTTAGATTCTGCTCCTGAATGCTCTGGATTTGTTTGGACCAGAGAAGGTAGGCGCTTTTAAGGCGACCCCCCCAAACGGCCGTTTTGGACGCCCCTCGGTTTTCCAGATATGAGAGCAGTTATCAGGTCAACAGGTGTTGCAGCGATGGAAGCGGGCAAGAGAAGTGGTTCAGATAGAAGTGATTGTACCCGACCTAAAAAGCCTCTGCATGTTTCTAATAAGCTCCACGAGCAGAAACGTGCTCAAACTAGGATCAATATTGGAGATGCTTTTGAAAAATGGAGAGAGGTTAGAACACAGAAAGGTTTACAGACCCATGCAGAGCTGGATAAACACTGAAGCTTCAGAGTCCACCACATGGTGACCTGTGTGAGTATTGACTCACTATAAACTAGGTTCAGAGTTACATATTGATAATATTATAAGAACTTGTAATGTAGGTAACCTATAGTTTAAATCTGGCTCCACAGTTAAAATTATGGTAATAGTTTTGAGTGTTAGATTTAAATGACAGTAAGCAGCTCAGTTTTTACTCTCTTTACAGGATCCTGGGCGGACCGCTCACCCCTACACGATGCCGCGAGTCAGGGCCGCCTCCTGGCTGTCCGGACCCTCATTTTACAGGTGAAGAGAAATAACCATCATATGCATATGCTGAGACATCTCCTCTCTCACTTGCTCCCTCAGCCGCTCACAAATTGACGAGTGCGCTGCCACAGATTGAGCCAGTGCCTTGTAATTTACATGGTGATTTATCAGCTCTTTA